>NC_056730.1:4760557-4799791 GCF_019279795.1 Protopterus annectens
TATATATATATATATATATATATATATATATATATATATATATGTATATATATGTCTGTCTGTGAAAGCAGAAGAGACTGTGAATGTGTGTATGTGAGAGAGAATGGCTCTCTGTAAAATTGTTGTGTTTTACTTGCTTATTACTCTTTTAAGCACTATATTATTTTTTATATATGTGTAATGTAAAATGATTCCTCCAACACCATTAACATATACTACAGCAACTTTGAAACATTAGATGGAGGAACTATTTTACAGTAAAAATATATAAAAAAATAATATAGTACTTAAAAAAATAAATAAGCAAGTAAAACACAACAATTTTACAGAGAGCCATTCTCTAAGTGTAATAATGGCCTCCAGGGTGTGTGTTAATGTGTAATTAATGCCCTTCCAAGGGGGTAGAGGCCCTCCTCCTGCGATGTTAGGCCTCATAACATCCCTGGGTGGGCGTTAATTACACATTAACACATACCCTGTCAGGCATCATTGCTTGCATATTACTTCTGAATTCTGTCTTAAATCTCTGTTCCTTAAACTCTTGATCATCACAATTTTCACAGTCTATTTTCTTGGAAAATAGTTAAAAGTGACTCTTCTGGTTGCCCTTCTTTTTCTAACTTCAGTTTTGACATGTCTGTCTTGTAAAAATACCTGTAATTCATTTTCAGCAATTTACCATGTTTCCCATGAACTGTACAGGATCTTGTATCAAGGGTTTAAGAAAAACTTCTGGGTCAAACTGTGGACATCCCTGTGCCTTCAGGATTCCCACTTTACTTCTTATCTGTAAATCTTGTAGTCTTCTACACATCCAATTGTAGTAATATTTCTGTTTCTGATTATTTCTTTCAGGCATTACCATTACTTTATATTGATTTTCAGGTATCAGTAATGTAATTTAAACAGGCAGTCTGCTTTTCAGCCTTCTTTCCCAAAACAGTTGGTTTACCTAAAAGTCATCAAAGCACACTATTTCAACGCCTCAATTTTGAAAGATGAACATCAAAACTAGTGAATCAAAAACCCTAAAAACACACAATTTTTTGCAGTTACCCCGATATAGGGGCTCTAGCCCCACACCCCCTGAATGTTATATACCAACTCCATGGTCATACCACACTGGAGAAAATGGGAAAATTTCATGAAAGGCATTCTGCCAGCATGCACAAGCCAACACATTGCAGTGAAGCACACTGGGACATTAAACCAGCAGACATACCAGTAAAGACACAACACTGTGTCCCTGCAGTGGTGTAGTCCCATATTTGAGTCATAGGATGACATTCCTCAGCTTTTTCTACAGCTCTTTCCAGTGAGAGGATAGTTCTCTTCTGTTTTCCACTGCACTACAGATAGTGTGAACTGGACATTATATATCTGAATTTCCATTCATATATAAATATTCTAAATTACTAACTTCTGTGCCATGGAAAACTCTCAGATATCTAGTATCATTGCCTTGAAAATATAGTCTATAATGTACTAATTATATTTGTTTTTGCTGTGTCTGTCAGTTTAATTATTTCCCCGAACCTGGAATAATCATTCACACATATGACTTGCATGGCTTCTCTACACTAAAACAAATCTGTATCCACTTACCTCCACAAATGATCTGGAACTGGTTATGTCATCATATCTTCCTCTGGATGATCGTTAGGGTAGGCACTGCTGATGGCACAGCTCTGAACTGCTTTGTCTACCAGAGCTGATATTCCAGACTACGCCATTACTTGTTTTATTGCTCTTTCTTTGCATTTTGCCATTTTTTATTTTATTCCTAGATGCAGTTCATGTATGCTGTCAAGTATCTGTTTTCTAAGCTGATTGCAAAGTATCATTTTGTTAGTTTTGAACATCAAGCCTCAGGCATTAATAATTTCTTCTTTTAAAGAAAATAAGACTGAGTTTGTGGCATTTCACTTGTGAACAGGGATAAAACTGTGCCTTTGGTCCAGGTGACATGGATTTGATTAGTGGCTCAAGCTTCTTTTGGAGCTGGTCTGGCCTGGGGATGGTGGGTGTTCATGTCTTGGGAAGAAAGGGAAGACTAGGACCATTCATTGCTACAATCCCTCGGGAGGTGTGGTAATGCACGTTTGGGCAATTTTTCCATCCTTTTCAACTTTCTGGTTTAAAAATCCCGCGTTTGCATGGGTTTGCTCTTGTTTAAGCTCCGCTCAGTGGTGCTGAGCTGAGGTAAATTATTACTGGTACCAGAAAGTCTGCTCTTCATTTTTTCCCTTAGAACTTGCTAGTTCTTTCTCTCTTGCTCTTCACATAACCTAATTGCTTTGGACTTCAACAGGTTTTTGTAGCAATTATTATAGCCCACCTAAGAGCCATCAGCACTAGTCGTTCTTCATGGAAATAGCTCTAGTGCTTAGTAGTTATGACCACCCCTCCTGGCATGATTAAAGGGCAATTCCCTGTGATTTCTCCTATTAACCTGGTACACTTGGGCATTCTGAGGCAGTTTAGCAACTGCCTCATGTACACCAACAACCCTACAATCCCAAGGGAGGTGTGGTGATGCACATTTAGGCAGTTTTTCCATCCCTTTCAACTTTCTGGTTTAAAAAGCCCGCATTAGCACAGGTTTACACTTGTTTAAGTTCTGCTCAGTGGCACCAAGCTGTGGTAAACTATTACTGGTGCCAGAAAGTCTGCTCTTCAGTTTTTTCCTTAGAACTTGCTAGTTCTTTCTCTCTTGCACTTCAAATAGCCTAATTGCTTTGCACTTCAACAGGTTTTTGCAGCAATTATTATAGCACACTTAAGAGCCATCAGCACTAGTTATTCTTCATGGAAATAGCTCCAGTAATTAGTAGTTATGACCACCCCTCTTGGCATGGCAGTTCCGTGTTCCTTCTCCTATTAACCTGGTGCACTTGGGGCATTCTGAGGCAGTGTAGCAAATGCCTCATATACATAGACAACCCTCTACTCTTACCTCCCAATACTCAGACTTGTGAGAGGTGCACTTGTATCACCAAATTGGAAACTATACACTCTCCAGGCCAAGACCGGACTAGCTGGTCAAGAGGAGAAGGTCAACACCTGCACCACACCACATGGAACACATAGCCCTCCAGAACACCCTCTATCACAGCTCTCACATATAAACACAAACCACACACCCACCTTCGTGGAGACACTCAACAGAAATTTACCCAAACAGCAGAGACCTCCAAGACAGAAATGCACTCGACCACCACAACACAGCACAAACCACAGGACACATAGCTCACCTCCACAGTGTGCCCCTCAACCTAAGTCCCTAAGGCTAAACACTTTGCCCAATACACTAATCATAGGTGACTCAATAGTGAGGCACACAAATGTCCCACTCACTAGGTTGAATAAGGAGAAGGTAACAGTCAGCTGTCTATCAGGTGCCAGAATTCGACACATAACACACTCACTCAGGTCACTCCACAACAAGTACAAGTATGACTCTGTCATTGTCCATGTGGGTGTGAATGACCTGAGACACACCACCCTGGACTACATGAAAAGAGACACGGTGGTGCTCTCAGATTATGTGGCCCAGGCAGGTATGACCCTAGCCTTGAGCAGCATCCTACCATCACCCAGAATGATATCGCAGTACAAACAAAAAATGATTGACTTCAACAATTGGCTAAGTTTCTAGTGTCATTCTAAGGGGATCCAGTATCTGTCTGCTTGGGATGACATGATTGACAGACCTCGATGCTTTGCCAGAGATGGCCTGCATCTGTCACTCCTGGGTTTCCAGGTACTGGCTAAGGCTCTTGCCACCCCTATAGTGCCTTTTTTAGGCAGTATTCCAAAGACCAAATTACCACCATAACAGCTATAAATAAATGCAATCTGAGGGTCATGCTGCTCAATGCCAGAAGTCTAAATCTGAAGATGCACTCACTCGAAGCACTCCTCAAAATAGAGAACATTGACATTTGTGCTGTAACGGAGACCTGGTTTAAACTGGCAGAAAGCATCCCTGTGCTAACAGGCTATAACTAATTCCACACCTTTTAGCCTCAAAACATGGACTGAAGCTCCAAAGGTGGTGGTGTCTCCATATTCATAAAGGATATGCACACCTCCAGACTTGTAGCCCAGGATAATGCATCTGAGATACTTCAGGTACGACTAACATTGGGTAAGACTGTGATCCAGGTCATAGCCTGCTATAGGTCCCCAACCATGTCCCTAGACTCTCACTCCACATTCCTAAGCATCCGGGAATCTATCAAGGTCCAACCCAACACTCTCATACTAGGAGACTTCAACTACTCCATCAACTGGGAAAACTACTCAAGCACTAATGCACTGGCTCAACACTTCCTGGAATTCATCAGTTCCAATGTTCTTGACCAGCTCATTCTTACCCCCACTAGAGGAAGCAATATCCTTGACCTGGTTATTACTAACATGGGCAACCATTGCTCTACACCAATAGTCAATTCCTCCCTGGTTAGATCCAACCACAAACTAATCACCATGGAAATCTACTCACCCACACGCCCCCACAAAGGTATCCACCTTGAAAAACTTCTCCAACGTTGACTTTGGACTCCTAAAAACAGAGGTGGCTAACTTCACGGCACCCATGCCAATGGAAAATAGATGCATGACTGCCAAATCATACACCAATGCACTGTACGAACATGTACATAAATGCATGGAACTAGCCATACCCAACAGAACAAAGACGCTCTCCTCCAAAAAAAGGAAGCCAGTTTGGTGGTCCCCTGCCATTAATAAACTCTACAACAGAAGAAAAAAACTGTTGCAGAAAAAGGTGAAGTCCCAAGACTGGAAAAATTCTCTTATTAGCCTCAACATAAAGTTGAGATCCCTCATCAAAACCTCCAAAGCTAGCTATGAAGGCAGAATTGCGGAAAACACTAAAACAACCACAAAGCCTTCTTTAGTTATAGCAAGAATCTCCATGGCAATACCCAGATTTGCTCTGAGTTGCTGCACAATGGTACCTCCTATACTGAGCCAACAGATGTTGCCAACATACTGGCTGACAGATTCAGTGCCAGCTTTACCCCTCCCTCACCAAAGGACCAATCTCAATACCAGAAGAATGCCAGGCACCCTGCATTAATGCAGCACAGGTTAAAGCTACATTGCATAAGGCCAAGAATACAGCTTCCATGGGACCCAACAATATCCCTGGCTGTGTTCTACATGAATTACAAAGTTAAATGGCACCACGTGTGTGGTCTGTTCACTCACTGCCTCACCTCAGGCTTTGATCTTACCGAATGGTGCACTGCTACAGTCATCCCTCTCCATAAAGGAGGAGCGACTACAGACCCTGGAAATTATTGCCCCATTAGCCTGATGAGTCTGATATGTACGGCTATGGAGCGCATCATCATGGACCTAATTAACAAGGCTATAGGGAATCTCCAAACTCTAGATCCCACGCAATCTGGTTTTGTGAAAGGTTGATCATGCCTGCTCAACCTGGTTGACTTCTCTGAGTCAGTCACCAGAGCGGTGGATGAAGGTGAGGCAGTTCATACAGCCTACCTCAATCTGGCCAAACCCTTTAATACCATTCCTCACTCAGGAATTATTAATAAACTCACCAAACTAGGCATCAACCCCTATATTGTTATGTGAGTTGCAAATTGGCTCACAGATAGAACACACAGTGTGAAAGTGGCAGACTCCAAGTCAGACTGCCGACCAGTCACGAGTGGACTCCCACAGTGTCGGTCCTGGGTACTCTCCTGTTTGGCATCTACTTCTCAGATGTCCAGGCCAACAGAGGTACTCTGGCTGACCAAATTTGCAGATGACTTCAAGCTGGGAGCCATTATTAACTCCCCAAGTGATGCAGAAATCCTACAGAAAGGCCTCACTGAGACCAATGGCTGGTATCGAAATCATGGCCTGAAGCTTAATGCCATCATTTTGTTGGGAAAAACTCAGTTCCCACTAATTATCATATTGATGGAAGCCCACTCAACACTGAAGGTGTTATAAGAGATCTGGGGACACAGGTTGACATCTACCTCTCCTTTGACCACCACATTGCCACTGTGGTCAGAAAGTCCTTCTATGTGGCACATCTCATTACCAAGGGTTTTGCATCCATGAAGAAAAAGGTCATCATTTCTCTCTACTCTTTCTTCATTAGACCAATCATAGAGTATAATGCCCCATTCAGCATATACCTCACTAGGAACCTGCAGCAGCTGGAGAGGCCACAAAAGTATCTCACAAAGAGGATCCTAGGCCTTAAACACATGTCCTACATGGACAGACTCAAATAACTCCAGCTATTCTCTGTCTCATATCGTCTACTAAGAGGCGATCTCTGCTTCACTTACAAAGCCATGTCTGACCCAGTTCTGTTAAAAATGCTACATCTAAAGAAATCCCAATCCCTCTGCGCCACACACTCCAGAGACCTCAACCTCATTACCACAATCAACAGAACATGCTGAAGGGACAGGGTCATAACACAGAGACTGGCCATGCTATGGAATAGACTTCCCATACATGTCAAGCAGAGCACTTCACTAGCCCTCTACAAGAGAAATCTTGATGTGTGGATGGGAAAAAGAAAATTCACCCCGGGGATCACTCCAGTGGCTCTACTTGATAGAGGCACTGGGAACTAATGACAGGTGGCACAATGCCAGGACACTTCTATGGGCTAGGCTTGTAAAGGCCCCAGGGCCATTAGCCTAACACACACCTATGAACCTATGGACATATGCAGGTATAGCCCAGAAGCAAGTGTTAAGCCACCATGCTGAAAAAGCAGTAGTCCTTACTGCAGATGCATGGACACCTTCATGGGAAGATAACATACATGCTTGTTTCATAAGGACAGTTACACATCCTCTGCCCAAGAGAGGGGTTAGGACTTATTTAATGTGTCCTCATTGCCAGGAAGCCAATGATGGCACAAATTACCCTCATATTTGTCAGAATGATGACCTCTCTGGAGGAGTCTTTCCTCCGGTTTACTATTAAAAGTCAATGTGAGAATCCACGCATATGAAAATTTTGAACTACAGATGTTCAAATGATTCATATGTTTGCAGTCTCAATGTTCGAATGTTTATATTAGCGAATGCACTGTGCATTTGCTAATATAAATCCGAAGAACTGTACAGAGATCGTGGTACAATGCAGTTATGGAAATTCATCCCTTTCCTCACTGTAGTGCAATCTCGGAGTTGAAATATATAGTTGCGGGGGTTTGGGGGGTGCAAGGGGGCTTTGCCCCCCTGTAAAAACAGGATGTTCATTGCAGGAGTATGAGACTTCAAGGTAAGGATGGCATATCGGGTAATTGCCATAAAATGTCGAATTCAACATTTTTGGCAACAACCCATGATTTTCGACAGTCTAAATCTCCGGTATTACGAATATTTGGCATTATTTTTTGATTTTTAGTTACATACGTATTTTCATTTTTGATTTTTTAATAGTAAACCTTTTCCTTCATACTGTGGATACACAGGAGAATGAATGACTTCTCATCCAGCTGGGAGAATTTTGATGATCAGTAGTGATAGGGCAAAATACTCATAGAAAATAATAAAATACTGGCGCTCTTTCCTTATCAATAAGTGTTGCTCATGCTAATTTTTCATAGTAATATATTCCAGTAATTATACTTCTAATTCAATATCAGCTTACTTCTGAAATTCTTTTAATTTTTTCTGCCATTGGAAACTGGGGCATAACTCAAAAAATCTGTAGTCCTTCTAATTACTCTTCATGCTACTCTGGTAAATATTCTCAGCTCAATATACCAGAATGTGTGGTTTCCTTGTAGCAATATTCTACTTTCAGGTCATACTTGTGTAAATTAAGGAACAGCCTTTGCAATCTTGAAGGTATCTTGTACAAAGACTTTCTGGATATTCTTTGCAAGGATTTATGATTGCTTTTCACCTAGTTTCATTTACCAGAGACATAGCTATGGTGTTTCTTGCATCTATACACTATTGCCAGCAGTCACTTCTTTGTTGTGCATTTGTAAGTGTTCTTGGCCCATAAGCACCTGGTTTGCTCCCTTGTAGGATCACAGCACCTATACTGTTAAGACTGACACCTACTTGCAGCACAGCTGGCTTATTCACATCATAATATTTTAATGCTGGTACATTTGTAACTAGTTACTTGGGCATTTCAAAACTCTTATCCTGTTTGCAGCTCCATTGTCAGGCTACTTTTGCTATTTTATCTTTCACAAAAACATAATTATATCAGACATATTAAGTACAAGCTTCATAAATATTGTATTATTCCTAATAACCTCTTAAATGCCTGCATTTATTCTGGATTTAATATTTGCTGTGACTTTCTGTATCAAGCTTTAGGCCCACTGATATTACAATGTAACGCATTTATCTCCAACTCCTTAGTCATTCTTCTTGTAAATTTCCTCTGATATAACTCACAATTATGCTTTCTTAATTTATTTAGCAACTTAGCAGTTGTTAGGCTTAGTGTCTGATCCTACACTAATAGAACATTTCTATTACATCTTCCAACCCTTTGATTACTTGCACAGCAGTTCTTTGAAGCACCTCTGGTTCTGACAAACCTATATCTTCCACTTCCAATATGACTGAGAAGGTATGGATGAACAAAAAACAGTAACACAATGACAGTTGTCATGGGAACACGTGCAATAAATTCTAGCTGCTTTCATCACAAAAAGCATGTTCTCTCTGTACAGGGACTTTCACCATGCCTCAGCATGCTTATAACACCACACATCACTAAACAATGAGAAAAAGAATAAATCTCAACACAATACAAAAAGTTCTCACACATAACAACAGTGCCACACTATTTACATTACAATAGAAAGGATTCAAGGAAATAAGAAGTTATACCATGACTAAATTCATCTTCATGAATTGTAGGATAGCCATAGTTCCTAATATCATATCAAACATACACAATTTTGAGCGTCTCCCATCTAGCTTTAGCTTTTAGCCAGAAATATCTAATACTTGAAATGCTCTTAACATTTTGCACAGATGAAAACACTTCTTCAGCTATAACATGTGGACAATGTTCTATTTTAATTACTTTATTCAGATCATATAGACAAAAAGGGAAATCTTGTCTTTCAGTTCTGCAATAGCTGTACCATATATATATATATATATATATATATATATATATATATATATATATATATATATATAAAACTAAAATTAACCGCACTCAAAAAAATTGAACGAAGAGAAGAAATTTTAACTAAGAAATGAACTTTGTGACAATAAAAGCATTCAATAAAATAGTAAATAACACCAACAACTCTTGTAGAACTTTAGCGCTTTCATCTTATTTATTATCAAGACTTCTTCAGAAAGACATGTTTCATAAGTATGAGCAACCATTTTCACTTCCTTTATATACATTAGTTCTAGCAGGCCATTTAAATTAACAACAGTTCCTTCCCTTTTTGCACACAATCCCTTTTTTGCACACAATCCCTTTTTGCACACTATCCCTTTTAGTATGCACACGGCACCACAAGGCTATTACTGTCTGACCAATTTACCTTATGTAACTGCAATTGTAATGTTAATGAAAATGCACACAGCACCCTGCTTGTTCACACTTTACTATTGGAAAGGAACTGTTGTTAATTTAAATGGCCTGCTAGAACTAATGTATATAAAGGAAGTGAAAATGGTTGCTCATACTTATGAAACATGTCTTTCTGAAGAAGTCTTGATAATAAATAAGACGAAAGCGCTAAAGTTCTACAAGAGTTGTTGGTGTTATTTATTATTTTATTGAATGCTTTTATTGTCACGAAGTTCATTTCTTAGTATATATATATATATATATATATATATATATATATATATATATATATATATATATATATATTATTTTAGTAATAATTGCTTTCTAATTACCCCTAAGTGTTATAATCTTTTATGTTCCTGCTCTATTCTACTCTTGAGAGTAAATGGTACTTTATGGAGCATGTATCACTAACATAACATCAGAAGATATTTCATTATAATATTTTCCTGGAAACTAGCTAAACCTGCAAATAAATCTCCACAGCTATGATAATGGCATCACTGCTATGGATTTGTACAATTTTCAAGACACCTCTGCAGCTGTGTGACTGTTTCTGTATATTATGTTCCCATTAAGAATTTGTTTTACCATTTCTACATGCTCACAAGAAAAACAACCTAGAATATTAGGAAATCTTACTTCTTTAAGTGCTATGCTTTGAAAAACAATCATGCATTTGTTTTAATATTCACATGCCTGTAACTTTTGATCCATGGAATTTACTTGATGCCCTGAACATATTAAAGATGTATACAGAGCTTAGTTTTCTGTGCACTTCAAATCAAATGTTTCAAAATTATATTTAAACAAAAGTATCAGCATCTCTGGTACATTCTCGAGCTTCATTTTGTCAACTCTGCTCATTTCAACAGCACCAACAAGCATCTCATTTTCATGTTTCTTTTTAACAAAATGTCCACTTTTTGTGAACTCACTTGTGTTTCCTTATACACATCTTTGTAAAATGGTTCTTTATACAACAGATTATACAAAAGTGAATAAAAGCAGCAGATGTTTCATTTAATGCTTGTAGCCACTCCTAGTATAAGATGCTTAAATTATAAATGGATCATATTTTCTGGGCAACGCATTGCTCTCTTACCTTCTTTTGCAACACAACTAAACTCTATTTCTAATTTTGCTTGTTTAATTTTACTTGCATTTTATCTTACAAAAGTCCATGTTCATGGCTTTCTATGTGAAGTTTGGTAACCAATTATGGGGAAACAAGACACTTTGAAAATAAATTGCAATTCAACCTGAATAACAGCAAATTTTGAAATTTGCTGTTATATTTTAAGTATTTTACATAAGTGCTTCCCACCCATGCAATGCCTCAGCCCTTCTACATATATATACAGTCTCTGAGATTTTTGTATCTTGGAGTAAAAGGAGCACTCGAAAATACTTCAATTTTGGAGTTAATGCATATTCCCCCATTCAGATTTTGGGGGGGGGTTCAGTTCTAAGGATCATAACTACTGTCTTTAAATATTTGACAGGCCCCCATGACTTCAATTAATTATTTTAACTGTGTAATTTCACTTGCTCTGTATATATCCTCAGTGTTTGCCACTATTCAGACAAGAAGTTAAACCAATATTCCATTTGTCCTAGTTGATGTTTTAGCTCAGGCAAATATAAAAGATCCCCTGGCACTTTTCAAAAACAGTACAGAATTCCATGGTGCCTTGGACAAATTTCCTGTAGTTTGCATGAATAGCACCTCTGGTCTCCCAAGAAAATAAGACAGTCACCTATGGAACTAAATTGGCTAACAAATTATACGTAAAAATAAACTAAAAATATTAGATAAGGACAAATCTACTTCTTGAAATAGCATACCCTTATTTCATAATATTTATACCACAAACTATTCTTTCACTTAGTAATTAATTATGCAACTCATTATATGCATAGCCTTATGACCATTTTTTTTTTTTGATCAGTAACATTAGGGTCTACAGCCTCTGTAGGAATTTGCACCATATAAAGAACAAATTGATAAATAAATGGCAAGTTCTTTCAATGCTTCTAATAATTCCTGAACTTCTGTAAAATTCCTGCTACTTTGTTTTTCTTGTTTAAGTAAAGTAAAGTCCTAAATGGTATCAAAGCTTCTTCCACAGCAACATGCAAACAGTGATACACTGTACCTTTCAGAATTTTCAACTATTTCACTTATGTGAGGATTAAAGTGAAAGCCTAGAGTGCATGCTTGCAGGTTTCTACTAAATACAGTTGCAGTAAAATAATTCCATGTGGTTGCAGCTAAAATGCATTTACCCACACTAACAAACAGTCTGATGGCTCTTCTACCAGCAGCTAATTGCCTCATTTCTTCCTTGAGAAAAAATGGGCTTTCCCAGGTTAGGCAAGAGACTTAGAGCCCATTTGCTCTTCCAAGGTAGCCAGATTAGCCCATTTATTACTCAGCACAGACAGGTTGGAGAAGGTGGCTTGCTAGTCCTGCAGAGTTGCTCTACCCCTATCTGTGGAGCACCCCACTCCTCCTCCTTCATTGCCATTCTCTGAGCTCTGTCACATGCACCTCCCTCCTCCAAGGCTAGGGAAGCCAGCAGCAGCCACTCACTCTTAACTTCCTTGGCCGGCTCCATCGGGCACTTGAGTCACTATTCAAACCCAGGTCATTTGGACCTTAGTCAGAGGTTTAACCCTCTGTTTTACCACAGATAGCCTGCTGGGGCATTTTTGTTACTCCAAATTATACCTGTGTATTTCCAATTACAAACTATTGAAAACAAGCATATTTTTTCTTCTTCAAATATTTCTTGACATCTGCAAATACTTTCACACACTTTGATACCATGTAATGTACTTATGATATTTTCATACTCTCAGAAGAGTATAAAGTGGACAAGTTAAAATGTATCAATTTATATCCCAAAAAGAGCTCCTCAATGGATGTTCCCCTTAGGAAATTACAGCCATCATGGCTTCTATTTCTGCAGCATCAGTCATTCATTATTTGGAGTCTTTTTACTTTTTGTTAGTTGTGCAACCATAGATTTAGTATTTCAGGTATCCATCTCAGTGACACCCTTTTGGAGGATGTCTGTGTCAGCCGGAGAGTCAATTATAGCCCCTAGTTTGCAGTCATCTGCGAACGTGGTCAGCCACAGTCCTCCTGTGCTTGCCTGTACCTCTGAGAAGTATATGCCAAACAGGAAGGGTCCTAGGACTGAGCCCTGGGGAACTCCACGTGTAACCGATTTAGAGTCAGACCTAGCTCCCACGACTCTCACCATGTGGGTTCTGTCTGTGAGCCAGTTGGCAATCCATCTTGTGACTTAGGGGTTTATGTTCAGGCTGGTAAGCTTGTCTATAATACCAGAATGGGGAATGGTGTCGAAGGCCTTTGCGAGGTCTAGATAGGCTGTGTGTACCACCTTTCCCTCATCTATAGCCTTGATAACTGTCTCAAATAAGTCCACCAGGTTCAGGAGGCATGCTCTGCCTTTAACAAAGCCGAACTGGGTAGGGTCCAGTGTTTGGAGGTTCCCAATGTCTCTGTTAATGAGTTCCATGATGATGTACTCCATAGCCTTGCAGACCAAGCTAGTCAGACTTATAGGGCAATAGTTCCCGGGGTCTGTTGTGGCTCCACCTTTGGGGAGCAGAATAACCACTGCTGTGCACCACGGGTACGTAGCCTGTGGAGAGACTGAGTTTAAACAATGTGTTTAGGTGAGGGGTTAGTTCGTCTTTGAGCTCATGTAGGATGCAGCCTGGGACACCATCCAGTCCCATTGATGCTGTGTTTTTGGCTTTGGAGAGGGCTGTTTTAACCTGGGTGTCTGTGATTTCAGGGACTCTACATTCTTATGATATGGTTATGGGCTCTCTTGGGGGTGAGATGGGGGTGAAGTTTGCACTGAACCTGTCTGCCAGGATGTTGGTGATATCATTCGGTTCAGTGTATTTTGTGCCATTCTGCACTAACTCCGAGCAGATATGAGCATTGCCACTTAGATTCTTGACATATCTAAATAATGCCTTGTGGTTATCTTTTTTTGAGGGATCATAGTTTCATGCTGATACTGATCAGGGATGTCTTCCCTTCTTGGGATTTTACTCTTTTCTGTACTAGTTTCCTCCTTCTATTGTATAGCTTGTTTATGGCAGGAGTCCACCAGACTGGTTTCCTTTTCTTGGAGGAGTGAGTCTTGGTTTTGCTTGGGATGGCATGATCCATGCATTCTTGTAGGTACCCGTAGAATGCATTAGTAAAGATTTTTGCAGCTTGGACAGCGTTATCCTTCAGCATGGGGGCTTTGAAACTTTCCACCTCGGTCTTAAGTAACGTGAAGTTTGCTTTTGAAAAGTTTTTCATGGTGGTTTTCTTGTCTGGGGGTGGGGGCAGAATGTGGATATCCAAAGTGATTTGTTTATGGTCAGATCTAACCAGCGAGGGTTGACCTCCGGTGTGGAACACTGGTCGCCCATGTTGGTGATGACCAGGTCCAATATGTTGTCACCTCTGGTGGGAGTGTTGACCAGTTGAACCAGGGCATTTGAGTTTAAAAATTCTAGGAAATGTTGGACAAGGAGTTAGTACTTGAGTAGTTCTTCCAGTTAATGTTTGGATAATTGAAATCATCCAGTATTAGGGTGTTTGGTAGGACCTTTATGTTTCCCAGTGTTTCCAGGAATGTGGAATGGGGGTCCTGGGACATGATGGATGACCTGTAGCAAGCTACAATTTGAATTGCAGTTTTGCCCATTGTCAGTTGCACGTGGATGATCTCTGAAGTATTGTGCTGTGCCACTAACCTAGAGGTGTGGGTATCCTTGATGAATATGGATATGCCCCCGCCTTTTGTATTTTGGTTTGGGTTCTGTGGCCGAAATGTATGGTATGAGTTGTAGCCTGGTAGTGGTGGGGTGCTCTCTGGAGTCTTAAACCAGGTTTCTGTTACTGCACATATATTGATTTTCTCCATACTGAGGAGTGCCTTGAGTGCATGCATTTTGAGGTTCAGACTTCTGGCATTGAGTAGCACTACCCTCAGTTTTTTGTTACTTGTGCTATTTACAGTGGTAGGTTTGTCTTTTGAGCCTTGCCTAAAAAAGGCACTATGGGGGTGGCAAGAGCCTTGGCCAGTATTCAAAAGCCTAAGGGTGACAGCTGCAAGCCGTCTCTAGTGAAGCAGTGTGGGTTGTCGAGCATGTCATCTCAGGCGGACAGACACTGGATCCCCTTTGAATGACACCAGAAACTTAGCCAATTGTTGAAATTGAGAATTTTTTCTTTATACCATGGTATTATTCTTGGTGAGGGCAGGATGCTACTCAGGTTCAGGGTCATACCGGCCTGGGCTACGTGATCAGAGAGCTCTGCCATGTTTCTTTTCATGTAGTCCAGAGAGGTACGGCTTAGGTCATTCACACCAACATGGACAATGACAGAGCCATATTTGTACTTGTTCTGTAGTGACCTGAGTGCTTGTGTTATGTGGCGGATCCTGGCGCCCGACAGCCAGCTAACAGTAACCTTCGCCTTATTCAGCCTAGTGAGTGGGACGTCAGTGTGCCTGACTATAGAGTCACCTATTACTAGTATGTTGGGTATGTTATTTTGCCTTAAGAGCTGTGATTGCATGGCACACTGGTTTTGTGAAGTATGTGTTTCATGGTTTGTGTTGGGGGGTGGAGGTTGCTTGGACATTTGCTTTGGAGGTCTCTGTTGGTTTTGCAGATTTTTATTTAGAGCCTCCGAGTATGTTTTCATGTATTTATGTGTGTTTCTTTCCAGTGCTGCTTTAATGGGTTTATGTGAGACTGGTGGTGTGATGCAAGTATTTCCCTTCTTCTCTTGACTGTTTGATCCAGTCTTGGGTTGAGAGAAATTAGCCTCTAGTTTGGCTGTATAATTGCATCTCTCGCATGTATTAGTGTTTGGTGGTAGGAGGAGGGGGTTGTCTGTGTACATGAGGCAGTTGTAGCATTGCCTCAAAATGCCCAGATTCACCAGTTGGACTGGAAGTACACCTGAAACTGCCCTTTGGACATGCCTGGATAGGTACAGTGAACTGTTTTACTGGATGGCTGGTAAGGTCGAATAGAGAGCCTTGTCCTTCTGTACAGTACAGGAGGTTCTAGTGCTATGGTTTATAAGTGCTTGTTATAAGTTTTGAGTAAGTGCCAGGCTGAGAAATGAGTGGCTTGAGTGCTTAAGTTGAAAGTTTGTCTAGTTCCAAGGGAAAAATTGAAGAGGAGACTTTGTGGAGCCGGGAATAGTTTTACCCTAGCTAACCGGTACTGCCCGGTGCACAAAACTGGGCAAATACGGTATTTATAACAGGGAAATGAAAGAGAAATTAGCCCAAAATGACCAATAAACTACTAATTTCTGGGCTGAAACCACTCCTCCAGGGAGAGACAGGCTGCTCAAAGCTCCCATCTCTCACAGGTGAACAGAGAATTTCCTTCTATCCAAGTATGGTATGGGCAAACACAGAGATTTGTAACACAGCCCTGAATTCAGCACTAACCTGAAAACTGGACTATACTAGCTTAGAAAGCTTGTTTTGTTTTCTTTGGTACCAGATATAAAAATCTATGGCAGTTATTAAAGTTGCTTCAGTTGCAGTCAGTTAGAAGTTGGAAGATCATCACCTTGCCTAGTGGAAGTAAACTTCTCAGCATCTCATATTGCCTTGCTGAATTAATTAAGTTAGCTAGGGAACAGTTCTTCTTTAAACAGGAATTACACTGAATTACAGTGAGATTAGTTAAGTATTGTTTTCTGCATCTGCTTGAGTCTGTCCAACTGTGTTATTTTTATTTCTCCTGTGATTGAAACTCTGATTATTATTGTGCTTAAATATTGAATATTCTCATGTTTCCTGTTTTATTTATTATTAAATATGTTATACGGGCAGCCACGGTGGTGCAGCGGTTAGCGTTGCTGCCTCACAGCAAGAGGTTCTCCGGTTCGGTTCTCGGCTGGGGTGCCTTCTGTGCAGAGTCTGCATGTCCTCCATGTGGTTGCGTGGGTTTCTTCCAGGTGCTCTGGTTTCCTCCCACATCCCAAAGACATGCAGTAGGTGGATTGGACACTCTAAATTGGCCCTAGGTGTGAGTGTGTGCATGTGTGTGCCTTCTGTGGAAGGTTGGGCGCCAGGCTGGCAACTCAACACTGTAAAACTCCACTGCCAGTCATGAGCGGACAGATGATCTGCTGTGGCAACCCCTAACCAGGAAAAGCCGAAAGAAGAAGAAGAATTAAATATGTTATACCTTTTATTGTGGCTGGTCTTTTAGAGATTAGTTTTAAGATCTTGAGAGGACTTGTGCTTATTCTAGTGATGCCTTGGCCACTCCAAAAAGCCTTGCTGTTTGGGTTACAGTCTACAATTTATGTTAGTATTGATTTTACTCAGTATAATTGGATACCCTTGTAAGAGCCTGACAGTAACTGACTGATGGCAGCATTGTTACCTTATTGTCTGGGCATAAGGGGGTACAGCTAGTAAATCTGTGCCAGCCTTTCCCAGGAGTGTGTGTGTGTGTGTGTGTGTGTGTGTGTGTGTGTGTGTGTGTGTGTGTGTGTGTGTGTGTGTGTGTGTGTGTGTGTGTGTGTGTGTGTGTGTGTGTGTGTGTGTGTGTGTGTGTGTGTGAAAATCAAATACCCAGGTGTGGGTATGTCAGTCACTTGGAACTACTCTTGGGGGAAATGTGCTTGATACAGAGAGCTGCATTTGAAGATACTGAGTAAATCCATCCCTGTTTTAGTGACTGTCTCTCACCAGTGTCAGTGGTGTGGATTGAGACTCCTTGATTACTGGCCCCAGGGTAAAGAGAGGCCATCACATATTGGTGTCAGAGCCGTGGGATATTAATTGAACTTCAGTAGCCTGTGTGCAGTTGTCACTGAAGATCCATGTACTCTCAGCAGCCACAAGGTAAATATTCAGAGTTTCATTGTCACAAGTGTTTTATTTGTTTTTGTTAGTTTAGTTCAGTCAGGGAAACCAGGCAGAGAGGTCAGCAGAGGATTATGGTAAGCTGACAAAGAACCAGTTAGCCAAGATATGTGAAGCCAAAGGACTGCTGCATGCTAACTGGACTAAAGAAGAAATAATTTCAGCTTTAACTGAAACTGCAGCACAGACCAGTGACCAGGAGGACAACCAGTCTGTTGTTGTGGATGTGCAATCTTCAGAAACAGGACAGTTCACCTTTAACTCAGAGGACTTAAAAATCCATCTGGAGTTAAACAGACTTGAACTGGTGGTCAAACATTTGGAGACTGAAGAGTGACTGCAACATTTGGAGGCTGAAGGAAAGGAGAAGCAGCATCAGCATGATCTGGATGCCAAACATCTGGAGATCAAAGAAAATGAGACTGTGGTGAGTGGAGGCTGAAGGAAAACGAGAAGCAGCAACAACACGAGTACAAAATACTGACCCTTTGACAGGTTCATGGAGGTAATGGAGAAGGGAATAACTAGGCCCAAGAAGCAATAAATGTCGGTACATTTCTTCAACACTTGCAGAGGGGGATGACTTTGATAGTTTTATTCATATATTTGAAAGAGTATGTAAACAGTTCAATGTTGACCAGGAGCTCTGCATATGGCTCCTGACCCCCTTAGTCCATGGTAAAGCTGTAACTGCTGTTTCTAAACTGTCTGATAGTGATTGTGTAAACTATGATAGAGTGAAACAATGTTTATTGAACTTTTATAAGTTAACACCCACACCTTACAGTAAAAAGGTTTGAGAACATAGACGCAAGGCAGATGAAAGTGTATTGATTATATTGCTGAGTTAAACACTTATTTCTATAGGTGGGTGGGTTGGTGTCAGGTCACCATTTTTAAAAGACTGGCAGACCTTTTGATGAGAGAATAAGCCCTTAATACTTTGCATGAGGACATGAGAATCTGGTTGGCAGACTAGGAGTGTAACTCTGCAGATGAGCTGGGGAGAAAAGGGGATCTGTACTTAGCAAACAGGGCACCACTGCACAAGAAGGGGATACCCAGTGCTGCACATGGATATAAGGGAACTCATGGCCTAAACTATCTCAACAGAGTCTACTGGTAACACGAGAAGCCACTATTTTAGGTACACAGCCAGGATTAGGGGTTAGATCTTTTAAATATAACCAGAGGGACCATGTAGCATACAAATGTCCACTGAAGCAAGGTGGGGAATAAAAGGTGAAGGCACCAGCAAGTGGGAATAACAGTGTTCCTGTAGTAAGTTATTTGGAGATACTAAAATATCACTGGAGGTTGTATCCTATCTTTGTGGATTGAAGACAGGCCACTGCTAAGAGAGACACAGCCTCTGGCATAGCCATTATGAAGCCTGCAGTCATTAAAGATGAGCATTTCTTGCTTGGGCTGTCCACTCCAATAAGAGCTTTAGGAAGAATCCCATTCTGAATACCTTTGAGCAGGGTTCACCATGAATGGGATGGTGGAAAAGGAAGCAAGTATGTAACTGTGTTTGAGGATATTCCTGCAGATGTCTTCACAGGGAGTGATTTTTATAATACAGTACCTTGTGTGCCTACAGTTACACGCAGTCAGGCTTGGAGACAAGCACATAGGTCTGGTAGGCTGGGGGAGACCCAGACAGACCTCACACCTGAAGCTGGGGTTAGTGATGTGGCTTTTTCAGGGAGGAAGCTACCGTGTAGCAGTCAGCATGAAAGTGAGCACAGCTGCTGGTAGGTACCAATGTTCCTGTGGACAGGCTTACTGCAAGGATAGAGGTGAGTGGTAGTTCCCAGGCTGACAGTGAGCCACTGCCATCAGAACATACTAGGCTTCTTGTGGAAGGGGAGCTGGAAGGGGTCACAAAAGTAGAGGTGAGACAAGCTCAGCTTTTGGACCCTACCTTACGAGGTTTGATGGAAATAGCTAAGGAGACATCTGATGCTCAAGGAAAAGGGGAGCCTGTATATTGGAACAAAGGGTTACTGTACAGAGAGTGGATCCATGAGGGAGGGCTAGGGGATGAGGTAATACAGCAGTTGGCAGTGCCCAGAGCCTACCATCTAGCACTTCTAGCCATAGTCCATCACATTCCATTTGCAGGTCATATGGGCATAAAGTGTACCAAGAGACATATTATGCAGAACTTTCATTGGCCTGAGATTGCAAAGGATGTAACAGGATATTGCAGGACCTGTGAGTAGTGCCAAAAGGTAGGCAAGGCAGGGGACAAAGTCAAAGCTCTGTTGATGCCTTTACCTGTGATTGAGGAGCCATTTCAGAGTAGCTATGGATATTGTGAGGCCTCTGAGTACCCCAAGTTCCACAGGGAAGAAGTATATCCTGGTGGTAGTACATTATGCTACTAGATACCCTGAGGCAGTGGTGATGTCCTCCTTCAAAGCAGAGAAGGTGGTAAATGCTTTGTTAGAGATTTTCAGCAGGGTAGGTTTCCCAAGAGAAATGTTGACTGACATAGGTGCCAATTTCATGTCAGACCTGCTGGCTTGCCTGTGGAAATGTTGTGGAGTAAAGCACCTAAAGACTACCCTCTACCATCCTTAGACTAATGGTCTTGTGGAGAAGTTAAATGCTATACTAAAGACCATGCTACATGCATTTGCAGACCAGTTTAGGACAGAGATGGGAAAATATTTGCTCCATCTACTGTTTGCATACAGAGAGGTACCTCAGGAATTCACAGTTTTTTTCACCCTTTGAGTTGCTGTATGGACATGGGGTGAAGAAGCCTTTAGATCTGATTCATGATGAGTGGGGGGGGGGTAAGTGTGAATCCCACAAGGACTCTGTTGTGGCATATGTCCTAAACCTCAGGACAATGCTTAGGGATCATGAGCTTGGCCAAGGAGAATCTGGCAGGAGCCCAACAGCAGAAAAGGGTCTGGTATGACAGGAATGCTCTAGCCCAAGAGTATGCTAAGGGACAGCAGGTTATGGTGTTCATTTCTGTCAGACACCATAAGCTGCAATCAGCTTGGGAGGATCCTTTTGAAGTGGTAAGGAAAGTCAGTGATGTTAATTACATGGTAAATCTGCTAAGTAGGAGGCAGGGGCACAAATGCTACTGTTAACATGATGAAACCTCAGCATATCAGGGAAGACCTGGGCAGACTTCAAAGGGCAAGGCTGACCATTAAGCCCAGTAAGTGTCAGGTGGGTATGGCAGAGGTCTCCTACCTGGGACATAGAGTGAGGAGTGGTAAAATTAGGACAGAACCTGCCAAAGTGGAAGCTATTTGGGCATGGCCAGCCTGTTACCAAAAAGTAGGTGAGGGCATTTTTGGGGACAACTGGGTAATATAGAAAGTTCATTCCCAATTGTTCTACAATAGCTGCTCCCCTCACAGACCTTACAAGGAAAAACAGGCCAGCTAAGGATATGTGGACCCCAGCCTGTGAGCAGGTATTCCAAAAGCTTAAAGGGGCTTTAGGAGGACCCTCTGTGTTAGCCAGACCAGATTATACAACATTACAGCAATGCCAATGCAGATGGACTCTCAAGGGGTTTATATCACATGATTGAAATGTTAAAATATTGAATACAATAACAATGAACTGTTAACCTCGAAACCTTAAAACTCCGAAAGCTGAGAACAGCGATTTTTTCCCCTGGGAAAAAAATTGCTGTTCCAGCACAAAACATGAAACACACAAACACTACAAACTATTTCAAATGTGGAGGGCTTTGCCCCGCTCACCCCCCTACTTAAATATACCAACTCCGAGATCACATTACAGTGGAGGAAATAGTGAAGCTGCAGAAACAGCCCACCAAATTCCTTCCCTGGGGAAGAATTTGATGTTCTGCGGCTTCGCTGTTTTCAGTCTTCAAGGTTTTGGGTTCGATATTATAACACTGAGTTTTGCAACTTCGATGTTATGATATAGACCCACTCTCAAGACAGGGTATAGGTTAATGTGTTCCCAGATAGGCCCATTTTTTCTCAAGCAACATTTTTCCAGGGCTGCTTGAAAACTAGCTTGAGTCTTCAAGTGTGGGGGTGGGGGGAGATGTGACAATGTGGGATGTTGCCTTCTGTACCAGGGAGAGTGGGGCAGTGTATTCATGTGCCAATATGGTTAGCTGGAGTTTTGTAAATTATTTTCTATTTGACTGTCATACTAACTTATACAGATGCTTGTATTAAAATGTATCAGCAGTGTTATTATAACTGATTAAATGTTTATGTTTAAACAAAAAATTCTATAATTTTTCAAATACTGCAACAATCAGAGAAAAGCTCTGAGTTTGTACTCTACCAAAGTCATGTGATACAATGTGATATTCTATAACCAGCACTGAGAGGATGAAACTTACAGATCAGCTTGTTTTGTTTTCTTTGGAACCTGTTATAAAAATCTATGACAATTGCCAAAGTAATTTCAGTTGTAGTCAGTTAGAAGTTAGAAGATCATCACCTTGCCTAGTGGAAGTAAGCATCTCAGCATCTCATATTGCCTTGCTGAATTAATTAAGTTAGCTAGGGAATAGTTCTTCTTTAGACAGTCAGGAACTACATTGAGATTAGCTAATTATTGTTTTTTCTGCATCTGCTTGAATCTGTCCAACTGTGTTATTTTTATTTCTCCTGTGATTGAAACTCTGATGTTTATTGCACTTAAATATTTAATATTCTCATGTTTTCTGTTTTATTATTTTTTATTAAATATTTTATACCTTTTATTGTGGCTGGTCTTTTAGAGATTACTTTTAGCATCTTGGAAGTACTTGCACTTACTTTAGTGACACCTTGGTCGCTCCAAAAAGCCTTGATGCTTGGGTTACACTCTACCATTTATGTTAGTATTGATTTTACTCAGTATGATTGGATAACTTTGTAAGAGCCTGACAATGACTGGCTGGTAGGAGCACCATTACCTTACTGTCTGGGCATAAGGGGGCATAGGTAGTAAATCTGTGCCAGCTTTCCCAGGTGTGTGTGTGTGTGTGTGTGTGTGTGTGTGTGTGTGTGTGTGTGTGTGTGTGTGTGTGTGTGTGTGTGTGTGTGTGAAAATCAAACACCCAGGTGTGGGTGTGTCATTCATTTGGAACTGCTTTTGGGGGACATTTTTCTTGATGCAGAGAAGTGCATTTGAAAATACTGAGTAAATCCATCCCTGTTTCAGTGACTGTCTCACACTTGTGTCAGTGGTGAGGATTGAGGCCCCTTGATTACTGGCCCCTGGGTTAAAGAGAGACTGTCATAACACAATAAGGAATACTTTATACAAATAGAAAATTTAGTATTTTCAAAGAATGGCAAGCACTGACAACAAAACACTACTGGACTGAAATGAACTTTTTTTCAATGTCAAAAAATGTAGGATCTTGGCATTTGCCAAAAACTCATGCCATCCCTAAACATTAATGATGGGTGATAATGAAAAGTTAACAAAACAATAAAACACCTAGGAGTCCTTGCAGACAATGACCTTTCATTTGATGCTCATATAGCCAATACTGTCTGAAATGCATACTGAGTAACCCACCTGAGCCAAAGTGAGGGAAAGAGCACTATCAAGGCAGTAGCTGTCCTCTACATTGAGTTCTTTTCACCTTAAATATAGGAGGAAGGTATATAGATTTCTCACAAGAAAAATGAAAGGCTTTCAAGGTTCATTTTAAAGGCAAATACTACAGTAGCACTATGTTACCACCTTCTTAGAGGAGCCCTATGTTTGACATACAGAGCCTTAAATGACTCTTTCTTATTTGAGTAGCCTGAGCAGAAAAGGACATCCACCTCTCAAACAATCCTCCGCTAATTAAATCTGCAGGTTTATTATACTAAACCCTTAATAGAAATATCATGGTTAGCCCTCACAACAAAAGCTAAGTGGCTTCTTATCAAACAGCATTTAGTACTTCCACTCATTCCCTTCCCTTTTAAACTCCCTAATATGACTTCTGCCCTCACTAGATCATAACACTTGCCCCTTATAACTCATTACACCACCTAGCATCTTCATGCCAAGGATGCCTTGGCTCTCAGCAGATGATAGAATAAACTCACTATAAGTGACCACACCTTATTTACTGGACCTAATGAATGGGATTTCCTTCCTTAATGCCTAAAGAGCCAAAATGATTATAAATAATTTCTATCCCACCTAATGTTGTTCCTCTGACAGAGAGAGACAGAGTAAAGTACATCTGTTTTATTCATCTACTGGTGATGTGAAGCCTCTCCATTGTTCACTCCATGTTTCCTTCTCTTTATACTTTTATTCACTTAAACTACTGTCAGCCGTGACTCTACTGGATTACCTGATCCCACATATTTTCAACAGTCACATATATTTTTTTCTGAATTTCATTGTATTCATCCTCTTTTTGCAAGCATCACCAATCACCTTCATTATTGTTGCATTTTGTATTGCACCTTCTTTTTTGTGACCTTCTGCTGTCCTCAGCTTATGTCTCAAAAAGGTCTATTGTGGAACTGTAAATTATATTACTCCAGTCAGACGGCCATAACCATGCAAACAAGATAAACAAAAAATAAATAAAGTTTTAAAGACTGACTCATGCGTTAGAAAAAGAAACAAAAAGAAATAAATTATAATTCCTCTCATTTGCATTAATGTCTCACAAGTGTCCTACTAAGTAACCTTGACATGTGTTTTTTTCTCTCTCACTATACACCAGAACAGATACTGTGATGTGATTTCTCTTAGTTCAACTTGAATACAGACGGCTTCAATGTCCGATTACATCTTATACATAACCTGCAATAATTCTACTAATATTTCTAGGACTTTAAACCTTCATAGAACTACATAAAGTAGCTTTATCCTTCACTATCTGTCTCACAGCAAACAGTGGCTTATTTGTATTGCATGCAACTGCTTAGGTGGATACAATAATGCAATAAAAATCTGTTTTGCCTGTAATTCTAAGTTATATGATATATTTACACAATTAGTGGTACAAAAACTTACAGCCCAAATATACATGCAAAATTATTAATGGAGGAAACCTTGTGACTTATCTAGTGAACTCAGTAACTACATCTGGGACTACTGTAGCTGACCAGACCTTTTTCATTCCATATTTTTTATTTTTATGCATTTATTTTATTTAACATTTCTTTACTAGGAAAGTCCGACTTGGAACAAAGTCAATTTTCAGCAGAGGCCTGGGGCAGAAAAGCTCCAAACACATGTCTTTGTAATGTGGGAGGAAACTGGAGTACCCGGAGAAAACCCACACAAATGCAGGGAGGACATGCAGACTCCGCACAGAAGGCATACTAGCCAAGAATCAAACCAAAGAACCTATTGCTGTGAGGCAGCACTGCTACCACTGCACCACTGCACTGTCCATTTCATATTCACTATATGATAGTATCTTTAAAATCTTTTTCTAGTCTGCTCTCTATCAGTGTTTCAAAATGTATGCCCTAAAACCACACCACTTTCCCTGTTAAAAAATAATAATTCAGTTCAGCAGCAACTTGGCCTCTTTTAGCTGCTATCCATGTCCTATTCTCCCTTAATAATTTACCTTCTTCTTCATCTGCACCCCATTTTACTTGCATCCTAGTTGTAGCATGGTTCTTCTAGGTCACAATCCTCACTACTCTACTCTTTATTGTGTATATGGCAAGCTTTAATTGCCTCTCCTATTAATGCAGGCTGTTTAGTTCCTTATGCTTTCTAACAATCTAATATTCCTTCATCTGTATGGCTCCCACACCAGGAAACAGCATTCTAGGGCCAGTCCTACCAGTTTTCTGTGCACTGGAAGGATGATCCAACACTCTGAGCTCTTTACCCCTTCTTATTATGACATTACATTAATTTATTCATTCATTCATTCATTCATTCTTTCATCTGTCCTCCTAAATTCATACTTTGAAATATCCACTCCCTAATGCTTTCCACTTTTTGTGTTAACTCCAAGTAATATTTATCTGGTCCCAGAGATGTAGTTCAGCTTTTGCTGGAGGTCGATGCCTTAATCTGTTCTGTTTTGTTATACTTTTCTGAATACAATGCAGCTGCTTTTCATTTTTGATGTGATTACAATAAGTACAGCTGTAGGGAATGACATGATTCTAGTGCAATTTAATTGTACTTTATCAACATTGGAAGAATACCTTATGAAGAAATATGCAATAAAACTGCAGCAGAATTGATCACTGGACCTGCAACAATAGCCACACACATATGGATAAAAGAAGCATGTGGAACCTAGGTCATACAGGATATAAACAATATGTCCTATGCAGATCACCTCAAAGCCGTATCTCTATACTTGGTTTAGAGGTGATCTGCGTCTGGCATACAAGGCATCCTTGGATCCCAAACTGATGAATCTTTTGACCATCCTCAAAAACAGTAACATCAGAACTACTTGAACCTTTCTTGTTATATAAATAAGACATGTTGGTTGGAGGGGCAGGAACTTGTGTCAGTGAATTCACCTCCCCTGGAACAGGCTTCCCATCCATATGAAGCAGAGGTCTTCTCTAACCTGGACCAGTGGATGAGAAATTAGAAATTCACCACAGATATAGCACTTATATCTCTAATGAACAAAGGCAGTTTTTAAACTCTACCCTAGCATACATACACTCCTTAAAATAACCTCTAAGACTCTGCACAGCTAGGCTTATAAAGGCCCCACTGGTTGTTAACATACTGCACACATATGAAGCTATGAGAGGAAGGGAACATAAACTGCAGTGTCAGTAGCACATTCACCTTTTGGTGTGAAAGGCTATTGTTTCTGTTTCCACACTAGATAGATCAATTGCTGACACAGCAGTACAGTATAAGGGAAAGCTACACTCCTGAGTGTGCCATCTTTTGAATGAGACATTAAACTGAGGTCCCATCTGTGATGTTATGAGGTAGTACCATCTGGGCCAGGGAAAGTAGGGCAGTATATATGCCAGCATAGCTAGCTGGAGTTTTGTAAAGAATTTTCTGTTATTTGACTATCACACTGGTTTGTACAAATGTTTGAGTTAAACATATATTTGTAAAGTTACTTGTGTTATAAAGGGCCTGCTGGACAGAAAGAATGTATGCATGCATATTAGGTTGCAATGTTTAGATGATCAAATGTGTATGATTATCAGAGAACCCTGGAATGGTGGAAAGTTTGAAATTGTGTTATAGCTTTCAGGTGCTGCCACAGATCTTAGCAAAGCTCTGATATGTATTGTACCAGAGCCAGGTGACCAGAGGTGATGTCATCCTCTAACCAGCATCTGTATTTTTTTTTTTTTGGAACTCTTGCAGCAGCACTTTGGAACTTGACAGGAAAGATTTCTGACAGGATTTATGTCTAACATATCCATATAGACAAAGAGAAACATTATCTGGCTTTTGTTGTGGTAAGACACTCATCACTCATCAGCTTGCCTTGCTTTAGTAAGTAGTCAGGGATCAGTAATTCTTTAGTCAGTCAGGGACATTTAGTGAGAATAATTTAGTACTGTTTTCTGCATCTGTGAGAAACTATCCAACTGTATTATTTTTGATATGTGTTTTTGAAACTCTATTGTTTCTTGTATTCAGTATTCTCATATTTTCTGTTTTACTGTTGTATTATTTATTATTAAATATTTTAATACCTCTCATTATGGCTGGTCCTTTAGAGAATAGTTTTAACACATTCAAATCACTTATGCTTGTTTTAGTGACACTGTGGCCACTCCTGAGAGCCTCGCTGTTTTGGTCACACCCTACCATTTATAGGCTTATAGGTTCATAGGATGATACTAGGCTGTTGGCCAGGAGGCCATTATAAGCCTAGCCAAGAATTTTGCCCATGTTCCCACAAAGTCAACACCTGTTTCCCCTGTCCAGCAGGGACACAGGTGGGATCCCAGGGGTGTATTTTCTGTTTCCCATCCACTCATTCAGGTTCCTCTGATACAAGGCTAGAGAGGCACAGTGCTTGACATGGAGAGGGAGTCTATTCCATAGATGGGGAGTTCTTTGGACAGAAATCTATACTGCTGATAGTATTTGTAATATTAGTAGTATTAGTATTGATTTTTACACAGTATAATTGGGTACCCTTTGTAAGAGCCGTAGGGTAGCTGACTGGTGGCAGCATGATTACCTCATAGTCTGGGCAGAAAGGGGCACAACTTGTAAATCTCTCCCAGCTTTTCCCAGGTGTGTATGTGTGTGAAACTCAAATATCCAAGTGTGCGTGTGTTATCTACTAGGAACAGGGACACAGAGCTCCAAAGTGGTCAGTGTGGAGTTTTCTGTGGGCCCGGAGAGACAAAGAGAGTCCAGATCCAGGTCTGGAGTGTGCTCCCTGTGTGCTCTTAAGAGAAATTGTGCTTAGTGCAGGGAGCTGCATCTGAAAATAATGTGTGAATCCATCTTTGCTCTTAGTGACCATCCCTCACCAGAGTCAGTGGTGAGGACTGAGTCTTCTTGATTGCTGGCTCAGAGTAGGGACCCATTACACCATCTACCTGAGTTGGTATTATCACAGATAGATGTAAAAGATCTTATGGCAGCTAATGAAAAGTGCAGGGGAAGTTCTTGATGACCTGACCAAATTTTGTCTAGTAGTATAAATATCACCTCAGGTCTTCCCTGAAAAGAGGCTTCTAGTCTACTGGGACTAACCTGGTCAACAAAGGATAAATAAATGGTGAGAAATTTTAGATGAGTTGACTTCATTCAGAGGTTTGCTAACCTTTATTTCAAAGGATATATGCATGCCTGAGGTTGCCATACAATTTTTTCATACTGTGAACCATTGATCCAAAAGCTATACTATCATTCAAAGAGAAATATTCTGAGGTAGAAGCCCCAAAGCTACTGATAGTTAAGAGCAAAAAAAAAATGGAAGGCCCGGGGAAAATAATATAATAGAAGTCAGAAGAGCATAACTAGAAGAAAGGGGAATGCCATTGTTGTTTTCACCAAAATTGCTAGCCAAAATATTTGACCCTTCCAAGCAAAATCCAGTCTGTGAGTTAGAAAAAGCACATTATTGACCAAGGCCAAAATCACTAACTATTGAGATGCACCCTGTGTGCCCTGTTCAAACAGCAGCAGTCAAATTACCTTGGCAAGTTAAATATTCTGCAGGTATACAGAGCAATGCATAGGATAGCCTGGGAAAAAGGAAGTCTGCATTGTAAAAAAAATTCTGTCTGATGTCAGTCTTGAGGACTATATGTGGATATCTGTTCAAAACACATTCCAGCATTTATTATACTGAGGGCAAAATATTCCACCACTATTGCATGTTATTAGGGCTCTCTTTTTTAATAAAAAGCTGTGACTATACCCAGCTAAACAGAAGGTCCAACTACTGTGTGACAGTAACAGGCAGTGAAAACTGAAGTGTGTCCATGCTGTTCAAGTGTAATCCCTGCTACTGAATAACTCTCCATGACTGTCTAATGCTTGAATTTTAATGTCAGCCTTATAATCAGTAACTGCTCCTCTGTGCTTTCAAATGTTACTGCTTATTCAAGGCTGTGTAATGGGGTCTGTGCTACTTTGCAGCAGCACAACTCATTTCCAAGAGATTGCACAATACATCAGGATCCAAACAGAAGAATCACAGCTGAGCACAAATTGTTTATGGTTGGAAGTATAAAAATCTAGAGTAATAAAATCCTAATTTCTAGACTGTTCATCTAATAGCTTCCTCAAATGTGGCAGTCAAACAGGAATATTCTAAGCATTAAAGACCAAAGTACATTTTGTGATGTACAGCTAAGCATCTTGTTTATAATCTTATACTTTATAAAGGATAACAAAATCATGGCAGTACATACTAGGTATACACACACATGTACATGTGAGCACACACACACACACACACACACACACACACACACACACACACACACACACACACACACACACACACACACACACATATTCTAAGCATCAAAGACCGAACTACATTTTGTGATGCAGAGCTAGGCATCTTATTTATAAGCTTGTACTTTATAACAGATAAATAAATAAGTAAATAGGAGACAGGAAGTGTTACAGCATGTAAATAATCCTGGGAATGTCCAGTACATTGTCAACAGTAGACAGTTAGTCAACATATGTTATATGTGAAGGCTGAGACAGAGGACATGAGGATCCTTGTTCCTTTACATGACCATGGTAAAGATACTGCCAGCATGTAGCCCTACATCTTAAGCTGAGCTTTCTGAAAATACAGATCAGGCTGGTATTTCTGTTACTGATGCAGAAAGTCCAGACTGCTATTCAGAAATTATCACTAGCAGTACCACCAACAGTAAACACAATAACAAAAAAAGGTATTTTGACAGCTGCTATGCAATACCTATCACTTCCCTGACCTAAACTTTTGGCACATATCCACAGTTTTTAAATTGGCAGTTGTGAGTTTGTCCTGTAATAGGATTTATTAGCTGTTACACTGGTTAGTTCTAGCATGATGTTGCTGCATTCTTTCACACCTGACTGAAAACAATCACTGGCTTCCAGGTACAGTACTGGGAATTAATCTGTCCATAATAATAAATGAGTACGCTATCTTTTTTTTTTCCATAGCTCTTTATTTTAACCAAATAACTTATCAGGAAAATGAAAGCATCTTTTGCCTTGTGTCACATTTTCTATAAAGGACAATGGTATAGTTATGAAATGACAGGGAAGAAGTCAGAAATTACTTCTGGGAAGAACAACTACTTAGGCCTGAGGACTACTCGGACATGGAAAAAGAGGTAATTCTTATTTGTATACTCCGTGTGGAGCTCACATATCCTTTTAAGTGGGTTAGTAGTAGTGCTTTGTATTGTGTTCTTTATATCTGCAAAGGCTATAGGATCTGAGGGAAATGACATTAACAGAGCAGTGAATAATTAAAGTCCTAAGCAGAGAAAACACTAATTTGGAAGACCTGAAGTAAATCAAGTCCTTATGAAACCAACTGATTTTCAGCAGACATAATACGTAGATCCCAATACTTAATGCAATATATAGTGCAATGGAAGACATGCACATTTTCACTGCTGCCTGTAGCATCCATGTAAAACAAGCCCCACGACTATTGCACCACTATCCATAGTAACTGCCAAATTCCAGCTGAATTACTGAACAAAATGGAAACCTTCTTCCCAGCAGCCCCAAGCTTTCAGGGTGAAAGTCATTCCGTAATGCAGAAATAATCTTGTTAACTCTTTGTTAAAGGGCAGATCAGATATATCTAATTTATTGAAGACTGGGCTGCAGGCTGCATAGGTTGTGGCTTGGAATGAACAATTTCCAATTTGTTAGATGAAAGTACCTGAGTCAAGGCCAACAAAATCAGTTGGAGATATCTGGAGATAAAATGTGTACCAAGGATATTACAATGTAGTGAAGCTATCAGTTGCTAATGTATACTGCAAATGAAACTCTGATTTCCAGACTATCTGCTACAACATCTTCTCCTCTGTGCTTTTCTTTAGATGAAGTGATGTATTTCAGAACTCTTGCAGTGTATTCTATTTGTACACAATTAGGTAATTATTTATACCTTTACAGTCTTATACTAAGCTTAGAGCTGGACAGTCATTGAGAAGCTTAGCCAAATCATAAGTGGAATAGTAATGGTAGACTATTTCCCTCTGCACTGGCGATCATTAACATTAATACCAGGCTTTAATTCACAATTACACATAAAGTTGCTAAGACTTGCTTTTAAGATTTTCAAGATGTTCAGATGGAGTCTTAACAAAAGCAGACAATGAATTTGGCAAGAAACCTGTCATGCCGGCAGGTAATGAGCATCATATATTGCAGGCTTCTACCCTTGGGGTGGGCAGTAGTTGAGCCATTTGATCTATGATGCTGATGTTGATGGAAAAGTAATTTTTTCACAGCACAAAATGCTAACCAAAGATCATCTTTCAGTAGCCTGTAAGAGATTGAGTAGAGGGATAAAGATTTTGTGAATGGGGGCTGCTTAAATAGCTTAAATTAGTGATTTTCTAAGTAGGAATATCTGCAGCCTTTCAAGGTGTGCAAAGTGCCTAGAGATGTACTTCCCAAAGGGGGTTATTGTATGCAATAATCAGTCCAATGAAAGAGGAGTAAACGGGAAGACATACCTGGACCTAGAAAAGAGGCATGACCAACAAGACAACAGGTCTTTATGACCATAGCTGAGGCATGCTGATTGAATGAGATCTCATTGTCAGTAGAGGTACTCAGGTGTCTAATAAAGGATTACACTTGAAGATAGCTACCAGCAATGTGACAAAAGGAAGGGACAGGGGGTCTTACCAAGGATAATCATGTTACAGTATTAGAATTATTAGGATGAAACTATAACTAGCACACAAAGGTAAGTCTCATCTAGACATTGCTGGATAATTTAGGTATCATCGGTTGAGTTACCAAAAGCACCAAATTTGTAGTTATCTATAAATCTGGTTAATACGGAGCCCATGAATTATTGATTTCTCCTCCTAAAAGTAATCAGCAAACATAAGAGACACAGGAAAATTCCCTATGTAAATGATCCCAGAGATCAAAAGATGCCTGGCCAGATATACTCTCCAACAGACACACTTTAAGTTCTTGACAGCCTTTCTCCCAAATCAAGCACGGCTATACATGATACCCAGGTGTAAACTTGACTCTATTCACCCAGTCATCAAGACCAGTCTTAAGGGTGGCCAAAGCAGCACATTATTTGACCTGTGATTGTAATGTATGCCATACACTGTGGATATTTTGTGTTAGGACTCTCTCCATACAGACAGACTTGTTTATTTTTTGGTATAGATTTAGGACCCTAGTGCCACTGGTTTTGCAAAGAAACAGGAGGTCAAATAAGGTTGTGGCTTGAAAAGTGAGTGGATAATAATGCCCACCTTGCTGTCATCAGTAAACTTAATCAACCAGGTTTTTGGGATACTGGCCTGGATATCTACAAAACAAATGCTAAGCAGGAGACAGACAAGCACCGATCCCTATTGTACCCTAATATTTACAATTTTTTTATTCAGAACGGGTACCATCAATTTTATCAACTTTCAATCTGTTTGATAGCCATTTTGCAACCCAATAAATAATGTAGGGGACTATATTAGTTCTATTTTTTCAATAATACCAGCAGGGGGGATATTGTTAAAAGCCTTGGCCAAGCTGAGAAAACATTGTGGATTGAGTGACCACTGTCCACAACCTCTGTAGCCTTTTCAAGGAAGTTCACTAGGTTCAGGATACAGGACCTGTCCTTCACAATACCAGTCTGAATGAGGTCTAGATCACTTAAGCTGCCTGTGTACACATAAATGAGTTTGGCTATGATATGTTCCATTGTTTTGTATATAAGTCTAGTGAGGCTGATGGCTCTATAATTACTAAGGTTTATAGTGAAATCTTCCTTTTGCAAAGAAGTCACAGCATCTGTTCTCAAAATATTAGGCACAAAATCTGTGGATAAGCTGAGGCTGAACAGTTTAAGCAGAGGCTCATACAATTCAAACATCACTATTAGAAAACAGCTTGGTATGTTATCTGGTCCCGTACAAGTATTATTTTTAGTCTTTGACAGGTTCTAGTATGTTCCAAAATAATTTCAAGTAAATCTAAATGTCCAGGGATAGTAGGGTCAACAGTGTAGATAGATAGTGTAAAGTTAACTATAAATTTGCCTACTAATATATTGGCTGTAACCTTGAATTTGAATTTACATTTTTACTATGGACTGTCTCAGTGCACTGTCTGACGCTATTCCTTAATTTTTTAGCATAACTGATGAAATATCCTTTGTTTCCATCGGTATTGATAATTATCTTAAACTCATGCTCCAATTTACATTTTCTAATAGTGTGTTTACATTTCATGCTGATGTTTCATCGCAGTCCTGTATAGAGAGATGGGGATTTCTTCCAACTTTTCGTTGCTTTCCTTCTTTTTTTACATATTTTATTAATACTGAAGTCTTACCATACAGCTTTATTCCTGGACTTACCATAATATTTCCAAAATGCCTTTACATCCACCATGAAACACAAAAAGAGAAAGAAACCAGTCCTGTTCAACTATAAAATGACCACAATCGGACAGTAACTTAATGCTTTCATCCACTCTTTATTTGTGAATTTCTTCAGAAATAAGGTTGCCCTACCCAAGCTTCCTTTAATATTACTAATTATCAGTTAAGTACAGGAAATGACATAATAACCATTCTACTTAAAATAAAAAATACATTTAAATACAAACAACTAATGAATAATGAATGTGTCTATTTGCCATTAAAAAAATACCATACATGTAAAAAATAGATAAAAATATGTATGTATAAAATACATTTCTATTGAATATTTCACAAATATTCTCATTTGTATTTTAAAAAACATTTTAAATGTATAGTTTCATTTAAACCAGGTGCACTGTCTGCACCTAAGTATAACTGCCAAAAAGCTTCCATACACTCTAATGTATTATTTATATCTCCATTATAGGGTTCATTTTCCAGTCTTTCTAACACAAAAAATACAAACTTTTTGAAGTCAACATAATAGTGCATGTATGGCTAAAGAATTACTTTTATCTTTCTTTTTTATCGCTAAATTGTGTTCATAGATTCTACGTTTTAAATTTCTTATCATTTTTCCAATGTAGTAACTTTCACAAGACATACATGTAGCAATATATACTACATGTTCACTGTTACAATTGTAATAATCTTTAGCCCAAAAAGTAGTGTTAGAATGACTAAGGGTCACAAATGAATAATTAGTTACAAACCTATACTGTTTGCAATTCTGATATGCAAAAGTACTCTTTTTGTGGCATCTTAACCTAGTTAAAGCAGTAGTGTTGTTTCCAGATTCTAACATAATTTTGATGTTAGTTATTTTCTTATATGTGAATCTAGGCACCAATCCCAATGTAGTCACTAGTTCTTTGTTCCCTAAAAATAACCTTCCAGTTGTTTTCTATAATATTCTTGATATGCCACATTTCATTCACTATTGGAAGTGGAAATGCACTCATGTAGCTCTTTGTTGTATTTTGTGTTGCATTTTCAGTATCCCCTAATATACCCTGTTTCACTGAACCCATTAAAATATCTGTAGACTGTAAACTAGGTGATGCCACCCCACTTCTTAATACCAACATTTATTTTTCTATCTTCTTTATCCATTCTAAATCATAAACTCTAGAAACAAAAAGTCCTGTAAGGAACTGAACTTCTTCCTTGTAAATGTCATAATCTGATGTCAATCCACTCAATCTAATAATCTGTCCTTTAATGACTCCCCTCTTCATATGCTGTGGATGTAAACTGTCTTTGTGCAGGTATTGATTAGTGAACACTGGTTTCCTATAGATTCTACTCACAAAACTTGTTTTCTCTTTGTCAATGTTTATATGTAAATCCAAATAATCTATAAAATTCCCAAATCCACTAATCTTAAACTCCAGAAAATCTGTTGTACCATTGAGATTCTTAACTAAGTCCACAAATTCCTCATAACTTCCTTTCCAAATGAAAAACAAATCATCTATGTATCTATAGTAAATTGATACCTTGTCAAAACTTGCATGTTGTTGTAAAAATTTACATTCCCAATTCGCCATAACCAGATTTGGAAAGTCTGGTGCAACCCTTGTCCCCATAGCTACACCAGATGTTTGTTTGTAAAACGCACCATTAAATTTAAAGAAATTATTGTCTAACACCAAATCCATCATGTTACAAACAGTATTGATTTTTTTTCTCCTGTAAAATTAGTGTAATTGGTCAGATATTCTCTAAGATATTCAATACCCACTTCTTGTTCTATTGAGGTGTATAGGGACCTGACATCTAAAGTTACAAAATGAATTTCTACATTTGCTATTTTATAATCTCTCAAAACTTCTAATAGATGCCAGGAATCCCTAAGATAATATCTTGATTTCTGAACAACTGGATTTAGAATGTGATCTAACCAAACTGAAATGTTTTCAGTTTTTGAATTTTTAGCCGAAATAATTGGTCTAAAAGGAGGATTCTTTTGATCTGTTTGTATCTTAGGAATACCAAAAAATTTAGCTATCTTTGGATGTTCTACCTGCACAAAGTTATAATTCTCATTGTCAATTTCTCCCTGACTAAACATATCAAATAGTGTCACATCCAATTTGTTGTAACTCTTATTTATTTCTCCAAAACTAACACGCTTATAAACCATGCTATCATCTAACATAACTTCCAATGCACTATTATAATCTTTTGTGTTCATAATCACAATTTTTCCACCTTTATCTGCTCTCATTATTCAAATTTCTTTGTTTTTACTTAGTGTATATAATGCTTGATGCTCTTGTTCTGTAAGATTATCTTTGAAATTGTCATAATTATTTTCCCTAAATTCACTTTCACACAAAGATTGAAAAGTGTGTAAAGTAGTTTGTAAGGGAGGGTTGAAAGTACTGGGTTTGCTCAGCTTATTCTCGATGTCTATCCCTTTTGTTTTCAAAATATCCTGCATAATGTAACTAAGATTGAATTTTCTGAAATATAATCTAAAATCAATCAAAAGTTTGCCAATGTTCATTTTTACTGCAGTGATAAAGGAAAAACCTCTTTTCAGGACATTTTCTAATTCCACTGACAAGGTAATGTCCGATAAATTTAAAACATCAAGACCATACTTTTGTATGTTGTCATTGCTTACCATTTTCTCCTGTTTTCCCCCTCCCTTTCCCTTTGCTTTGTGTGGTATTGTGCCACTTGGTAGTCTGCTTCTTTTCGGTTCCATTCAACATAAAAGGGCTATTATCAAACCCAATGTTGTTACTATCCGTACAAGCAACCTGTGCATAACTCACTCTATTTTCATTGTTACTCATATTGTGATCCACTGGTGAAGGACCACTTTGTACAGTACCATCATTGTTGTTGTTAGTTGGTAAAACTTCTATATTTTTATCAGATGTTAACCTTGTGACTTCAATACCTTTGTTATTAGTGGACTGCATGTCCACTTGACTATTTACAGAATCACAGTTATTGTTTTTTGTTGTAACTTGTTTGTTGTCAAAAACAATATAAGCGTGGTTTGACTTGTAGGCAAGAATGTCTCTTTTAAGTTTAGACTGTTTCCTAAAAATAATTGTAGCCCTATGTCTATCAGCTTTCATTTCTAGACTGTTGTAGAGCTCCAAAAAGTCTTTGAAACAACAACAATGATGTTCTCCATTCACTTACAAAACCAGTATGGAGGCTGAAATACAACAGTGGTGTTAGGGGTGTGGCTAAAAGGCTGAGATAGAACAGTTTTGTTAGGGTTGTGGCTAAATCATGCTTTATGCTATTTAAGATGCATCCAGGGATATTGTGTGGAGACTGAGGTACAATGGTGTTGTTAGGGGTGTGGCTAAAGCATGCTTCATGCTATTTAAGATGCATCCATAGATATTGTGTGGAGGCTGAGGTAGAACGATGTTGTTAGGTGTATGGCTAAATCATGCTTCATGCTATTTAAGATGCATCCAGGGATTTTTCAGGACCTATTAATGCAGTACTTTTAGCTTTTGATAGCACGTTTAGGACTTGGCCTTGTGTGATAACTGGAGGCAAGCCACTTTCAAGTATATCTTGAAGGGCAGACAGAGGGGAGACGGGGTAACGTTAGAGCTACAGTAGATATAAAAAGTTTACACACCCCTGTTAAAATGCCAGGTTTTTGTGATATAAAAAAGGAGACCAGAATAAATCATTTCAAAACTTTTCCCACTTTTAATCTGACCTATAACCTGTACAATTCAATTGAAACACAAACAAATCTGTTAGAGGAAAAAATATAAAAAGGAAAAAATGTACAAATTACTGGTTGCATAAGTGTGCACATCCTTAAACTAATAATTTGTTATGTGTGCACACACTTAAACTAATACTTTGTTGAAGCACCTTTTGATTTAATTACAGCATTCAGTCTTTTTGGGTAGGAGTCAATCAGCAGAGCATATCTTGACTTGGCAATATTTGCCCACTCGTCCTTGCAAAAGTGCTCCAAATCTGTCAGATTGCAAGGGCATCTCTTGTGCGCAACCCTCTTCAGGTCACCTCAGAGATTTTCTATTGGATTTAGTTCTGGGCTCTGGCTGAGCCATTCCAAATCTTTAATTTTCTTCTGGTGAAGCCATTCCTTTGTTGATTTGGATGCACACTTGGGGTCATTGTCATGTTGAAAGGTAATTCCTCTTCATCTTCAGATTTCTAGCAGACAGCTGAAGGTTTTGGGCCAAAAGTGACTGGTATTTGGAACTGTTCATAATTCCCTCCACATTGACTAAAGCCCCAGTTCCAGGTGAAGAAAAGCAACCCCAAAGTATGATACTGCCACCACCATGTTTCACAGTGAGGATGGTGTTCTTTTGGTGATGCGAAGTGTTGTTTTTGAGCCAAACGTACCTTTTGGAATTGTGGCCAAAAAGTTCAACCCTGGTCTCATCAGACCATAACACATTTTCCCACATGCTTTTGGGAGACATGATGTATTGTTATGTAAATTTTAGCTAGGCTGGTTGTTTTTCTGCGTAAGAAAAGGCTTCCATCTTGCAACCCTCCCCGATAGTCCAGACATATGGAGAATATGTGAGATTGTTGTCACATGTAGTATGCAACCAGTACTTACAAGAAATTCCTTCAGCTCCTTCAGTGTTGCTGTAGGTCGCTTGGCAGCCTCCCTGACCAGTTTTCATCTTGTCTTTTCATCAAGTTTGCTGGGACATTCAGTTCTTTGCAATGTCACTGTTTTCCCATATTTTCTCCACTTTTTGATACTGTCTTCATTGTTTTCCATGGTATATCCAATGCTGTGGAAGTTTTTTTGTACCCTTCTCCTGACTGATACTTTCAATAATGAGATCCCTTTGATGCTTTGTAAACTCTCTGTGAATCATGGGTTTTGCTGTAGCAGGCAACTGAGTAAATGTCAGGAAAATCCTACTAGGATAGCTGAACATTATTTGGGGATAATCAGAGTCTCTTTAATTGATGACAGGTGTGTACTTAAGAAGACTGAATGCTGTAATTAATTCAAAAGGTGCTTCAACAAAGTATTAGCTTAATGGTGTGCACACTTATGCAACCAGCGTATTGTACTTTTTTTTATTTTTTATATTTTTCCCCTAACAGATTTGTTTGTTCTTCAATTGAATTGTACAGTTTACAGGTCAATTAAAAGTGGGAAAAGTTTTGAAATGATTTAGTGTGGTCTCATTTTTATATCACAAAAACCTGGAATTTTAACAGGGGTGTGTAAACTTTTTATATCCACTGTAAATTTATCAGCCAGTAGCTATAGCTATATCTTCAGCCTCAGTGAAGGGAACATTGTTCACAATCAGCTCAACATATTGCTGCATTGTGCTTTTCAGATTACGAACATAACTAAAAAATATCTTTTAGCTTGGCTAGCTATTTTAGCAACAAACATGGCTTTGGAGGATTTTATTTAAGTTGTTTATTTGTATGTTTCAGTGACAAGGGTTCTAACATTCTGGAAATTGCTCTTCTTACTTTTGGTCAAAATTATTTTCCTTTTGTTATAAAGCTTGTTGATATTATGGTTCCACCATGGGGGGTTGTTTCTGGAGTTTGCACTGCATGTGTTCCCATGAGGTACAGCTGCATCTGTGCAGCTGCTTACATACTGGTATAGGGTGGTAATAAATATTTCTG
>NC_056730.1:4800291-4815291 GCF_019279795.1 Protopterus annectens
TAAAAATTCTTGACCATATGTAAAATCCAAAGTTATCAACCCACTTTATTATGTAATAATTGATTTCTAGATTGAGCAAAGTGGTCTTAATTGCTAGATGGGGAACAGAATCAAATGCCTTTACCAGGTCAAAGTAGATCACATTGAACAGTAAACCTACATCAACTGTTTTCCATATGTTTTGGTAAAAACTTATGAGATTGTTTAAACAAGATCTACCTTGAGTGAACCCATGTTGAAAGATATCTAAGTTAGACCTTAGTTCCTCTTTTATCAGGGAGCATAATACGCCTTCAAAACATGTGCAGATGATACATGTTAGGCTAATAGGGCAGTAACTATCTACTGTAAGGGGAAGAACAATATCCACCCCTGCTTTTACACCTGATCATTTGGTTAGTGGTTAAGACTGCCAAAGGACCTTGTGTTTCTATCTTACAGGCAGTCTAATGTTATTTTAGCAACTATATAAAGAATCTTTTTGACACAGATGAAGCCTTACATCTGGTCAGTTTGCACTTTTCCTATATTGCTCACTGTGATATTTTTAAGATGTGCTTTGCGTGAAGTTTGTAGGTGGCTGCCTAATCCCCTGCCCCCTTTTTTGTTTTCTCTAACCTTTTATTTTGTTCCCTGTAATCTCTTACCCTTATGCTTTATAAAGCATTCCGCTATTTTGTGATTTTGATGTAGTTGCTGCTAGTCACTTCTGTGATGCCTCTGCACTGGCCCAGTAATCAAGGAGCCTCAATCCTCACCACTGGCAACAGTGAGGGATGTACACAATGGGAGGATGACAAGTATACACACAGTAAAGTACAATTTCCCCGAGCACAGAGTTCACAGTCTGTCTGGGTCTGGTTTCTCCCTCTTTCTCCAGATCCCCAATAAGACACCCCACTGGCACAGCTATAGGGTTAAGATCTCAGCTGAGGGGTCAAACCAATACCTCCAGCACCCTCTCTGTCCAACCAGTGCTTTGTGTCCCTGCCCAAGTAGCTGACACACACACACTTTTTGAGATTTGATTTATATGCAAACACACACACACACCTGGGGAAAGCTGTCACACGTTTGCTAGATATGCCCCCTTCTGCCCAGACTATAAGGTAGTTATCACTGCCACCTTCCTCTACTTATCAGCTACTTAAAGGCCCTTACAAAGGTTGACAAATCCTACTGTGTAATGTTACTATTATCCAAATGGTAAGTGTGACCAAGACTAAGGTTATTTAGGAATGGCCTGTACAATGTCACCAAATACATATGGAAGTACTCTAAGAACTTAAATATGTCTCACAAATATCAGCCACAAAGATAGGTTTAAATATATTTAATAATAAATAATAAAAGAACAAGACAATACTCAAACAACACAGTAACTGCAGAGTTTAGAATCACAGAAAATATTTTAAAACAACATTGCAGGACAATCTCAAATAAATACAGAAAACATCTAAAATAATCTTTACTATATCCCTATCTATATCTAAGAGAGATTACTCTACCCTGCCTACTTACTAATATCAAGGCAAGTGCTGATGAGAGATGTTTCCAGGTCGAAGACAAGATACAAAATGCAGTCTTTCTTTGTGAGAGTTCTTAAATTACTATCAAACATTACTGCTGGGTCAACTTGAATGATATCACTCTTTGTCACCTGACTTCAGTTTCCAGGCTAACAGATACCAACAGAATTTTATGATCTCTGTATGAGAAGTACATATCTCTCATATGTGCAGCTTCTAGGAAGCAATAAAACACTTTACATTTTAAACCTAGTAATTAAAATTACTTTCAAGACAATAGAAAAAACTCTAGCTCTAGACATTGTGTCTGCTTGCTGCATTGAAACTGAGAGATAACACAATTGTAAAACATTTTGATTCCAACTAATTTTGAAGTTTTGCAAGTTTACTCTGTATGGTCCCGCTTCTACTATTAAAACATACATTTGCACAGGTATATAGTTTATATACATTTCTGTTCTTTTCCAGTAGTACTTACATTCTTGAAGCTCAGTACATAACATACCGTTCTGTATAAATCATAGCAATATTTACAAATGACATTCCCCCGGATTTTCTAATCTTCCATGTAAGACTAGATTAGTCTTGCATGGAAGCGCCAGGGTAAGAATATGATGGCAGCATGCCATGCATATTAATGAGGGCGTGCTGCCTCAACTCCAAAGCTTACACGGATTGTGGACGAGTTTAGGGGGTGTGTCTGACTGCTGAGCAGTCCAAATATCCACACCCCAGCAATGAAGAAATGCCACAACTTCACATTTAAATGAGCGAGTCCACTTACATGTGTACAATGTAACACCACCCTCCCCATATGTTCAACAACTAACAGAATAAAAAATAAAAAGAAATTTTTTTTCTTCCAATATAGCTGCCTGTAGTTGTGCGGGTTTGCCCATTGCTTAGCTACAGTTACAGCAGCTTAGACACCAGAAGAGGATAATAAGAAAAATATAAGCGCGTTAAGCAACATAGTGATAGCATAGTGGTTAGAGCTGTTGCACAAAGAAGAGGCATTCCCGGTTCAAGTCCCACTACCGCACTTTCCATTTTCTGTGTGAAATCTGTATACAAAACATTTCCTGACATTTTTTTATGTATAAGTTTTGTAAAAAGCATTGAAATGTTAAATTTAGTAGTGCATGAATTATATATATGAAGGTGAAATGTTTATGCATTCTGAGGCATGAGTACCTTATTTTAAGCAATATAAAGCACTGCTAACCACATTTTACCAGTAGTGAGCATATTTAAATACATTTGCGCATAGCTGCGCTATGCTAAGGAGGAGTAACACAGGTTCACTGCACGTTACTGCTGATTACCTTCGTGCAACTCCGCGCTAACCAGTGCAACATTGGGCAACGTCAGGCAAAGTCGGGCAAAGTCGGGTAAACACGCTCACACCTGCTTTACTGTTCCTTAACCAGTCAGTTCTGCCCAGCAGGAAAATAAAAAGCAGTGACAGAGCTGGAACTCAGGATACTGTGCTCTATAGTCACAGTAATTAACCACTAAGCCATGATAGCATTTCATAAACATGCACTTTCAACAGAGACATATCTATCAAAGGGATTTAAACATTGCCAACCTCAGCTAAGCAGGCATGCCGGAATACTTGCTATATTGGTTGTAGCTTCCTTCTGCAGTCAGCATGGCTGGTGTAGGTGAAGGCACTTGGTTTAGAGTGCAACGCTGGGGCATCCAGGAGTCCAAAATTATGGTTTGGCTCCTCGTCCACAAACATGAGAAAAGACTCCTGCAGGGCCAGTACCAGGGTACCCAATATAAAACGGAGGCCTGAAACAGTCTTGCCCTTGATCTCACCAGTGCCACTGGTGTTCCTCGGACTGGTGAGCAGGTCAGGCACCATTATTCTGACCTGAAGTGGCGTAGGGGTGCTGAACTGGACTGGTGGATCCAGGAATCCTGTACGATGTTTAATGCCCCAGTACTGAGTAAGTAGCCATTGTATTAAGTAGTTAAGAATTGCCATGCTTGTCTATACTATGGATCACTATCAATATCACTGCACTTACTTCACAGCTGCAGGTGACCGGGCTATGAACCTGCAAGCTCATGAAGATAGGCTGCAAACGCTGTGTCATGAGGCAGGTTAGTAATTATTCTGCATGTACTGTTATATAAAATAAATGAGAGAGCCTTCAAAAAGTCATTTAACCCAATAAATAAAGGTGTAATAATCCTTTAATAAATATATGATACATGGAGTGCGTCTGTGTCATTTTCTTTGATATGTTGTTGTACTGTTGCATTCTACAAATAGTAGTGTTGTATTAAGCAGTGTCAACCCACACTTGGGTAGGCCCATGTAACGTGGATGAAGGGAGTGCCAGTAGCTTGTATGCATATTTACAGCCCTCAACTGTTGGTTCATGCCCAGCATGTACAGGTTAATCTGGCACATGAGTAGCTTGGTACTGTGTTCCCCAGAAATGTCAGTGTTCTGCCAGAAATGTAGGGAGCTGTCAACATATAACTGATACTTTCACCTGAACATATGTAGATAATTATATGAAAGTAGAGCTGTCAGTGTACCATCTTAGCAGTAGTGTGTGTGAGCAATTCTCAAAATATGTTGCAGTAACATCTGCATCTTGGACAGTTTGTAAGATACAGCTTATGTATATAATGATCTAGCAAAATCCAATAGCACAATATAAGGACATTGGGTAGTGTAATAATACATGTAAGGGACATATAACTGCAGTTAATAGGAATGTAGTGAAAACTAGAAGGATATATAAGTTGTTAATTGAGCTATCTTTTTCCACCCTACTGTACGTGCATAAAAAACGCAATTCCACACCTCAATCAGTATGTCTAATCTCAAAACATTTGTTGGGACATATGTTCTACTGGTTTATAAATATTTGAATTTATTTCTATGCATGTGCCCTGTTAAAATACCGCAATATTTGTGGCCTGTTGCCATCAATTAAACCTGCATGGTGTCGTAATGTCCACTATTGTTCTATATATGCATGTGTTATGCTTGCTTTTCAACTGTTGAAAATTTGGTGTGTTGGGTTAATGGTAATACTTCTGCATGCTGTTATAACTAATTGAGAATGCTGTTGAATATTACTAACCCATATCTTTATTAAACTCTCCAAAACATAGTTCGTATGGGAAGGCCGGTCCCAGCGGATCTACCTGTCCCACCTCAGCTGGCCATGGCACCTGCCACCAGCAGATCCGGTGCCCAGCCTGGGACCTCCTCCTCCATTGGCCCTGTGCCACCTTCAGGTGGAAGCACTGCAGGGGATGGGGCTCGGCCCCCCCATGCAAGCGTGGGCAGAGAGGCACCAATCACCCTTCATATAGTCTGGGCTGTGGTACATGAGAAATTGAACGTTCTGTTGCAGAACCTCTAAGCCAGCTTGAGGCCCGAGTGGTGCAACTCACGGGTCAGCCTGCCCCTCCTACACAGCCTGCAGTACAGCCACCTTCTGGGTCATGAAGGTGCAGTGGTAACTGCCCATGGGTGGGAACCTCAATCCCACTGTTTCCATCTGGGGGCTCATGGGCTTGCGATTTCCAAACATCCCTCCCCGTCAAAGGTGTTCACTCACCACATGTGTCATATACTGCCCCTGTATGCATCTTGTTTGTCTTGTCTGTTTACCTCCCCAACCTACCTCCCCAAATATACCAACTTCCCCTACCCCGCATTCCACTCTCATCTGAAAAAAAAAAGGTCAATCTGTTCCCAAAAAAAAAAATTACGCCCCATACATAGTTGCCCATTTTGCACACATGTCCATTGGACACATGAAATGTTATTTAATTGGCATTACAATATACTTTGTTGTCCTCACCCCTCTCTCGGGGGTTGAAGGGTTCATACCTACCTCCAAATTTATTGCAAATGCACAGCTGTTGCTGTTGAAGAAATGGGCAGCTATGGACCTTCCCTACACCCATCCTGCACATCCCGAGCTATTTTCCATACTGTCTTTCCCTCTTTGTGCCCCCTTTTCACCACTTTCCTATCTCACCATTTTTCTTTTCTTTCAAAGAAATTAGAGCGGAGGTGAGCGAGAGTAACCGCTATTAAGCAGTAGTGAGTGGGTTTATGCTTGTTTGTGCTTGGCTAAGCAATGCGAGGCATTGTGCAAACCCGTGCAAACCCGCTTACAACTGCTTAAAAGTGCCTTAGTCACTCTGTATGTGAGGGCCCTTGTTCTGCTCAGGAACAAAATAAAACACCTCTGTAAGTCTTGAACCCCGGACCTTGCACACACTACACAACATGAAGTACCACTAAGCCATGGTAAATATACATTAAGTTGGTGCTTAAATAATTATATCATGCATCAGAATGAGTGAATGTACAGGAATATTAGGAATACCATACCACACAACTTGTTCTGTGGATGTTGACCAACAGTTGTCCAACAGGAATTACATTACATGACTGTGATAAGAGAAGCAGCCATCCTAGCAGGAAATAATGTTACACCATCACCTTACAACCCCACAAAGTATCACAGCAGGACAAACACTGGCATATCTGTTTAGGGCAGAGCCAGAGGCAGAAACACATAGGCATATTAGCCTTTCTGCTGTTACACACTGTGCAAATAGCTTTGGAATGAGTTTTGGAAACTTACCCTTATGTAGGAATAAAACAAATGGATGTAGCCATGTACTGGTAGCAACCAACTGTAAGAATGCCATTGCTCTATTGGTGAAAAGACCTGTGTGGTGCACAGACAAAAAATAACAGGCTATTCTCTGGCTATCATGTGGATAGGTCCACAGTTGGGAGTTACACAGACAGACTACATTCCTTGATAAAGTAACGTGCACAGCAACCCTGTAAGAACAGCATGATAAAATGCACACAATATTACTTACTCTGTCTGTACTTCTGCAACCCTACCCAAATGTAAAATTTACCTGTGTGTGCAGGGTCTACCAAGGATGTAGGTAAGCATACTCACTGTACTGACATGAGTCTAGTATTTCTGAGCAGGTCGTGCTAATGTCAACACTAAAAAAGCACAAAATGTTTAGAACTGAGTAAATGAATATTCACAGTATAGCAGTTCACAAACAATTCTTGTGCCAAAGGAATACATTTCTATAATTAGCTTTGTATGGCAGTTAATTGTAACAGTTGAAAAGAAAGTACATCTTTCCTTGTATCTTGGGGTAGCATTTTGAGGGGTGAATACATGTTTACACTGACAAATGGGTACTGGAAGCAGCAACATTAGGTCTGAGTACAAAATGTAAATCTCTGGCTACACACCTGACTTCTGATATAAGAACTATTCCAACCTTCTGTCTTAAACAATGATGTCCATACCAAACAAGGATAATCTCCATCTTGGAAAGATGAATGGGCCACACCTACATGACTCAGCAATTTATAGTACTGGGTAAATATGACAGTGATTACTTCAATTACTACACAGCAAGCTGCATGCAATTAGCAAATGGTGGGCACTAATTGGTGCAGAGGCCATCACATGCTCATGTGCATTTCCTACAAAAGCAGGCTGCAATCTATGCCAACAAACTCAATCACTCTATTGCAGAGACTGACAGACAGAGAGACAGAGAGAGAGAGAGAAAAGGAAAAATAAATATTACCAAATTATACAAAGGAAAGGTTTGTGACACATATGTATTTACTGGCATGTAGTAGATGTTATTGAAGAATAGTCTACATAATGTGAAACATTCATATGTGGCAGCAGTACTTCTTTCTGCACAGATGTTCTGTTAGAACTACTGCTATGGACAATACTGTGTATACCTGTGGGCAGTGGGACATACCTGTGAAATGTGTAGTTCAGCATTAAATGTCAAAGATCTGATCCATGTTATCTGTGTTCTGTACAGTAGTGTGGCCAATGGCTGTTGGGGGGATTAGCGCTGACATTATATAAACATGGGTGTGACAGAACAACACATGCATGATAGTCATATTAAAGTGTAGCTTAGCATTGGCAAGTGCTGTAGCAGTCTAGTATGCTTATCTAGCGTCTGTTGCCATATATACCCCTCCTAATGTTAGTCTGTGTTCATATGTGACACCTGTTTGTGTTGCAGCAAGGCCCAACAGTTCAGCTGTGATTTCCACGGACTTACAACAGTGTGGTCCATATGTGTGTATGGTATATATATATATATATACAGATAGATCTTTAAATGGCCATATATATGATGCACTATACAGATGTGTATAAATACATATATATCTATATATGTGTATGTACAGATAGACATATATCTACACACACACACACATATATATATATATATATATATATATATATATATATATATATATATATATATATACACATCCATATCCTTGTCATGTGTAAACATTACTGTTGTGCATACCTTCCCAGATGTATCACACTTTATGTATCTATTATGTGTATATTTAGATATAACAACATATGTGATGCAACAGTAATATCACTAACATATACAATACAATTGTAGAAGTCATAGCAATTGTTCAATACTATTCAATATGTCTACTGAAAAATGAATCGTTAAAACAACAACTGTCTTCACAGCTGTCATGGCATAGTGGTTAAGTGTTGTCACTATAGTGTACAGGGTCCTGGGTTCAAGACCTGCAATGGCTGTTTATTTTGATGCTGGGCAGAACAAGGGCTGTTGGATACAGAGTGGTTAAGGCAGTTTTGAAAAGCTTTAAGTGGGTTGGCATGGGTTTGCGTGAAGGTAAGTGGTGATAAGCTATGGTTAAATGTACGTGCACTTACACCATAGGCTTCGCTTACCAGTGCACAAATCTGCTTAGCATTTATATTGCAGCAATGCTAAGCATGGCTCAGCCCTGGTAACCACTGCTCACATTCCAGACTGATACAATAGCAGGGTAATGACATCTTCAATAAGTTTATTTAATTCCATGTACATAACATGTGTCTATGTGCTGTCAGTACAGTAGCAAGGGGTGTGAGTCTCCTGTCTGGGACACTTGAGTATATATGACCTGCACAACACTTTTATGCATGTGAATGTGTTACATACAAGGGTAGTATCCCAGGTTATGTGCAGTCACACTGGCATATAGTGTATCATGACATTACTACTGTTGACAGTGCTTTCCCAAGCAAAAGTAGATTGCTAACTGTAGTACTGACAAAAAACACCCCTGCATGCATAGATGGACTCTGAGTCCTCACTGTCATGTTCCTGGTGTGTGAGCTGTGCTGCATTATGTATTTCCTACTGGATAATGATCTGACATGTGGAAATTAACTGTAGACTACTGTCTGTATAGCACATGTCAGTGAGGGCTGCCAACATGTTGTAATGGCATACCTATCAGTGTCAGACATTTATCTGTCTACACATTCATTCTACTGCATAGCTAGTTGGCGAGATGATGTCTGTCAGTCCCTGTACAGATGTGCAGATGTCAGGTATCCAGCTTGGATACATACAGGCAACCTATGCTTGACTGATACTGACATGTCTGCCCAGCTGTATTATAACTGGCACAGATAGGACACAACATCATCATCATCCCCTTTTTCCCATTTACATGGGGTCGGGGTATCGTATTAACTGTCGCCAACTCTCTTGATTCAGTGCCACTCTCCTGCCTTCTTCAACACTCATGCCTGACTGTCACAGATCTTCTTTCACACAATCCATCCACCTCTTTGCTGGACGCCCTCGCTTCCTTTTACCTTCTTCCTGTCTGTCCCAAATCTCCCTCACCAGATTGTCTCCTGCTTTTCTACACATGTGCCCATACATGGGACAAAACACCCTGTATGCAACACATGCCATGGGTACCTCCACTACACTACCACAGTCAACAGAACATGCTTGGGTACAGGTCTCCAACACAGACACTAACCATGTTTTGTAATGCATGTTGCATACATGTCAACTGGAGCACCTCACTGGCCATTTGCAGGAGGCACCCAGAGGATTGGCTGATGCATGTCACTCTCACCCTGAGGGCCACCACAGTGGTTTCTGTAGATAGATTGCCTGCTGGCACATGGCAGGTGGCATGATACCACTGTACACACATCCCCTACACTTCCCCTCTCTCCATGGACAATAGCCAGGTACACACCTATGAACACCTGCAGCAATGCACCCCAGTACTGACAAATGTGCACATGTGCATTACTAAGTATATCAGTGTCTGTGTGTTAGTACACCTGTAGTTGGAATACCCTGAGGCCTTTCACACCCACCGCAACACCCATTGCCATAGTTAGATGTGGCTGCTGCTGTACCGTACATTACATGTACCTTGTTACAAACCTCTCCCTAAAGGTTACCTGAGCCTTGCAGTACCAGCACAACACTGTTGTACAAATGGGTTGATAGGCATGGGATACCCACTGAGTTCTGGCAAGTGTGTGTATGTGTGCATGTGTGTATATATGTAGGGTACAGCATTCTGAGGTCACATACTCCTATTACAATATGCATTTCCACACAGTATTAGGGATAGTGATGTTGCTGCCCATAGAAGAGGCATGAGAATGCATCCCCCTACTATGCTTGTGGCATGTGCATTAGATGCATATCCCTTTAGTACCACTCTTGGGATGGACAAGGGGCTGTATTGCAGTGCTGGTCAATGTGTGATGGTGGGTATGTTAGAGTGTCATCATGGGTTCCAGTGCATACAATATCCAGAGTGGGGTATGGGTGCTAGGTATACTGTCATTACACCATGGTACCCCCGGTACATGTCCCATGTGCCACTGTATGGTGACCACTGTCACCATCAGGTAAATGATAACACTTTCTAGCCCGGTTAAGCATGTGCTGTGTGCAGCCTAGCTGTAACACATTGGACACACTGAAAAGTTAGTTAGCACGGATAGGCCCAGGTCTCTCGGATGTGTGTCTGTTATGTGTTTGTTAGTGTGTATATGATGGTATGTTACACTATGTATTGCCCATATACAACCATTACATCCCCCATTACCATACTATACCTGCCTGGGGATGTTCTATATGTAACATGTAACTGGAACACACCTCATCCTAATTGCTGTGTGGTGTGTGCAATTAAAGCCACACAAATCAACAGCACTACATACCTAGGTAGAGGTCTAGTCCCAGTGTTGCCAAGTAAGAGTGTATGTGTATGTGGAGTTATGTACTTCAGGTTGCTGAATATACATGTCCCAGGGGTCATCTGTCCATGTGTCACAGGCAGTAACTGTTATACAGACCTGTGATGTGTTCAACTGCACCCAGGATATGGCACAGCCATGATGTCACCACAGTGCCATACCCCTTGTGAGATATGACAGCAGACCATCCTCCTGCTGACACATGTATGCCTACAACACAAATGGATAACATTATGGAGACCACAATCCCTCAGTGTTACTAACGGGTGTAATGCATCATGGCTGGACAGCTACACTACCTGACATGTAAGCATTAAACATTACTGCTGACAATATGTTACACAGAAGTACATTGGTACACTGTAGTACAGTCACCGTATGCATCAGAACCATATTAGCCTGTCCCTTCATCAATGTTATGGATGACAGGGAAATGGCACATGTATCATCATATACACAGGGTGTGTTGTTGGTTTGCTAGAGACCTAGGGTGGGCCATATATTTGACACTATGTGTGTGAGTGAGTGGTGTAAGTTACTGATATGGCTGTGATGATGTGGTGTGTGTAGGTATGAGGTTGTCCAAGGTGTGTTTATATTGTAGGTGTGTTTATATTGTGTGTGGGTATGCATGCACACAGTTCTGCCATGTGGTTGCCCTATACATGTGTTTCTTGGACAGCTGCAGACCATACCTGGCACGGTGTACAGTTCACCATCTCTAGCCATGGACATGAGAACTGTGTCTGCCAGGGGTACCACGGGTACATCCAGGTACAAGCCTCAATATGCTACTCTCCCCTGATGATGACATATGTCCGTTGAAACCAGGTCCCTCCTGGGACAGGCCAGGGCCATGTGCAAGTGGCCTGCTGTGGTGTGGTGTGGACAGTGCCCCCTGCAGTGCTGGGGCTGGTACTACCACTATGGGAGCAACTTGGTGTACTTGCACATCCACGTTGACCACCAGATGTTGGTGTTGCTGGCCTACATCCACATGGCCATCGCCTCACTCCAACCACATGCTCTAGCATGGACAGTCCATGGTCGATGAGGCCCACTATCTCACCCAACCATCTATCCATGACTTCTGCATAATCATGGAGGGCACCTGTAAGATCATGGATGTTGTCACTTACAGATGAAAAAGCAGCCCTCTGAAGCCTCAGACCCTGTCTGGTGTACAGTTTCATACATGCATGTGTCCCCATGACAGCCTGAAACATTCATCTGGTGGTACCAGATGTGGTACTTCTGCCAGGGGCACAATGACCAGCGGCCCTCCCATGAGCACCCCGGTACATCTGCCTATGTGGTGCCCTGCCGGACATCTGGCTATGCCTGCTGTGTCCAGACACAGCAGTCATAGATACCACACTGTTCTGTGCACTGCCACCAACTGCCAATTGTCCCTCTGCTATGGCCACTGGTGATGGGTATCTATAGGCACTGTGACTGTGTGCAGGGATGGGGTGGATAACAAGGGGGTGTCAAATAATGGCACAGTTTTGGCCTCTGACAACCCCACCTGTGCCTCAACACACTTATCATCATTTTCAGTGTCTGTATGGACACCAACATCAGATTGCATGCAGGAGGGACCCTGACCCACCTTGCCACCTGTGAGGGGAAAGCAAGAAATGCACTTTAAGACCTGTATGGCATTGCTGAACAGTACACACATACACACACACACACACACACACACACACACACACACACACACACACACACACACACACACACACCCTGACATTCCACCATAATACCTACCTGTCCCTCAGTTTACAGACTGTCCCAAGTTTATTTACATAAGTTTCCCATCCTGCATCACACTTGGAAACTTACACTCATTAATACCAATCATTAATGTATCATTCTTCTAATTGCCTAGGCAAGTGATCACAAACCATGACCTGTTACTCCATTACCTCTTTGACATGATTGGAGTAGGTTTTACAAGGACTCACTACTGTCATCCAGTGTTCACCCTGGGTATGTCCAGACATTGTCAGCATGGCCCCCATATGTTAGGGGCTACAATGGTCACTCAATAATGTCACTCACTGGAGTGTCATCCATAACTATTGCTCAGTAGATGCAAGATCTGTTGCTCAGTCAACTTATTATGTGGACTACAGTAATATTTGGATACACTCACTGGTGTTGTCTAGTAATTCTCCAATGCATCTGTAGTGCTGCATATGTGGGTAGTCTTTCACCTTTTTGCTAATTACAATTTTAACAGTATACCTGGTGCCTCGTTTCCCTCCCAATGCATGTTCCATGCTACAGACCTTTTTATACTATCAGCTGTCCTGAGATTACATATCAGACAAGTATTCCCAGTGTCTCATGTGTCAGTCCATGTCCATGTACTGCACGATTCCAAAGGGAAGTACTGACTTATGAACAACCCCAAAATCACACATGTGCATGTATGGACACCCACACAAACACACACACACACACACACACACACACACACACACACACACACACACACACACACACACATACACACACACATCCTATATGCATCAACTCCCCCCTCCACTCCACCAGATTGCACTTACAGACAAAATACCTCCCCCCACACACACTTACAGGTGAGGTTGCACAAAGATTTTACGCACAGACCTCCCATTGCCCATCTGTCAACATGCATAACATATTGTACTCAACAGCATGCAGTGCAGCTATAGTCAATCCATGCCAGCAACAGTATACATGTGTGTGATGCACTTGGATCCCTGCTGTAGTACATTGGTGTGTCATGATGACACCCCCTCCCCACCTTTAGCCTTTTTGCAGATGCTTGACAACTACGGCCTACACATGTGTTTCAGTTTGCAGTGTCCCATACACTGAACACCACGTGTAACAGCCTAGTCTCAGCTAATGAATAGCAAACATACAGGTGTACACTGGCACTGGCATGGTACAGATGGGGGTGGAAGGCCTGAGGTGGAGTGAGGCATTGGTTGTGCAGCACATGTATCTTACGTGATACTGTCTGTAGGTTTCCAGTGTGGTCATGGTACACCAGTACACATTGCAAAGCATGCCTTTTGGGGACCTCTTATTAGAGAGGCCTGGCTGATGAGTCCTGTGGTACAACTGTCACATCTGATTACCTTAACCCATAGGCCACATGTTTGCAGAGTCCAGGCAATTGCTGACATGTGTAATGCACAGCCAGTACTTGCTAGACATTCCTGCAATGCCCTCAGTGTTGTGGCTTGTTACTAGGCAGCCTGCATGACCAGTTTGCTACATGTGACATCATCTGTCTTGGATGGCCATCTGTTTATTTCCTACATCATTCCTGTCCCATACATCCTTGCCACATAAATGACTGTCTGCACTGTTTGCCATGGTTTCTGCAATGGTGAGGTAATGCTACATGTCCAGCTCATGGGTGTTACCTGTTGGGTATGGAGCACATGCCATGTCATGTAAGATGTGTGCAAGCCACGGCTGCCTCTGTTGCAGGTAAGTGTGCACATTAGATGGTCAAATGTCTTGGACAGCAGACCAATACTTGGTGTGACACTGGGGACGTGTACTTGCTGGAAAGTGCATTTCCATGACAAATGCATACAGTCAGTACCTCAACAGCTGCTTCCACTATATTTTATCTAGAGTGTGTGCTCACATATGCTTCCAGTGTTTGTGAAGGTATGTATTCCCCATATTTGCTGCCCTAACCTACGATTCCATATTACACACTCATTGCTCATGTTGGGACCACATTGCAGGTTGTGAGGGTTGTGGACCACAGTATTATGATATGCCATAGTGTAGATCTGTAACAGTTGCCATTGTAATACTGGTATGTATACTGTTGTAGTAATGTATAAGGGTGATGTTTCACACATGTCCCTGCTGTAGGCCATTTGTCCCACCATTATGTTCATCTCTGTGGACACATTTTCCAATGACAGGATGTTAGTTATATTGCAGGAGTCTGACATACTCTTCAGATACACCATCATGGTCACCACTGTGATGTAGTGCAGTTAAACAGCAACAATATGTGAACATGTATGGCATGCATTATGGGTGGGTGTGTTAAATATGTGCATGGAATATAGCATAGCCATAACATGACCGGTGCATTGGTAAGCCTGAACAAAAACTATAATCACCAGCTGCAGGCTGCTGCCTTGGAGGTATACCAGAGGGACCCACATAAGTGTGTGAGAGGTGTGATGTCAGTAGCCACAACTGTGGCATTGGTACAGGGTGGGAGCAGCATTACAGTACATCAACAGTACAAGCTCACAATACTACAGCTTATGCACAGACTATATATATGTCATCTCACATATGCATGA
>NC_056730.1:4820291-5007791 GCF_019279795.1 Protopterus annectens
CATCTTGTGCCCATGTTGTGTATGGTTCTGGATATGGGACTTGCAACAGTTGGTGTTGTATTGCAGGGCAGATCTGTTTTGCTGTTGGGGAGGGGGTGATATCAATACTTACAAGAAGTATTTAGCTTGGGCCCCCTCAGCCCCATTAACGGTGCCTTTTGTCATATATGTATTTATGTTCTCTTTTATATCTATAGATATATATCTGTATATACATATATATCTATATATCTATATCTGTATATATCTATCTATCTATCTATCTATCTATATATATATATATATATATATACACACACACACACACACACACACACATACATATACAAGTGTAAATACATTTCCTGTACTGTTGAATGACTGTGCTGGATGATATGTTTGTTAAAACATCATAGTTATCTATATCTGACATGGTTTAGTGGTAAATTACTTTGGCTGTGGTGTGCAGGGTCCTGTGTTTGAGGCTTGCAGAGGCTGTTTATTTTGTTGCTGTTTAGAACAAGGGTTGTTGGATACACAGTGATTAAGGCACTTTTAAGCAGTTGTAAATGGGTTTGCGAGGGTTTGTACGGAAGTAAGCAATGCTAACTTCCAGTTACAGTTTCTTATACTGATCTAGCTTCTCAGTTGCTTAACCTGTGTAGGCACTGCTTACCCACACACAAACAAACTTAAACCCACTTACTGTTGCTTAAAAGTGCTTACTCCTGCTTACCTCCATGCTAATTTCTTTAAATGAAATGAAAAAGGGGCACAAAGAGGGAAAGACAGCAGGGAAAATAGCTAGGGATGTGCAGGACAGGTGTAGGGAAGGTCCATAGCTGCCTATTTCTTCTACAGCAACAGTTGTGCATATACACTGATTTGGAGATAGATTTGGACACTTATACCCCTGAGAGAGGGGTGAGGACAACAATAATATGTTGTGAAGCTAATTAGACCAGATTACGTGTCCAGTGGACTCATGTATGAAATGGACAGCTACATTGGCGAGATTTTTTTTTTTTGGGAACAGATTGCCCTTTTTTTCAGGTGAGAATGGGATGTTGGGGAGGGATAGTAGGTATATTTGGGGAGGTAGGTTGGGAAGGATAACAGACAAGGCAGACAAGATGGCATATGGGGGTGATATATGACACATGTGGGGGTAAACACCTTGGATGGGGAGGGGTGTTTGGAAGTTGGAAGCCCATGAGCCCCCCAGTGGAAACAGTAGGACTGAGGTCCCCACCCATGGGTAGTCACCACTGCACGTTCACGGCCCTGAAGGTGGCTGTGCTGGGGGCTGTGTAGATGGGCCAGGCTGACCCTCTAGTTGCACCACACGGCCCTCAAGCTGGCATAGCAGATCTCCAAACTTCCTGCGGAGCTCACTACACACCACTCCCCGGACCAGGCGGTGAGTGACAGTGTCCTGTCCGTGTCCGCTCCTGGGGGGGGTAAGCCCCATCCCCTGAGGCAGTTCCACCCGAAGGTGGCACAGGACCAGCAGATAAGGAGGTCCCAGGGTGGACTGCAGATGTGTTGGTGCCCGGTGCCATGGCCAGATGAGGTGGGAGAGGTTGGTCCGCTGGGACTGGCTTTCCCAAATGTGCCATGGTGTTTCAATTTTATAACATATGTGGGTTAGTAATAGTCAACACATTCCAGGATTAGGTATAACAGCATGCATAGATATTTCCCATTAACCAAAATCACCAGATATGGAAAAATTGCATAGCAAACAGAGCACATGCATATATGGAACCACAGTGGCCATTACAACAGCATACAGGTACATTGATGACAGCATGCCATCAATGTGGGAGTATTTCAGCATGGCACATGCATAGAAACAAATTTAAATATTTATCAAACAATAGGACATATGTCCCAACAGTAGATTTAATGGAGCACATACCGATTGAGTTGTGTATTTAGTTTATTGTTGCAGATATGGTTGGGGGGTGTCAATTAACAACTAGTATATTCCTGTAGTTCTCATTACTTTCCTAGTCAGTGCTGTGATCTGTACCTTACAGGTATTAGTACACTACCCCACGGCCTTAGTTTGGACAGTAGTATGGATGTAGAAAACTATATACATGAACTGAGTTTTACCTGCAGTATATACCTCTTACCTGGTATTCCTGTGGAGGTATTGTTTGTTAACACTACCTGACTGTTTCTACACATATTCTCAGATTCCAGATTGATGTTATGCACATACCTGTCCATCTGTTATTGCACACACTCTGGGCATGTCTTGAGCACATGCAGGTGAAACCGGGACATATTTTGACTATTACCCTCATAAACATTTGGTGAGTTGTACAATGACAGGTTTGTTTTCATTGACATTTTCCAAATATGTACAGGCCTGACAGTCAGTTATATGACATTAAATGCTGCCTACATGTCAAAGATTAGCATGCTGATATGCCAAGGGGACAGGGTAACAGCCAGCAGATTTGGGCTGATTAACTGGACATTCTGGACAATTGTGTACACTTGTGGGGTATGATTCTGCATACAGCTTACTACCGCTCCCAGGATTTGAACCATGGCTGTGTCTGCTAAAAATAAAACAGTGTCCATCACAGTTTATAGTGCTATATAGATATTGCTGTGTATCTCTTCTCTGATTTCTATCTATAGGTTTCCTGTGGTTTTACAATCTGACCTTGTAATTACAACACTCTTATATAGGGTTTCCTAGAAGGTTTTATTATGTAGCACAGTGTGGATGACAGTGATGTGTAATACCTTATTATTCAGAGCAATTGCATAGGTTCATAGGTTCATACTAGGCTATCTGCCCAAGGGCATTTATAAGCCTAGCCCATAGTTATGTGGCTTTCGCCACCCCTTTAGTTTGAATAAAACTATGCCTATTATTTTGCTGTGCCTCTGTCAAGCAGTGACACTGAAGTAATCCCTGGGGTATATCAGCGATCTCCCATCCATTGGCCAAGATTCCTCTTGAACAAGACCAGCGAGGTGCTCTGCCTCACATGTACCGGGATTTTGTTCCACAGCGTAGGGAGTCTCTGGGTGATGAATCTGTCCTCCAGCACGTTCTATTAATAACCGTGTCAAGGTTTAAGTCTCCGCCTTTGTGGTTCTGAGGATCTAGATTTTTGAGGTGAAGCATATTCATAAAATCTGGGTTTGACATGGCCATATATGTCAGGCACAGGTCACCTCTGAGCAAGCGGTATGAGACTGAATAGAGCTGGAGTTCTTTCAGTCGGGCAGCATAAGACATATTTTGAGACCCTTTATCCTTTTGGTGAGGAACTTTTGGGGCCTTTCCAGCTGCTGCAGGTGTCGGGTCAGATACATTCCGAATGGGGCATTGTACTCAATCATAGGTCTAATGAGTGATGAGTACAGGGGACGATGACCTCCTTGATCTAGATGTGAATCCTTCATGATCAGGTGGGCAATGTAGAAGGTTTTCCTAACTACTTTAGCAACATGAGTGTCAAATGAAAGGCTACTGTCAACCTGGGTCCCCAGATCCCTGATGACTTCTTCTGTGCTCAGTGGATTGCCACCTATATGCTAGCTAGTAACCTTGTTTTCAAGAGTATGACTATGCATTTCTTGGCATTTAACTTTAGGCCATGGCTCTGGCACCAGTTATCCGTTTCTGTGAGGCCCTTCTGAAGGATATCTGTCAGATGTGTTTTCGACTATGGCGCCCAGTTTGCAGTCATCTGCACACTTTGTCAGCCATAACCCTCCTGTGTTTGCTTGTACTTCAGAAAAGTAGATGCCAAACAAGAGTGGACCCAGGACTGAGCCCTGTGGGACACCACTTGTGACAGGCTTTGAGTCTGACATGGCTCCAGCAACTCTGACCCTGTGGGTTCTGTCACTTAGCCAGTTTGCAACCCATCTTGTGATGTATGGATTTACATTCAAGCTGATGAGTTTTTCGATGATACCTGAGTGAGGTATTGTGTCGAAGGCCTTTGCTAGGTCGAGGTAGGCTGTATGGACTGCCTTTCCCTCATCAATGGCCTTGGTGACTGTCTCGAAAAAGTCAACCAAGTTTAAAAGGCATGATCTGCCTTTGACAAAGCCAAACTGGGTTGGATCCAACACTAACAATGCCATAAAATACCAGAGTAAACAGTATCAGTCCAGGATTTCAGTCTTTTATTTCTAGGCACAGTTTTCATATCTGACAGACCTGTGGGGGCAATGTTTGTTAGCACTTAGGGGGGGTTAGTACTAGCTAACTGCCTTTAACTGCTTTTTTGAATTGTAAGCCTCCAGCCCCTATCCCTGGAGTCTCCCTGCACCACCTGTCTTTGTAAGGCAAACACCTTAACCACTAGGCCACCCTCCCAACCCCACTTCCTGAATGTTGCCACACATATTACCAGATTCCACATTAGTATTATGCACATACGTCTCACTCTGTTACTGCACACACTCTGGTCACAGCTTCACAACATGGGGGTGGAGATAGGACATACTTGGTTTATTACTCTCATAACATTTTTGGGGAGTTGCTAGAGTGACAGGTTTGTTCTTATAGATGTTTAAAAATCAGTTGTATGTCATTATTTGCTGCCTAAATGTCTGGGATCATCCCACTGATTTGCCAGGGGGACAGGGTGACAGGCAGCGGATATGGGCCAATTAACTGGATATTCTGGACATATCTGTACAGTTGTAGGGTATGATTCTGAATACAGCTTACTACCACTCCCAGGATTCAAACCATGGATGTGTGTGCTAAAAATACAACAGTTCACATTTCAGTTGAGTGTGCTATTTGGATTATGTTGTCTATTGTTTCACTGTTTTCTGTCAAAGTCTCTCTCAGTTGTACAATATGACCTCTTGTGATTACAACAGACATATACAGACATCCCTACACATTTTATTTATGTAGCACAGTGTGGGTAACAGTGCTTAATACAACAGTATTATTAAGAGATTTCAACTCTACATTACCATATGATACTAGAGTAAATGCATGCAGTCCAGCAGTTAGACCTTTATTGTCAGGCTGTTCACCTTTTATTTACATACAACCTATATGAGACTCTTCCTGCCATATTCTCTGGTGTATTTTGTACATGCCTTAAACAATACAGGTTTTATACTGGCAATTAACTTACTACTACTTTTAGATTGATTTCTTATGACAGTACATGCAAGAGTATTACTAACCTGTCTTGCGACACAACCTCTGCAATCTACAGGCATGGGCTTCCAGGTTTGCAGCCTGCTCATCTGCCGCTGTCAAAGACATAAGAGGAATGTTTAGCCATACCTATCCATAGTATACATGAGCCGGCAATTATTAAACAGGTAGTGGACTGGTACTTACACATGGCTGGGACATCCCCGTCCCCCTAGCCTCTTGGATCCACTGATCCAAGAGCTCCCTCTTTCTCTGCTTCAGGTCTGCATAGTGATGCCTGACCTGCTTACCAGTTTGAGGTATGCCAGTGGCACAGGTAAGGTCACGGGTGAGATGGTCCCAGGCTTCCTCTTTATATTGGGAACCCTGGTACTGGCCCTGCAGCAGTCTCTGGTCATGGTCTTTAACTAGGAGTCCTGCCATGACTTTGGACTCCTGGATGTCCCAGCGCTGCACCTGAAAGTGCACTCCCATATGAGTCATAGTGCTTACAGGAGGAAGCTGCAACCAGTTACGAGATGTATTCCCGCCTTTTGGGTTTAAATAGGGCCAATTTCCTGCACTTTGCTGTGATTGGATGGTTTTGAAAATGCTAAGCTATGGGCAAACCTGCTTAACTAAGGTTGGCATTGCTTAAAGGATTATAGCAATGGGCAAACTGATTTAGCTGGCCTACACATTGCTTACACCAAGTAAGCAGGGCTGTGTAAAGCTTAGCATTGCTTAAATTTTAATTTGCATACTATTTGCTGTTTGGCATTGATTTATTATTCATTACATGTTATATATGTGTTTGGTACCCATCTTTCATGTGTACATACACTTGTGTTTATTAGGGGATTTCAACATTTTATCACAATGAGACCTCACATCTGGACTTAATGCAGTACTCCAGTTCACATATTTATGTTATGTAGCAGGTTATACAACATAAAACTGTATATACATTCCTTTCACATGTTAAGTGTAATATTCCTATATTCCTATAGTAAGGATCTGTTTGTTGATACCTCAATCTTATGTACTGCTTGATGGCTTAGTAGTTAACCACTGTGACTGTAGTGTACAGGTCCCTGAGTTCAAGGGCTGTTAATTTTGTTTCTGGCCAGAACGGCAGCTGCTGCATATGGAGTGATTAATGCACTTTTAAGCAATTGTAAACGGGTTTGCGTGGGATTGTGTGATGGTAAGCAAAGTTAACTTCTGGTTAAATATTCTTACAGAGAGTTAGCTTCAGTATTGCTTAACCTGTGTGCACATTGCTTACCCCATGCAAATGGGCTTAAACCTACTTACTACTGCTTAAATAGGCTTACTCCCACTTACTACTGCTTAATAGTGCTTACTCCCGCTTACCCCTGCACTAATTTAGACAAAAATGTAAAATGGTTCTTGGGAAGGTGGTGGATTTGGACACTCTATGGATTTATCATTCATTACACATTAAACCTTTGATTTGTATCCCTGATTCATGTGTACATATACTGTATGGGGAACTTGTGTTTATCTGTGGATTTTACAACATTATTACAATGACAGCTCACATCTGCATTTAATGCAGTACTCCATTTCACAAATATATGTTATTTAGTAGGTTATGCAACAAAAACTATTGTTCATAAAGTGATTTGACATGGAAAATGGAATGTACTGGAGTAAGACTCGAACGGGGAATGACTGCTCTTAATGTAAATGCTTTGACCACTATACTATTGCAGTACTGCTTTATTTGCATATATCTTGGTATTTATCCTCTTATGCCATTTAAGCTGCAGTATACGTAGCTAAGCAATGGGCAAACCCATGCACCTATGGTTAAATGTTATCTGTTTGATAAAAAAATTAACTTGTTTATATTATTATATTTTAACTATTGCTCTTATAAACTTGGGGGATGTTGCTGGGAGTATGCAACCACCTAAGAGCGGTTTCACTCATTCTTATTGCTAAACTACTATTCTTGATTGCAGGGGGCGTGTATATTCCGAGAGCTCTGCTCTCAGATACGCCCCCTGCACTCGTACATGCTCCATGTCCATTTATGAGCTCAGGCAGCGTGCCTTCATTAATATGCATGGCGTGCTGCTGTGCTGCTCCTAAATGGTCGCTTCCATGCAGGACTAAGCTAGTCCTGCACGGAAGATTAGTGAATCCAGGGGACTGTTTCAACTTTTCATAACTGCCACCTAACAGTGCATTTCATTCTATCTTTTTTACTGAATAACCTTTTCACAAGTGTTATAGGTATATCGCATCAGTTCTAAGAGTTCTCAGACATGTTCCAACATGAAAAGTGGTGGTTAATTTCATACTGTAGACCACTGGCATGCAAATAAAGATATTATATGGCTAACTCCTTCAATAGTCAAATGATATTTAACAGACAACTGCACTTGAGATTTTCTGATTGTAATGTGTTCTCTTCAGCTTCTTAGCACTGTCTTTGCGCTTGGAGTCTGGATTTCTTTAAGCAGCAACATATTTCCCTTTGAATTCAATGAAGCAGTGGTGATCAGAGTCAGACACAGACTGTTTAATTATAGATCTGTATTTAGATTTCATTTTTCGGCAGCTATGATTCCTCTTAATACTTTCCTGATGCCCATGAACTCTACAGCAATTCTACACTATGTCACAGAAAAGAACAGCACAGGGGCAACATCAGTTTGGATATTAAGAGATCTCAGGGGAGATGATCAAAGTAAATATTAAAATATTATCTTGGTTCTGTTTAATCTATGGTTGCCATATTTTTTTGGCATTTTCTTCCCACCCTTCCATCATTTTTACTGTCCCAGCCCTCATGACCCTACTATGCCAGGGCTATCAGCCACTCCATGCCCCCTGGACTTATTCCAGTAATTGCTGGGGCCAGTCACAAATCAAAGCCAACAGGGCTCCACATGTCAGAGCTTCTATCCAAGGGGGGAGCCCTATTTCTCCCCCCTTCCTTTGTGACAGAGTGGTATGGTCCCTGGGTGAGCATGCAGTGTGGACTTGTGGTATATATCCCTGCTTCTGCGGCAGCTCAGCCATGCCCACTGCCACACGCTGACCATACCTCTTCTGGTTATGTCCCTATCCTCCACCAGGGATCATCTTCCTTGAGGTGCCCATTTACCACCCTCCACTAGATGGGCATGCTCATTTTTCCCTCTCACTCTGTCAGTTACCCAAGATGCTAATCAAACATGGGTGCTTGGATCATAGTCAGGGCTTTATCCCTCTATGCTACCGGAGTGGCCTCTTCTTGTCATTTTACATAATAGATTAATATTTTAATGTGAACAATTGAATGTAATTTTATATAAAATGTTTACTCTGCATTCTGCTTTTGTTATGATACTTTGATTGCACCATGCCTTCATCATAGGTGCAATCTATTTTTTCCTTTCCTCTGGAATTGCCACACAGTTCTTTCTCATTTTATATATTCATTGTGGATTACCTGCAATTGGAGAACATATTGATACAATATCAGCTGAATCTTTGTTACCGTGCAGATGTCACTGGACTGTTTGTTGTCCCCACCCCTTCAAAAATGATGTTATTGACTTCATTAGCTGTCTTATCAAAATCTAAGCCATAATGTATTAATAAGTTCCAACCTGGAGAAAATGAAAGTGTTGATAGTGAGGCAAGAAGTCTAGGCTATAATGTGAGCTCTGCTCTCTTTCTGTTTCATGGACTGGTCTTGGAGGATGAGCACATTAGACTAAATATTGCAAAACTTGGAGTGGTATGTAAATATTACCTCACTGATACAGTGTTTGAGTTAAGTACCTGATTCCCTTATGAAGGTTTTCTCCAGTCTGGTGCATATCTATGTATCATTTTATTTCATTTTGTTTGTTGTAGATGTCTCTCCCAAAAGCTCCTTGAGTTAGATCTATGCTGTTTGCTACGGATGCAGAGCACACACCAAGGGATTTCCATATCACTACCATACTGCATGGCCTTCCTCATTACTGGACAGTTAGCTTTAAGGTCTTCCTAGCAAGCTATAAGACAGTGTACAGACAGAGACAAGGCAGCAGCAACAATCTCAGTTTCTTGTACTTCCACTATAATGACCTTCATTTAACATATGATGGAGTGCTGGAAATTCAGAGTCTAGTTACAGTGCTCAGAATGTAATACATTTCTTTTTGTCATTCTTATTCTGTAAAACTATATACATATATGGTATTGTACCTCACTAGCTTAAAGATAAGAACTTTAACTCCCAGTTCTAGCATCCTAAGTTAATTTGTGACTTCCAATCAGTGTGTGTGTGTGTGTGTGTGTGTGTGTGTGTGTGTGTGTGTGTGTGTGTGTGTGTGTGTGTGTGTGTGGAGTTTTGTATGATCCCGTATCCCCATGCCAATTTGGGTTTTCTCTGGATACTACAAAAATTTCCTACCTTTCAAAAAAGAAAAAAAGCCATGCTGAATAGTTCTTACAGTGAGATATGTTAATTGACTACACTGAACTGTCCATGTATATATTATTTGTTGTCCACGTCCTGTCTGAAAAAAAAAAGGTCTGAGAAGCACCAGTTCACTTACTTGGTAGACAAATCATTAATTCATTATCTAATGAATTAACTTTTTAAAAGCGTATTCAGTACAGGGTTTGCATAGTCATGCTCACATCTGATCTGAAAATTTAGCTATACAAGATATCTTACGCAGATTTCTAACACTATTGGAAACATGGAGTTACATTGTTATGCATGAGATTGTTGTGACTGCACTGGTTGTAATTAACACATGATTATGTCACTATATAGGTTTTATATTTCTTCTGCTATGTACTTTGATTATAAAGAAAAGTGCAGTGCAGACAAAGCATAACATAGTTAGGTATTTCAAAATAAAAACAGAATGACTTCCTGCTTTGGGATTAGTTTGGAACTTGTTTTCTGTGCAGTCTGTGCTCTTATGTGTAACCTGACACACTTTGTATTGAGGAAGACAGTTTTACTTGATACCGTTTTAATGCTTGTTTTGACTTTGATATACTACATGAAAATACTTTTACTGTACAATTTGGGATCTATAAAATGCACGTGTTCATTAGAAGTATTCACAAGTTCATTCTCTATATTTATAATTCTGTGAGTTGTGAATTTTTTTACTAATCAATATATACATATTCCTGTAGTCTACATTTTCACTTTTATCTTTAAAAATAACACATATGTTTTTTTTACCTGTAAGCAATTTGTCTAATGCTTAGTCGACTACACAAAATAATCAGGTGGGTGTCATTGTTCTCTGGTGTTAAAGGAAGTTTTATTTTTGGAAATGTGTAATATGTAAGCAAAGGAATTTATAGAACTTAAGTTTTCTTTTGACAAGTTCATGTACATTGCCTAGTCAGGTGTGACTCTACTGGTTTTGTTGATAACACAGTGACATCCAGGAAAAATGGAAGATGGATTGTCTATTGTTAACTTTTCAAGTGTACTTATATTTGTAACATTCACTTCCAGACTTGTTTGAGTGCAAAGTGCTAATTACTTCACCATAGCAACTGTGTAAATAAATTAACTTTTGACAGTTGTGTAGCATTGCACATTACAGGTCACTACCAAAAATTTGCATGAAGGACACATATGTAATAGATGACAAAAATAAATAAATTACATTAAATTATATTGTGATTTTTGCTTATTGTGGTGATTAAGCATGAAAAATATTAATTTAAATAACATTTTAAAATACAGTGTGTTGTTATTTTGAGAAGCAGTGTTAAGCAACTGACCATGGATGCGGTCAGCAATACACATTATACCCATGACTGGCATTGTTAAATTATAATAGTGAATCTTTAATAAGTAATCATAGCCAGATTAGCTAAATTGAAGCATTGCCCAGTTACTGCAGTGGTCAGTTGCATACTTATAATGGAGTTATTTTAAAAATATATTACGCTACCTGTTTTTGTAAGTCCAGTGTATATTTTGAATGTATTTGTTTAGCTCCGTGTTACTGCTATGTTGTTGTGGGGTCATGATTCCAGCATGGCTTTCTGATGTACATAGGGGATAATGATGTAGGTGTTGTACATGTATGCAGTTCAAAAATGCTGCCACTGTATTTTTTCCGACACATTTGTTTGTGAATAAAAGTTGTTTGCAGCAGGACAATGAAGATACAGTAATGATGCTATGTACTAATGTGTACTGGTAAAGAATGGCAGATTTTTTTTTTCAAATAAATTAGAAAGCTTGTCAGCTCTGTAACAGCAATGAGCTGAATCCATGAAGATGTGTACAAGACTTGAAACTTTTCTCTAAAATAATTGGAAATTTTATATTGATTTAGAAAATAGGTGTTGAGAATAATACACTCATTCCCAGAATTCCAAAGGAGTTTACGCATTTCCAAGATGAGCCCTCTACAAACACAAAAAGCATCTATTTCTAACACTAAAAATCCATAAGGTGAAAATGGGGAGGAGTTTGAGAAAAATAAATAAATAACTATGAACAAATGTTCACGTGCATACTTCTTTAAAAATCCTTATTACTTTGTGGAGATAGTCTACGTTGCCATGGGTATTTAAAACTAGGGTACATTTCCGTTATCAGGGCAATACTGTCAATGAGCGGTTCGGCGTTTTTTTTCTGTTATAAGCCCAACATCGGAAAAGAACATGTTTTTTTTTTTTTTTGCCTATAACGCGGAAATTAGTACTGATACCCTTATTTTCCCTAAATTACTTCTGAGCAACTTTTCTGTGATCATGACAACACTCGTAATGACCGCTTTTGGTTTTAAGCCAGAAAAGAACATTTTTTTTTTTTTGGCTGGAAAGCAGAAATCAAAAGCTATGCAGTAATCGTTCTTCCTATTATCGGCCCCACATCAGAACAGAACTGAGTTGTGTAAAAAGCTAAATTGTGTTTCTTTTGTAAAAAGCCAAATTGTGTTTGTTTTTATTACTTGGAAAGCAAGTTATTTATGTTGCCATGGCAACACTTTCCAACTTGTAGTTGCCACTGTAAATGAACTGCGATGCTAAATAACACCTGTTTTCACATTGAAAACTAAAGTGCACCTCAAGCCTGACAAGATAATAACAAACAGAATGAGTACTTCACATTTACTTAATTTCCAGTACGGATAAACAAGGTCATTTAGGATGCAGCGGCAGCAGTATCTAAGTCGCCGAAGCCAGTGTAAGAAAACTGCTTTTATTGGTTGTTGTTCTTCTTTCGGATTTTCCCAGTTAGGGGTCGCCACAGTGGAACTCCGGTCCGCTAATGATTGGCAGTAGATTTTTTTATGGTGCCGAGGTGCCAGTTCGATGCCCAACCTTCAACGAAGGCACACCCATTCACGCATGTCTTTCGAATGCCACTCGACCATTGGGAGGACATGCAGACTCCATACAGAAGCTGTTTTCTGATTTAAAATGTAAAGCGCATCAAGCCATTACAGCTGTGCGAGGCTGTAAAGCACAGGTGTAATATGCCAAATACAGATTACTCTACTTTTTCATAAAAGAAGGGCAATATTACACTTCTTAAAACAATATCAACTCTTCTTACAATTCAGTGTGTGTTAACATTCAAGTTGAAGCTGTTGCCCTGTTAATGGAAAAGTACCCAAACTAGAAACGCTAGAATGCTATTGTCTACTTATAGTTAGTACCTTCATTTCATTTGTCGTTCATCATATGGCTTGAATGAAATCATCAGCATTTGAAATGGTGCACTATAGTTATTCATACATTTACTAGTACCTTCTGTATATGGTTATTCAAATATTTACTAGTATCTTCTTCATGTATTCGGCATTTTTGATCAGGGTCTGATGTGAGTGCTTATTTAAATACTCATAACACACTAGTTCAAATGTTGAAGGACACATTCTACTACAAACTGAAATCTGAAATTGAAATGTATATTAAATGTACTAGACTGCATTAAAGAATACGTTCTAATGTTTCATTTTCAGATAACAATGAGATAATGTAAATCATATTTACAATATTAATAAATGTAAGAAAGATTACCATGCTAATGTCTCATATGTAGATATAAATAACAGTGCTGCCTGTTGTGTATCATGCTGCATCCATAAACAGATGCTCTTCTGGGACTTCAGTTCCTTTTTTAACTGGGTAGGCAGGTTGGTCAACAGACTGTTTGTGGCTGCAGCCCAAACAAGTTAGGCAGTAACAGGTTATAGGTTCATGGATTAGTCCTAAGCTAACTGCCCTAGCTAGCCATTTTAAGCCTAGCCAATTGTTCCTTATGAGACTCAAACCCTGCACCTTGTGTTTGCAAGGCAAACACCTTAACCATTAGGCCACCCTCCCAACCCTTGTTACAGTATCGATAGGATGCAAGCTCGTTCACCAAAGGTTCCATTGAAGACACTATAAAACACGGGCACATGCAATTATATAACAGGGTATTATGGATGTAGTGGTACGATCATCTCTATACTGTTGGAAGATAAATGTAAAGTCACAGCTATTGTCTTGCTGCTCTGAGATACTTAGCCTATATCAAAGGATGTCATTTGTAGTCTTCATTAAGATGCTTAACAAGTTTCCTTTTGTGTTTTTGGAAATCACTGATTGTCCTACTTTCTTGCGACAGAGAATTCCATGTGGCAGGGAAAAGTTTCATAAATGCTGAATTCCATTATGAGTAGAGAAATTATTTCACATCAATTAATCAATCAGTCAATCAGTAAATAAATATTTTATACATACAATGTGATGTTACAAACAGCTGATTTTCTAAGCACAGTAATACCATCCAGAACATGCATTACTGGGAAACACCAGAGCTTCCTGTAGTGATCAGGCCCTCTGCTAATGGTGCTTGACTTCAGAATATTTCAACGTGGACCAGCCTTCCCCATTAAAAACTATCCTGTTGGGTATTTTGATTTTCAGAAAATCTCATTATTCCTTAGTTTGATTAGTAGGGAAATAATAGAAGTGCATTCAATTAATTGCTTAATTAAAATAATTTGTTTTCCCTGGTACAGCACTGATCCAGTTTGACTGTTTTCTGTTCACTCCAGTGAATACAAAACATTTGAACACATGACAAGCACAGAAGTACTACAATGCATTCAGTGAAGAGAAAATTATTCAGCATCGTAAACTTTAAGAAGGGAGTTCATACAATCCATGCAAAGAATGAACAAGAACTTCATCAAGAATATTCACAAAACAATACACGTAATACAACAAAAAACAGCACAGCTCAGGAGACGAATCTTCTGTTTAATAACAAAACTTAAAGCGCTTTTCGTTTGCACCAAAGCAAACTTCTTCAGAAGTGGAAAATTATTTGCTCACATCGCATTTAAAACCAAGTGGAAGTGACGTTTTAAATGCCTACAAATTTCCAGGGCTTAATGATATGTGTTCCATCAGTTGCATATTGAAATGTAAAAACTGATGCAGATGATGGTGAAAGGTGGCACTTGTATTTGTGATTCATTTTCAAACATGTTGCTTTGACATTCCACTTCAAATTCTACAAATGTGTAAATTAATATGTGCATATCTTGACTTTCATTTAATGTTTGGTGTCCCTATGGCAGTTTACTTGGATCGAGTATTTTTATCAAACTTTTTTATTAATCTTTATTGACTGTGAAGCAATATCTAGTATAATTTTCAAATTATAATTTACTGTACTAAAGCTAAATTCATTTATTATATTAGTTTAATTATCTTGTTCATTGGTTTTGGAATCTACAGTGTTAACATTTTTAAATATAATAGTATTTATGTACAGCTTTAAGTAACAATGTTGCTTTAAATGCGAGTTTTAAAACGTCACTTCCACTTGGTTTTAAATGTGATGTGAGCAAATAATTTTCCACTTCTGAAGACATTTGCTTTGGTGCAAACGAAAAGCGCTTCAAGTTTTGTTATTTTAATTAGTTTGCTTGTGTCTTTTTGAGTTTTTGCTACTTAATACAACCACAGAGCTGACAATTCTTATTTGTTTATGGTTACTAATTGCAAGTTAAAAGTTAAAAGGAGGTGTGGAAGCAATGCAGAAAGGAAGATAGAAATACAAGTATAGGACAACATTCTTAGGCTGGGTGCATGTTTTAATAGATATAAGATGAATAAACTGGAACAGTGCAATACTTTGATGAGAACTTTATACAGTATTTATGAAACAGCAATTTAAAATTAAAAATAAGAAAAGAAAAAGAGGTTGGGGATGTGGGTAGAGCTCAGAAGAAGGAATGGTTGGGGATGCAGGGTGAATCCGAGAGAAAACAGGAGGGTTGGGGAATGTGGGGTGGATTTGAGGGAAGCGATGCAAAGTTCAGCTGTATGTTTTGCTTATGTAATGCATTTTAAAGAAAGGACAGCTTGGGGGTGGAGTTTGTGAAAAAGTAGTGGTTAGGTAATATTTGAAGTATGGAAGCAGGTACACCTTGCTTCTTTAAATGTGATTTTTTTAGCTTGTAATTTGATGTCAGTGTATGACTGAATTGTTTTTATGGTGGGTGAATAGACTTCTAGAGTTTTGGGGCAATGAAGGTGGTTACGTTTTGTGATACATACTTTATCTGTGGTGTCACTTCTGTGTCAGGGAGAGAAATTTAACAACTCTCAGTTTGCACTCATCTGTAAACTTGGTTAGACACAGGTCTTGGTTTTCAGTCTGTCGGTCAGAGAAGTAAATATTGAACAAATGGAATCCTAGCACTGAGACCTGGTCAACTTCATGTTCTCTGCCCCTGCCCCTGTGACCCTTAGCATGTGTGTTCTGTCTTTTAGCCAGTCTCTTATCCATCTAACTGTATAGGGATCTATTTGTATTGCACTTGGTTTATTGATTGTCTAGAATGGGAGATGGTGTCCATTCTTTTCAACCTCTTAGTGCAAGAAATTTGGACAAAGCCCAACAAAATGGGGGACAAAGGCTTAAAAATAGGGACATATTTTAAATATTGCACTTAGAAACTTGGAAAGTAGCTAGAGTAACAAGGTTTGTTTTAGCATACATTTTCTGAAGGATATAAACTCTGAAACTCAAATGTATGTCATTATTTATTGACTTCAGTCCTCAGCTCATCCCAGTGATTTGCCAGATAACCACAAATTTTATGATGAACAGACCAAACATATGAACCAAAAATATAGACATTCTGCAAAAGTCTGAACAGTTGAGAGGTATGATGGCGTCAAATGCCTTAGCCAAATCAAGGTAAGCTATGTGTACATTGTCACTGCTGTCAACATCTTGTGTTACCTTCTGAAAGAAGTTAACCAGGCTCATTAAACAGGGTCAGCCTTTTACAAAACTAAATTTCTGTGACCTAGTCTGATGACATTTTTAATGTAGATGGTAATCAAGTTTGTTATAATATGTTCCACTAATTCAGAAATCACACTAAGCAGACTGATGGACATAGTTTCTGTGGTCAGCAGTAGGGTCACCTTTACAGAATGGAATTCCCAGTGTTGTATGCTATACTTCCAGGACTAAGCCTGTAGCCAGGCTCAGATTAAAATAAACTTATGTACAGATTCTGACACTTCATGTTTGGTACTCTTTATCAAACAGCCATGTATTTTATCTGATCCCTTCGAGGTAGTGTCCTCAGTCTTGGTCATTCCTAGACAGCACTTTCAGTACATGTTACATAGCGATGGTGGCAGGTTTGAGAGCTAAGGGGATTGTAGGGCTTTGGACAGTCATTTCAGGAGTGAAATTTCCACTAAATTTATTTGCTAGGATAATGTAAGTGTCCATCAGATCTAACTAGGTTTTGTCATTTAGTATGAGTTCTGTAGATTGTTGAGTGTTGTTTCTTATTTTACTAATATAAGTAAAGAATTATTTGTAATTGTCTTTTGCTTCAGTTGCCATTCTGAGCTCAGCTGCCTTAGTAGCTCGAACAGTCTTCTTAAATTTCTTAATTAAACTCCTAACATTTTTCATGAGTTGGGAGTCCCAAATTCGGCTGTATAGTCTATTTTTTTCCTTTTACTATCGATTTTATATATGTGAGAGGACCTCCGGGATGTATTGTGTTTAAATTTCCCATTATATTTGGATCTGGATGGGACTGCCAATTTTATACATTTATTTGTGTGAGAATATAATTACCAGGTAAATCTATCTGCTGAGACAGTATTTGAGGTGATGTTGTTATAAGTGAATTTTGAGGCATCATCATAGAATTTGAGGACATTTGCGAGCTTGATGTCTCCCCTGAACTGTAGCAATGAACTGCATGCTCACTAGGTCTAACTACCACAAGCTTTAGATGACACACATACCTGACTACAAGTGACTGTTTGCTATAACTTTGAAATGTGAGTAAAAACAGAGCAAAATAAATGCAGCAGCACTGATGAATCCACTTAACAGCACATAAACCACTAAAAAAATAGTGTGCAAACTGTAAAATTAATTCACTTAATAGCTGTAGCTTCATAGATTCATGAGTTTGTAAGTGTATACTGGGCTAAAGACTGCTAGGGCCTTTATAAGCCTAGCCATTCAACCCAAATATGTCCCACAAGTCATATGTTTTAGACATTTATATAGGGGTGAGTATTCGTTATGACATGATTTACTGACTGCTTCTGTCCATCAGGGACACGGATGCCAGACCAGGGGTGAATTTTCAATTTTCTATCCAACGGTCCAAGTTACACTTAAATAAGGTTAGGGAGGGACTTTGTTTCACATGGATGGGGAGCCTAGTCCAGAGAAAGGGAATTCTCTGAGATACATGTTTTTCTCTCAACACGTCTTGTTTATATCACAAGCTGCAGTTCTGATGCTGTTTGTTTTGTGAATGTGCAAAAAGTTCATCACAATGAGGTCTAGGGATGCCTTGTATGCCAGGCATAGATTATCTCTTAGTAGTCTGTAAGGAGACCGAGTATAGAGCCAGGGCTTTGAGGTGATCTGCATAGGACATTATGTTTATGCCCTATATTCTTTAGGTAAGTAACCTTTACAAATGTTCCAGTTGCTGCATGTGTCTGGTCAGCTACATACTGAAGGGGGCATTATAGTCAATGAGGCGTGTGGTGAAGGCTGAGTATACTGGTACAATGACGTCCCTGGACCTAGATGCAATGCACTGACCAATAAGTTGAGCAACATAGAAGGATTTCCTTACAACCTTGGATGCATGCTTGTCAAAGGCCAGGTTACTGTCTACATGTGTTCCCAGATTCCTGATTAGTGAGTCACCTTTTAGGGGTGTTTTATTGATTACATAGTTTTCTGGGGTGGCCAATTTGCCTAAAGGTACTATAATGCATTTCTTTGCAATGAGTTTTAAGCCATGACTTTGGCACCAGTCATTTTTCGTGTTAGACTATCTTGTAGATGTTAGTGTTTTGGGGGGATTCTATGACTGCTGCCAGTTTGCAGTCATTTGCAAACGTGGTCAACCGTAGGCCTTTGACATTAGCCTTGACTTCTGAGAAGTAAATGCCAAAGAGGAGTGGGCCCAGAACAGAGCCTTGAGGGACTCCACTAGTGACTGGCTTCTTTGAGGAGGTGGTCTCACCTATCCTAACTTCCTGGGTCCTATGTGTGAGCCAGTTGGCTATCTAGTGTGTTATATAGGGGTTTATGCCTAATTCCATAAGTTTGTTAACAATGCCAGACTGGGATATTGTATCAAATACCTTAGACAGGTCAAAGTAGGCAGTATGCACTGTTTTACCCTCATCAACTGCCTTAGAGACCTTCTCACAGAAGTCCACCAGGTTCAGTAGGCATGACCTTCCTTTGGCAAAGCCAAACTGGGATTGATCCAGTACCTAAAGGGCTCCTATGTAGTTGCTGATCATTTCCGTGACAATTCCTTCCATGGCTTTGCATATAAGACTAGTCAGACTAATGGGTCTGTAGTTTCACGGAACTATTGATGGTCCACCCTTACAAAGAGGGATATCTCCATTCTTGTGACATAAAGCCTATTTTAAGACTATAGTTAACTAACATCTCTAGTAACCCTGATAGGTCATGTTTTAGACTATTTATGAAGCATCCTGGGAAATTATGAGGGCCCATTGAGGTTGTGTTCTTGGCTTTAATGAGTACAGCCAGGATTATTTCTGAAGGTATTTTTTATGAGGAAGCTGCGGGTGAACGGGAAGTAAAGCTGGGACTGAATTTGTTAGCCAGCAGATTGGGTATATTGCCTGGCTCAGTGAATGTGGCACCATTAACTACAAGGTCATCACACTGCTGTGTGCTGTCTTTAAGGTTTCTGACATAGCTGAAGAAGGCCTTATGGTTGTCTTTTGCCTGGGAAGCTGTCTTGACCTCAAAATTGGATTTATTGGACTTAATTAGCCTCTTAGCTATCTGTTTATTTTTATGAGAGAGTTATTATCTGTGTCGGAGTTATACTTCCCAATTTTAGCCATGATTTTTTTTCCTTTTGTTGTATAACCCATTTAAATCTGGGATGCTACCACAGTGTTTTTTGGAGTTAGTTTTGGGCTTGCTCCTGGTAGGTACAGCAGCACCTGTGTAGCCATTAACATGGTTGTAGAGAGTTTCTGTGAACAAATCTGCTTAGGCTGTTATGTTTTCTGGATTTGGAGGGACATTGCATTTTGACAAGCTGTTGCTTAATAAAAGGTAGTTTGCTTTGAAATAATAATTGTTAGTGGGTTTTCTGGGATTATGGACTTGATTTTGATTTCAAAGGAGACAATTTTGGTCAGACCTTACCAGGGAGGATGTGACATTGGGGATGGTGCAGCATTCTTCCATATTTGTGAGTATAAGGTCCAGTATGTTGGAACCTGTAGTAGATGTATGCACTAACTGGTTAAGGGTGTTTGTATTTATAAAGTCCAGGAATCCCTGTGCCTTGCAGATTTGGGGTCATGTAGGATTCCCAGTCTTCTTCTTCTTCTTTTGCTTCTGCTTTTCCCGGTTAGGGGTCGCCACAGTGGATCACCTGTCCGCTCATGATTGGCAGTAGAGTTTTTTCGGTGTTGAGTTGCCAGCCCGGCGCCCAACCTTCCACAGAAGGCACACACATGCAATGCACTCACGCATAGGGCCAGTTTAGAGTGTCCAATCCACCAACAGCATGTCTTTGGGATGTGGGAGGAAGCCAGAGCACCCAGAGGAAACCCACGTGACCACAGGGAGGACATGCAGACTCCGCACAGAAGGCACCCCAGATAAAAATCAAACCATAGTACCTCTTGCTGTGAGGCAACAACACTAACTGCTGCACCACTGCCACCCTGTAGTATTCCCAGTCTATAGAAGGATAATTAAAGTCACCCATATGTAAGGCGTTAGGTTGGATGCTGCCTCCAATAGGTTTAATTATGTGGAATGAGTTTCATGGGACATAGAGGGTGACCTTTATCTTGCTAGGATATGGTACTGAATTTTTATCTATGGTGACCTGCACGTGGAGAAACTCCATTGTATCATTCTGTTTAATCAACCTAAAGCTATGCTTGTTATTAATGTATATTAAGACACCTCCACCTTTAGTCCCTGTCTGTGTAGCTACTGGTTTAAAAGTCTGGAAGGCACTGCAACCTTGCTCTGCCAGGGTACTCTCTGCAGTTTTAAATCATGTCTTGATAACTGTCTATATCCTCTAGGGTGAGGAGGGCTTTGCATGAGTTTAGCTTTTTGTTTAGGCTTCTGGCAATGAGCAGTAATGCCTTAATGTTCAATGGAGTTAATTTTGCTATGTTGTTAGGCGTGTCAATTTGGCATTGCCTAAAAAAGGCAATATGGGGAAGGATACCGTTTTAGCCAATATTCAAAAGCCTAGAGGGGACAGGTACAGAACATCCTTGGCAAAGCAAAATGGTTTGTTAACCATGTCTTCCCATGCTGACAAATACTGGATCCCCTTAGAATGTCACCAGAAACTCAGCCAGTTGTTAAAATCAATCTCCTTTTGTTGGTACTGTGGTATCAGTCTTGGTGAAGGTAATATGCTGCTCAATCCTAGGCTCATACCAGCTTTTGACACACAGTCAGAGAGATCTATAATATCTCTCATCATATAGTTTATGAAGAAACATCTCAGGTCATTTACACCAACATGGACTATGATGGAATCATATGGTACCTGTGGTGCAGTGACTTGAGTGTATGTGTAATTTTGGATCCTGGCTTCAGATAGGCAACTCACTGTGATCTTCTCCTTGTTCAGCCTGGTTAGAGGAGCAGCAGTATATCTTACAATGGAGTCCCTTATAACTAGTGTCCTAGGAAGTGTGTCTGCTTTCCCTATGGGCTTTGTATAAGGGGCTACACTGATTTGTTAGGTGTTGCTTTTGGGTTTGCTGAGGATAATCTTTGCTGGTGGCTGTTCTAGGAGGTCCTTTTTGTTTAGGAAGATTGCATTTAAGTGCCTCAGCATATGTTGGTCTATGTGTGTGTTATGTGCTATTTGTGGGGATGTTGTGTGCATAGTTTTGGCAAACTACTTTGTGCATTTATGAGAGAGTTTAACCTCCAGTGACACTGTGTGAGTACCCACTCACATACTGTATCTGTTACTTTAAGGATTAAGTGGTTGTCATTAAATATGAGACTATTGCTACATTGTCTCAAGATACCTATATCCACCATGTGGGCTTCAGAGAAATTAGGAAATTGCATATCTGTGTTGTCCGGTCCCCTAATTGGTGAACTACAAGGGTGTGGCTTATTGGGTTTAACAAGAGGCTATTAAGGGTGCTTTTTTGGGAAGGGGTTGGAGGCAGACTAGGTTATAAAATACTAAATTTAATAGTATTGCCATTCAATATGCAACTAGCTGCTCTAAGCTTGTCAGTGTGCAAGGTATTTGTGAAGTATTTCCTGCTTTTGTATTTACTGCTTTACATGGTAATGCTTTATGGTCAGTTTTAAACTAAAGGAAAAATGTGCTTCTAGGTGTGCATCTGTTCAGGGCACTGGCATGGTGAGCAGCTCAGTACAAATGTGCTGAATTTAAACCAGCACTGGAAATATAGAAAACGGATTACTGAGCACTCTGGCCAATACAATGTCTATACTTGGTGCCTTCTGTGTGCTTCCCAACTCAGATAGACCAGGCAAAAACCTACTGCCAACAGATGAATAATCCCAGTCCTCCTAATCTAAAAGTACAGTAAAAAGAGTGCCCAAAGTGTAATGCTACCACAAACAAACTCAGACTTAAGCAAATGCATCAATAAATTCAAGATAACAGCAGTGTACTTTGAACAGCTTATAAAAGTATGATTATTCAATAAAAGTACTTTGCTTTGTGGAAATTAGCATAGAGCCACTCAACTGTGCAGAATTTACAAAGGCACTAAAACAAGGTAAGCTGATTTAATAAACTCTTTGGGCAATAAAACAACTACATGCAGGAATCTCTGGTGTGTTTTCCCAACCTATACAGACCAGGCTACCTCCTACTGCCATTAGATGGAAAATCTTCTGTCCTTACAATGTAAAAACATTAAAAAGTGGTAGCTAGAGTGCAAAAATATACTGCTTTATCAAATTGCTAGCTAGAGCAAGTAAATCAACAGAACAGACAATGAGAGGCAAAATGCACTTTTTTAAATAAACACAAGGAAAGGCAAGTAAATAGTTCAATATATCAACAGCAGTGTAGAAAAGGAGGAGCTTATTTACAGTAATGGTGGACAGTTGAAAAATCACAAAGTTTAAAAAGCAGAATAGAATAGAAGTGTGGGTGGTCAAAATTGCCAACAGGGAGTCACTGAGAGTGCTTGTAGTTTTTTCAGGCCTTGAGTCTTATAATGAAAAGACAAGGCCACAGATATACTCTTTGTATTTAAGTATCACTCAAGAAACAAATTAACTGACAAAATATGCATGGATATGCAGCCTAGGTAATTTAAGAGTCTATCTGCCACATGGAAGAAAAACACCAGGCCAATTTCTCAAAACAGAACAGGCAAAGCACAAAGCAGCTCTATTAGTTTAAGCAACTCACAGACAAAAAAGAGATTACTTTCCTCACCTGCAGGGAGTCATCAACAGTGTTTGTAATTTTTGCAGGCCTTGTGTGCTATCAGAAAAGACAAGTCCACAAATATATTCTGTGTATTTAAGTATCAATCAAGAAATAAATTAACCAAAGATGAAAAGCTTGTGAAATGTGCAACCTGGGTAATTTAAGTGTCTGTCTGCCACATTGAATAAAACAGCAGGCCAAGCAGATTTCTCAAAACAGTAAACAAAATGGACAGGTAAAACACAAAGCAGCTATATCAGTTTATGCATTTCACAGACACAAAAAATATATTACTTTCCTCACTAGCAGGGAGTCACCAACAGTGCTTGTAGTTTTTGCAGGTCTTGAGCCTTATGAGAAAAGACAAGATCACAGATATACTGTATGTACAATATACTGCACGTACCATAAAATCTAGATCAAACACAGCACCATGGCTCACAAAAGATACCAAATCTAAAATCAAAACTAGAGACAGAGCCTGGGCCAGCTGGAGAACAACTAAAGCCCCACTTGACCATCTAAAATATCATCAACTCAGGAATGATACAAAAAAATCTATTTTACTAGATAAAAAAAAGCTTCTACCAAAATCTCCTACAAAAGCACCAAAACAACCCTCAAAAGTTCTGGGCAGGCTTAAATCAACTACTTCATCCAGGTCATTCTACCACCCCAACTCTGGCTAACCACACCCATAGTTCCCCAGAGACCATAGCTGGTGCTTATAATAACCTTTTCCCTAAAACAATCCAATCCCTAGCAAACCAACTAACCCCCACACACTTAAACCACACCCCTAATCTACCTACTAATCACCCCCAATTTACCTTCCAACTGATATCCACTAGTTTTATCAAAACACTTATAAAAAAAAATAAAACCTACCACTCTCGCTGCTGACCTCCTCCCTGCAGAGTACCTACAAATAGCTGCAGATGCCATTGCATATCCCGTATCTATCCTTATCAACAGAACCTTATCCAAAATCGCTATCCCCTCCCTCTGGAAAATATCTCATGTCATCCCACTCCATAAAGGTGGTAGCTCCTCAGACATATCCAACTATAGACCCATTGCCATTCTTTCCCCACTAGCCTAAATAATGGAGAAATGTGTACACAAGCAACTAATGCAATACCTTACACAGAATAACTTACTATCCAACTCCCAATATGGTTTCAGGCCATACCACAGCATACTAATGCCATAAACCAAAACAGGAATGACAATAGGCTATCCCCCGCCCTCTTTCTTGACCTATCAAAAGCTTTTGACATGGTCAAGAAAGAGGGCAGACGATAGCCTATTGTCATTTCTTGACCTATCAAAAGCCTTTGACATGGTCAACCATGAACTTCTCATACTTTCTCTAAAATCTATTTCCCTCAACAAGCATGCAATCCAGTGGTTCCATTCCTACCTGACTGGTAGACAACAGGCAGTACTATGGCAGGGCAAATTCTCCAGCCAGCTACCTCTCACACTTGGTGTCCCTCAAGGCTCCATACTAGGTCCACTACTCTTCTCTATTTTTTATCAACAACCTTCACACTGCTATCCCTAAAGCTACCTGCATTCAATGTGCAGATGATTCCACTCTGATCTGCTCAGCCACCTCCCCATCCGAACTGCAAATCCTAACCCAAAATACATTTAACATTATTGAGAACTGGCTCGCCAACCAACGCCTACTGTTGAAACCCAATAAAACTAAACTTCTACTCTTCACTCCCACTAGTAGATCTGCCACACTTTCATTCTCTGTCATGTCTAACAATGGTACCACTATCTCCCCAGATCAACACACCAAACGTCTAGCGGTTATCATAGACAATAATTGCAAATTTGACCTACAGGTCAACAAAACCATACAGACCATCAATAAGAAGTTTGGATCACTGTATAGAAACAAAACATTTTTAACCCCACTGGCTAGGACTGCAGTCGCCTGGTCACACCTACTCTCTACTCTTTTATATGCCTTGTCTGTACTCTCAAACCTCAACAAATCCGAACTAGGTAAGCTGTCCCATAGCTACAACCATATTGCCAGATTCGCCACTGGCTCCACCTATAGAACCCATCACTGCCAGAACCTGAAACAACTATAGTGGGTAGAACTGCCCAGCTTAATTCAATTCAATCAGCTCTTAATAGCACACACAGTGGTGGTGCTGTGGTAGCGTTGTCACCTCAGAGTAAGACGTTGTCCTGTTCGATTCTCAGCTAAAGCGTCTTATGTGTGGAGACATGCGTGAATGGGCATACCTTCGTTGACGGTTGTGCGTCAGGGCTGGCAACTTGGTATGTAAAAATCTACTGCCAATCATTAGCAGACCGGAGTTCCACTGTGGCGACCCCTAACCGGAAAAAGCCGAAATATACTGAGGATATCCCCTCACTTATAAATATTATTAAGCCATATAGCAACCTGAGATCCCTATGGTCAGCCAACAAACTACTTGTCCAAACCCACAAAGCTAGTAACTCTGCTGGTGAATCCCTGTTTGCCAACTTTGCTGGCAAAACCTGGAATTCATTGCCAAACTATATAACCCTACAATCCTCCAAAAGTCTCTTAAAAAAAACCTCAAACAGTATCTCAAAATGAACAGGCTTTGCCCATGTACCAACCCTGATTAAGTTATAAAATGAAAGCATAATCTGTAAATATCATAACATGCAACTACGTCACCAAGCTCTATATCCAATCTGATGTCTCTTGGTTTTAATTGTGTCTGTCCATGAGAATTGTGAGTCCCTACTAGGGAACACTACTAAACCATTGCATATAATCACTTTGGTTTATATTTTCTAATGTTATCTAACTTCTTGTGTAATCTATGTAAGTTTGTCTATTTTGAGCTTTTCTCCCCGGGCCACCGCTGAAAATAAATAAATAAATAAAATAAAATGTATTAAAGCATCACTCAAGAAATAAATTAACCAATGGAAAAAAAGCATATGTGAAATGTGTAGCCTGGGTAATTTAAGTGGCTATCTGCCACATAGAACAAAAACAAGCATATTTCTTGAAACAGAAAACAAAATGGAACAGGTAAAACAGAAAGCAGCTCTATCAGTCTGCAGCTCACAGGCACACAAAGAGATTACTTTCCTCACCAGCACAGAGTCACCAACAGTGGTTGTAGTTTTTGAAGGCCATGGGTCTGTATCAGAAATGACAAGGCCACAGATATACTCCATGTATTTAAGTACAAATTCAGAGAAACACTAAAAATGCTGAAAAATGACAGAAACTTCTCAAAAAAGACTTCAGTAGCTAATCACAGCACAACACCCACTTGAAAATCAGTGCAAACAGTAAAACACATTTAAGTAATTGCTGTTGCAAATTGTAAAACCAATTCAATTAACAGGTGTAGCTTCAAATTCAGAGAAAATACAGTAAAAATGTAGAAAAAATGGCAGAATCCATTCAATACTGATTTAAATAAATAGGCACAGCACATAAGTCTCTTTTTTTAAAACAGTTTTTATTAAGGTTTATAACAAATCAAAATGTTTACAAAATTTCACAAAGAAATTGCATTTTAAACAGAAACCAATAAACACTACAACAAAACATAGGTCCGGATTTACAAAGGCTTGCACGTAGTCTAAGAGTAGTGTAAGATGGCAGACAGCCAATATGTCTGCCGAGCGATCCAGCAATAGCTGGCAGGGGCGTGCATGAGAGCTTCTAATGTTACTCTTGCACGGATAGTGTTATGGTATGCAAATTACCTCATTTGCTGGTGAAAGCTATGCAAATGCGGTAAATTTGCGATCCAGGAAACACTAACCTGTCCGTGTAAGAGTAGTGTTATTTGCAGAAATGTACTCCGTTGGTAACGGAGTACCGTTCTGCAAATAGCTAAACGGAGCTATGACCGCTCCAAATAAAGGATGCATCTAGTTGAGGAAGCATGCCAATGGCCAAATATAAGGCCAGTGACATTTGCAAATGTTATAAATCCTTAAAATCCATTTTTTCCTCGATCACCGATGTTTAAGCGTAGCGCAGCGCCATGCAAACGTGCAGCACTTTAAATAAAATGAAAAAAATTGAAAAATAGCCAAAAATGGGCATTTTCACTAAAAAGCTTGTTCTGCCATGCAGGTGAATGGCAGGCTGAAAACAACATGGCCATTGAGTAGTGGTTGCTAAGGGGGGAAGCTCAGTGTGAGAGAAGTAACCAAGCATTAGTAGGCAATCCTATGCAAATGAGGAAAAGGATAGTGAATCCCAATTTTCCCCTGCATGTGAGCCATGTCCCTAGAGTGTAAGTGTAGGAGTAGGGGAGTAGTAGAGTAGAAGATAGGTGACATCATGAGGGGGTATGTCTGAAAGACTGTAAGCTTATTGGAGCACAGTGGCTTGTGTTTGCCCTGAGTTGCACAGGATTGCAAGAGGCATGTCTACAGTTGCTCTAGCTGAAAACAAGAAACCAAAAGCGTACGTCGTGGATTTATCTGAAATTTCTTGCAAACGGGCACACAGCATGTGCGCGCGTGTGTGCCCATGTGCGCCTGTGTGCGCGTGTTTGCGCTTGTTTGCGCGGCGCTGCCCTGGGTGGAAACAGAAAGGGAAAAGGAAGGAAAAGAAGTAGTAAGACGTTAACCAAGGAGAACTAGCAGAGCTGCCAGGTGAAATATATCAGAATCAGCCAATTACACAGGCAGTAGATTAGCCCAGCCCAGCCCAGCACTTTAAACTCTGCAAACAGCAGTCTACCCTGTTTTTTCCCAAGAAATCTGCAACACTGCAGTATACAAAGAGTGAAAACTTAAAAAGCTTAAGTCAGCCAAAATGTTAGGGGCTGCTATTGCTATCATAAACCAACATGTGCAAGATCCTGAGGGTGGTGATGTTGTGAATGTTGCTGAGCAACCCACAGTGAGGAGACGGAGAAGAGTGTACAGACCCAGGGTAACCTACCAGGGGCTACATGAGCTGGAGATAGTGGAGCACTATAGAGTGGACAGAGACCTCCTGCAGCAAATTGTTTAGCTGCGCCGGCCACGCCTCACACACAGAACCAACAGAGGAGAACCCATCCCAGTGGATACCAAGGTATGTGTTGGCCTACGAATACTAGCTACAGGTACCTTCCAGAGACCAACTGGTGATATGATGGGGGTTTCACAGGCATCAGCATCCAGGGTACTGCACCAGTTCCTGGATGCCATGTCAGCACATGTCGGTGACAACGTATATTTCCCTAATTCCAGTGAGGCATTGGCTAGCAATATGCGTCTTTTCCACCAAATAGCAGAATACCCTGAGGTAGTGGGTGCAATAGACTGCATGCATATACACATCAAAGCACCATCCGGTGAGTGGGGTAGGGTCTACATCAACCACAAGGGCTTCCCCTCCATCAACTGCCAGGTCATGTGCGATGCCCAGGGCATAATAATGAATGTGTGTGCTGGCTGCCCTGGAAGCTATCACGATTCCCCCATGTGACATCTGATGCAGCTGTACCAGAGATTTGCCAATGGGGACATCCCTGACAGTCACCTAGTGGGGGATGCTGGATACGCACTGGAGCCGTGGCTGATGACACCCATCAGAAATGCACACACACCCGAACAAGAACTCAATAATGAGGCACACGCACAAACAAGAAACATTATTGAGTGTGTGTTTGGGATGCTCAAGTCATGGTTCCGGTGCCTGGACACATCTGGTGGAGCCTTGCAGTACTCACCAACTACATGTAACCAAATTATCATGGTATGTGCCATGCTACACAATATGATCCTGTGAAAACAGCTGCAGCAGGATCAGCATGGGGCAGGGCCAAACAGCCCCCCACCATTGCCAAGGCATGTACAGGCATAGCGTGACCCGGAGGAGGAACAACCTGAGCCTGCCCCAGTAGGCAGAAGGAGGCGTGCCCAGTATGCCTTGGCCTTGTCAAAGAGGCAACGCATAGCACATACACTGACTCAGTAGGAACCCTGGAAATGACACCTTTCTCTGACTCGCACATACAATAAAAGGGATGCCTAACTTGACACTATCTGTTTTCAAACATGTATAGGGAGTGTACTATGTGCATCTGACATAGGCAGCCCTGCAGCACCACTTGAGGCATGATTGCCCTATTTTAAACAATATAAAGCACTGTTAAGCACATTTTATCACTATTTAGCATATTTAAACAAAATTGCATGGAGCTGCACACCACGCTAACTAGCGCAATGTCGGGCAACGTTGAGCAATGTTGGGCAATGTTGGGCAAAGTCGGGCAAGGTTGGGAAAAGTTGAGCAAAGTCAGGTAAACACGCTCACACCTGCATTACTGTTCCTTAAGCAGTCTGGTCTGCCCAGCAGGAAAATGAAAAGCAGTGACAGGGCTCGAACTCAGGATACTGTTCACTATAGTCACAGTACTGAACCACTAAGCCATGACAGCATTTCACTGGCACAGACACAGCAGGACAATTGTAGACTAATGCAAACACAAATAAATGCTGTATCATGCCCTCTGAAGAGGCATATGAGTAACTTCCCCCCAGGCTTATGCAGACAGATAACAGCAGGCCAGGCAGTATGATGTGGGTTGGGTAGGCAATGAAGTCACAAACTAATATATGTGAAATTGGAAGCTAAGATCTGTAGTACAGTAGTATGCCTCAAGCCAGTATGATAGGCAACAGTGCAGACTGAAATGGAGTACCTGACATAGCAGTGCAGGCCTAGCAAATGTGTATAAGTGCCAGGTGAACCCCTCATCCTATGTACACCCACAGTAACAATCAGGTGTGCCCCCTGGGTAGAAATGTACAACTAATAGCTGTCCCCCCTGTATGCAGAAATGTTGATAAGTCAATGCAAAGTGACTCATGGAAGCCCTGCAGGCACAGTATGCTTCCTGTCGATGTACAACACAAAGGTGAGCCCTGAAGTAAAAACCAACTTGATTTTTCACACACATATAGTATATATGTCCATGCTGGGCATGCTCACACACTTTAACAAATTTAGCAAATTTCAGTCAGCAACATACTGAAAGGTCATACTGGGCATGCTCACACACTTAGGCCATGTCTGAGTACAGCAGTGGGCCACACATATCTGGCAGTTGCAGTTCTTACCCAGAAACTTGTCACTATTCACTAATCCTGCCTTGCACACACAGTTATATGAAATCAGACCCATATAATATATTGGACTCCTGTCACAATCAAACTATGTACTACAAGTACTTAAGTTGTTCAAAGAAAGTGAAAATTCAAAGAAGATCAATAAATCTCCGATCAGTATCATCAATAAACAATGAGCACCCCTAACATTATCCAATCCATGTTCTTGCAAAAATATTGTCAAAAAGTCCATAGAGAACCATGAAGCTTTCTTTCGCTATGTCATAAATATCAATGTAAACTCATATATGTTCTGCATCAGTGCAAACTGTAAATGAATACATGTACATGACTGACATTGCCAACATCTTGTCAGACAGGTTCATACATATTTACCCCCCTCTCACTGACAAAAGGCCCATTATCATACCTGGAGATTGTGAAAACCTAGAAATCACATATACAATGGTTAAACAGCTCTTTCCAAACCTAAAAACACTGTATATGGGATGACATGGTTTCCCTAGCTGTGTCATATGTGAACTCCAAAACAAATAGACCCTGCACCTGAACAGTCTGTTGAGACTCACCCTCTGTACAGGATATGAAACTATTGAATGGGTTACAGCAACATTTGGCACACTCCACAAGTGTTGGTGCACAACAGACCATGGGAACTATTGTCTTATAAGCCTACTAAGCCTGATCTGCAAGGCCATGGAGTCTATCATGATGGAACTCATAAACAGAGCTATTGGAAGCCTACAAACACCCAACCCTACCCATTTTGGTTTGGTCAGGGGCAGATCATGGTTCCCAAACCTGCTAGACTGTTTTCAAGGCAGTCACCCAGGACATACATCAATGAAATGAGCTACACACATTCAACATAGACCTTGAAAAGCCCTTTTCCAACATCCCAGACACATGTCGTATACACAAAATCAACAACCTGTGCATAAATATGTATGTCATCTGATGGATTGCCAACTGGGGCACAGATAGATCCCACAAGGTAAGAATTGTGGTCTCCTGTTCAAGCTGGTAACAACTGCTGTCCCCCATGTCTCAGTGCTGGGACCCCTCCTGTCTGGTGTATACTTTTCAGAAATACAGTCAAACACACAAGGGCTATTTTTAGCAAATTTTGTGGATGACTGCAAAAATGTTGTCATAATCGATGTTTGGGACAACAGAGACATCCTTAAAAAGGGTCTCAGTCAGACAGATGTGGTGTCAAAATTATGGTCTCGAGCTACAGTCATACAAATACCACATAGGTGCCAACACCCTAAATATGGAGGTGATAATAAGGGCTCTATGGACACATGTGGATAGTCATCTCTACTTCCAGAAACACATTCACAAAGTGGTTAGAAAATCATGCTATGTGTTCCCACAAACTGCCAAGGTCTTTGCATGTAGATCAAAGGAAGTTCCCTCTACTCATCAGTCATCAGACCCGTCAGAGAGTACCACAACACACTTGCGATGAATCTGACTAGGCACCTTCAGCAGCTGGAAAGACCACTGAAGTACCTCAACAAGAGGATTACTGGCCTCAAATAGTTGCCCCATGCAACAAGACTGAATTTAACTCAATCTGTACTCTGTTGCATACTGTCTACTCAGGAGATCTCTGCCCAACAGACAAGTCCATGTCCAATGCAGAACTGATGTACATGCGCTATCTGAAGTAAACCCAAGCTCACTGTACCACATGCTCTAGGGATATCATCATCACAACATTAAATAGAACATGTTGGAGGGATACATTACTAACTCACAGACTTTTCTTGCTTTGGAACAGGCTCCCAACCGACATTAAGCCGAGACCCTCACTGACACTTTTCCAGAGGAGCCTTGATGAGTGTATGTGAAACTGAACGGTCACATCATGGATCACTTCATCAGCTCTACTACACAGAGGCCTACGGAACTAACTCCATGGGTGGTGATAGCTGCACACTCTGGCCATACTTATATATGCCTTTAGGCAGATAGCCTATTACCTACCTATGTACCTATATATATATATATATATATATATATATATATATATATATATATATATATATATATGGGGAACACAGTATAATAAGCCAAAGATGGATGGGCAGAGATGTGTGTAAGAGGGTGACCATGACAAGGAGCCATCCAAGGCTGTCCCACCCAGCACACATCCCAATGGCATGAAAGACCAGTACCTGTAAGCATTACAGTGTATGTGGTCCATGTGCCTGCTGTACAACATGACTGTACAATGAAGTACGCATCTACTATCTGTAGACATGTACCTGTCACATAGGTTCATAGGTATGTAGTAGACTATCTCCATGAAGGCATATATCAGCCAACGCAAGTTGTGCATCTTTCACCACACCATTGGGTAGTCTCCCAAGGCCTAGTTCTAATAGTTAGTACCGTAAACCCCTTTCTAGTGGGACTGCTGATGTGATGCCTGGCATGAATTGTCTGTTTGCCATCCACTCATAAAGGTTCCAATTGAAGAGTGTCAGCGAGGGGTTCTGTCTGATGTACATTGGGACTCTGTTCCACAGTAAAGCAAGTGTCTGGGATGGTACTCTATCCCACCAGCATGTTGTATTCATCGTTGTGATGAGGTTCATATCCCTGGAATGTGCAGGGCGACTCAATGTTGTTATCTGTAGATGGAGCATGTTCAACAGTTATGTGCTGGACATGGCTCTGTATGTTAGGCAGAGTGTGCCTCTTAGTAGGTGGTACGCAATGAAGTACAGATTTAGTTTTACCAGTTGTGTTGCATAACACAACTGTTTGAGGCCAGTAATCCTCTTGGTGAGGTACCTATGTGGTCTCTACAGCTGCTGGATATGCTAAGTTGAGTACATCCAAAATGGTGCACTGTACTCAATGATGGGGTCTGATGATGTAAGAGTACAGTGCCAACAATACCTCTTTGGATCCTGATGCAAACCTTTTGTTGATTAGGTGGGCCACATAGGATTTCCCAATCACTTTGGCAACATGGTTGTCAAAGGAAAGATGACTATCTACTTGTGTCCCCAGATCCCTTATCACCTTGTCATTTTTAAGGGGGTAACACCTATGTGGTAGTTTGTGGCTATTTTGTTTTCAACAAAGAGGATCACTATGCATTCCTCCACAGTGAGCTTGAGGCCATGATTCTGACACCACACATCTGTCTCATAGAGTCCCTTCTGGAGAATATGTCTGTCATCCGGGGAATCTATTATGGCAAACACTTTACAGTTCCCAGCAAACTTAGTCAACCACAACCCTCCTGTGTTGGCATGTACATTTGAGAAGTCTATACCAAACAGGAGGGACCCCAGGACTGAACCCTAGGGACACCAGTCATTACTGGTGTAGAGTCTGACATGTAGCCAGCAACTCTTAATGTGTGGGATCTATCTGTGAGCCAGTTTGCAATCCATCTTGTGATGTATGGATTCATGGCCAGGTTGGTGAGTTAATCTATGATACCTGACTGGGGAATGGTGTCAAAGGCCTTAGCAAGGTATAGGTAGGCTGTGTTGAGCTCATTTCAATCATCTGTAGCCTGGGTAACTGTCAAAGAAATCCTCCCAGTTCAGGAGGCATGGTTTTCATTTGATGAAGCCAAACTGGGTGTGCTCAACTGTGTGAAGGTTCCCAATCTCTGTATTGTTGACTTCCATTATGATTGGCTCCATTGCCTTGCAGAACACACTTGTCAGGCTCATAGAGCATGAATGCCAAGGGGGTTTTGTGGCCCCACCCCTCTGGAGTGTGAAGAACATTACTGTGCAACATTATATGGGTACATATCCTGTAGAGAGCATGTAGAGAGAGGTGTAGGTATCCTTGATGAATATGGATACATCCTCATCCTATGTGCTATGATTCAGGTTCTGATGTTGGAAGGTATGGAATGAGTAGTATCCTGGTAGTGCTGGTGTGCTGTCTGGAGCATTGAACTAGGTTTCTGTTACTGCACAGATATCAATATCCTCCATAATGAGAAGTGCCTCGAGTGTGTGCAACTGGAGGCTGAGACTTCTGGCAACGAGTAGCATTTAGCTCACTTTGTGGTTATTTGTGTTGGTTACGGGGTTTGGTTTGTCCTGCATGACCGGTGTTCCACACCTGAAGTCAGTGCCTCATTGGTCCCACCTGACCATAAGCTAATTACCCTACATATCCACATTCTGGACCCACACCCCCATTAAGGAAACCATGTTAAAAAATGTCTCCAAAGCCAACTTCATGCTTCTTAAGACAGAAGTACTGAACTGCAGGACACCCATGCAGATGGACAATACAGTTACGACTACTGAATCCTTCCCAATTGCACTTTATAAGCACTTACATGACTGCATGCATCGTGCCATCCCAAACAGAACCAAAATGCTATCCTCCAAGAAAAGGAAGCCAATCTGGTGTTCCCCTGCCATAAACAAACTGCACAACAGAAGGAAGAAAATGTTGCAAAAGAGGGTAAAATCCCATGAGTGGAGGAGCTCCATGGTCAACATCAGTAAGAAGCTGTGATCCCTGATAAAATCCTCCAAAGCTAGTTATGAAAACAAAATCGACACTGATTCTAAAGACACCCACAAAGCATTCTATAGCTATGTCAAGAATCTCAATGGCAACACTCAGATCTGCTCTGAGTTACAGCACAATGGCACTAAATATACAGATCCAACTGATATTGCCAACATCCTGGCAGATAGGATAAGTGCTAACTTTACCCCCCTCTCACCCATGAAAGAGCACATCTCTATGATGGAAGACTGCAAAGTTGCTGTCATCATGGCTGCACAGGTAAAAAACACTCTCCAAACCAGGAACACAGCATCCATGGGACCAGATAACTTCCCAGGCTGTGTTCTACACAAATTACAGAACAAACAGGCACCACACCGACGTATCATGTTCAGTCATAGCCTCACCTCAGGCTTTGTGCCTGCTGAATGGTGCACAGTGATGGTTATCCCACTACACAAGGGTGGAGACACCATGGACCCCAGGAACTAGCGCCCCATTAGCCTGATGAGCCTGCTCTGCAAGGCCATGGAATGTATCATCATATAACTTATAAAAAAGACATTGGTAATCTCCAAACTCTGGAAAACAACCATGTTGGGTTTGTAAAATGCAGATCATGTCTCCTAAACCTGATAGACATAATTGAAACAGTCACCAGAACCATAGACACAGGTAAGGTGGTTCACACAGCCTATGTAGATCTTGCCACAGCTTTCAACACCATCCCCCACTCTGGAATTATAGATAAACCTACTAAACTAGGTATAAATTGCTATGTCACAAGATGGGTTGCCAACTGGCTCACTGATAGAACACACACTTTGAAAGTAGCAGACTCCAAGTACGACTTTGGACCAGTGACAAGTGCAGTATCACAGGGTTCAGTCCTGGGTCCTGTCCTGTTTGGTATCTACTTCCCTGAAGTAAACTTTAACATGGAAGGTCTGTGGCTAATGAAGTTTCCAGATGACTGCAAACTAGGAGCCATAATTGAAACTACTAAAGATGTGGACATCCTCCAAAAGGGCCTCACTGAGACAGATGCCTGGTGTCAAAGTCATGGCCTCAAGCTCAGTGCCAAAAAGTGCATTGTCATCCCCTTTGGTAAAAACTCTGTAGCCATGAACTACAACATAGGCGGTAGTATACTTAACACTGAAAGTGTGATGAGACCTTGGGTCACAGGTGGACAGTGGACACACCAGTGATAATCACATCCTCACAGTAGTCAGGAAATCCTTCTACGTGGCACACCTCATCACAAAACATGTCTCATGCAGAATACAAGAGGACATTGTTCCCCTCTACTCATCACTCACTAGATCCATAATAGAGTACAACGCCCCTTTTGCTATGTACCTCACAAGACATCTACAACAACTGGAAAGCCTGCAGAAATACCTCACAAAGAGCATTAGTGGCCTGAAATACATGCCATACATAGACTGTCTCAAAATGCTTCAGCTGTACTCTCTCGCATATCATCTACTCAGAGATGATCTCTGCCTAACATACAAAGCTATGTCAAACACAGAGCTGTTGGACATGCTCCATGTAAAACACTCACAATCCTTCTGATCTTCGGCCCCAAAACCCAGAGTGAAATACAAAAGGGAGGGGTGTATCCATTTACCTTATGGATACCCACACCTTCAGGTTAGTGGCACAGCATGAGGCCTTGGAGACCATGCAAGTGCAACTAACATTGGACAAAGCTGCTTATCCGATAGTAGCCTGCTACAGATCACCTACCTTGTCTCAGGAACCTCACTCAGTATTCCTGAGAACAGTGGAAAATATAAAGGTCCTACGAAACACCATTATATGAGGAGATAACAACTACCCAAACATTGACTGGGAGAATTACTCATGTACAACGTCCTTTGCCCAATGCTTCCTAGAGTTTAAAACTCAAATGCCCTGGAACAGCTGGTCACCATGCCCACTAGAGGTGACAAGATACTGGACCTGATCATCACCAACATGGGGTACCAGTGTTCCACAACAGAGATAAACCCCTCGCTGGTAATATCAGATCATAAAGTAATCACACTGGACATCCACATCCCACCCCCCCACCAGTCAAGGAAACCACTGTGAAGAAATTTTCAAAAGCAAACTGCACACTTCTCAAGACCAAAGTGGAAAGTTCCAAAGCCCCCTTGCTATAGGATAATGCTATACAATCTGCAGAATCATTTACAAGTGCATTCTATGAGCATCTACAGGGATGCATGGATTGAGACATCCCAAATAAAACCAAGATGCACTCCTCCAAAAACAAGAAACCAATCTGGTGGTCATCGTCCATATAAAAGCTATACAACAGAAGGAGGAAACGAACACATGATAGAGCAAACTTCACAAAAGGAAAGACATCACTGATCATTATTAGGAAGAAACAATTATTGCTCATAAAATAATCCAAGGCCAGTTTCTAAAGACAAATTGCCAAGGAATGTAAGAATAACCACAAAGCCTTCGTTAGCTATACCAAACATTTAGGTGGCAACTCTCAAATATGCTGTCAGCTACTGCAAAATGGCAAAAAATACACTGAACCAACTGACACTGCCCACATCCTGGTGGACAAGTTCAGTGAAAACTCCCCCCCATTACCCCCAAAAGGGCCTGTGTCCATCTCAGAAGAATGCAGAGCCCCAGACTTCATGGACATGCAGGTAAAAACAGCCCTCTCCAAAGCTAAGAACACAGCATCAATGGGACTGGATGGTGTTCCAGGCTGAGTCTTACACCAGCCCCAAAAGGAACTACACCCTCACCTACATTCACTGTCCAGACTCAACCTTACCACAGGCTATGTACCCAAAGAATGGCATACAGCAACAGTCATCCAGCTCCACAAAGGTGGTGCCACAACAGAACCTGGAAACTATTGCCCTATAGGCCTACTCAGCCTGGTCTGCAAAGCTATGGAGCAAATTATCATGGAACTCATAAATAGAGACATTGGGAACCTCCAGACACTGGACTCTACCCAACTTGGCTTTGTTAAAGGCAGACCCTGCCTCCTAAACCTAGTTGACTTCTTTGAAACAGTTACCAAGGACGCAGATGGAGATGAAAGTAGTCCACACAGCCCACCTGGACCTCACTAAGGCCTTTGACACCATTTCCCACTCTGGCATCATGGACAAGCTTACCAGCTTGAACATTAACACCTACAAATGTACCTGTGGAAAGGCAAGCTCCCAGTAATGTGTGTAGTGTGTCATGTAAATGTGTACTGCTGTTGTATCATAAAGTAGTTAGGTAGGGTTTTGAATCCTGCACTTGACAACTGTATGAGAGTGTGTGTGTGTCTCCTTGGAGAGGAGCAACCTTTTTGAAGACTACTGAAACACCTTAAAAGTGGTATACTCATTTGTCAAGTCTGATGATGTCACCATCCTACAAATATACCTGTGGAATGAAGCACTCCCAGTGATGTGTATAGTGCGTCATGTTAATACGTACTCCTTTAGTATCATAAAATAGTTAGGTAGGGGTTTGAATCCTGGACTATATGAGAGTGTGTGTGTCTCCTTGGAGGGGATCAACCTTTTTGAAGACTACTGAAACACCTTAAAAGTGGTATACTCATCTTTGTCAAGTCTGATGATGTCACCATCCTACAAATATACCTGTGGAATGGCGAACTTCCAGTAATGTGTATAGTGTGTTGCATTAATGCATACTCCACCACTGTCATAAAGTGATTAGGTAGGGGTTTGAATCCTGCACTTGCCAACTGTATGAGAGTGTGTGTGTGTCTCCTAGGAGATGTGCAACCTTTTTGAAGACTACTGAAACACCTTAAAAGTGGTATATTCATCTTTGTCAAATCTGATGATGTCACCATCCTACAAATATACCTGTGGAAAGGAGAACTTCCATTAATGTGTATAGCGCATAGTGTTAATACATACTGCTCTAATATCATAAAGTAGTTAGGTAGGGGTTTGAATCCTGTACTTGGTGGCTGTGTGTGACACTGTTTGTCAATGTGATGTGGGTTTTGCTTTTACTACTATATGACATATCACAATGACAACAGTATGTGCATTTCACATGTCAGGTAGCTGTGTGGCAAATACATATATATATATATATATATATATATATATATATATATATATATACATGTGACGATTATTTCATAGGTGGGAACCCTGCTTTCTCCATGAACACATCTGTTATCTTTGCCAGAGTGTGCTGCTGCTTTCCAGACCTTAGGTCACATCTGTATGCTTGTGACATGCCTAGCCACTGCAGTGATCCCTGGCCTACATCATCCATTTCACATACACTCATTATGGTTTCTATTGAATAGTGGGACACAAACCAAGTCCAGCAAGCCAAACCTCCAAGCTGTAGCGAAACGCTATAAAAAGCAATAAATCCAAGTTGCAAGGGCTAAAAAACGAACATTTAATTGAAGCGCTTTTCGTCTGCTATGTATACAAGACTTCTTCAGAAAACAGTGTTCCAATTAAAAAAAACGCCATTTAAACAATCAGCTGTTACAGATGGAGCGTATTTTTAAAGGCGCAGTGAAATAAATCTAGGAACACAAATACTTATAAGTCTACCTACACAAAACAAAGTAGAATTATCTACAGTCTACTTCCACTTCTATTTAGCTTTAAACAGTACTTTAAATATTTAATTTCCATATAAAAAATATATATAAAAACCTATGCATATAAAGGTAAAATAAAAAATTCTGTTACATTATGAACCATACATATTATTCAGAATAATCTTTTTAGAAAGCTTCTATATATATGTACATGCAGCTGAAAATGCATACCCAGAATTATACATATAAATATAAATATATAAATTCATTACATATACAATAAATGTAGAAATCCTCATATTTAAGAAAAAAGCTCATGTGTTAAGGAAATTTAAAGTTAATAAATGAAATTTATTTTAGTGTATTATATTCCACTTTAAAGTAGACAATTATTTTCTAAGGGTTCTAAGTCTAAGAATACTTGAAATAGAACAAGTTTAGTTTAAACCAGGTTTGTGGCAAGCATTTAATTTAACCTGCCAAACTAGTTCTAATTCTTCAAGTTTTACTTGCCTTGGTCCTCCTCTATAATCCACTTTCATTTCATCTATAACAGTAAACTTAAAACTATGCCCTATATTAGTACAAATATGTTTAGCTAGGGCATTGTCTAATTTCTGTTTATTAATAGCGTATTGATGTTCATACAGTCTATCCTGTAATCTTCGCTCCGTTTTGCCCACGTAGAATGAAGGGCACATTTTACACATGGCTAAATACACTATAAAAGTGGAATTACAATTAAACTTCCCTCTTATTTTATAACGTATACCATTAATAGTAAAACAGTTAGTGACGTCAATATACTTACAAAAATTACAATTTTCACATTTACTCATTCCTGGTCTGCTAATATGGGGGGTATTAATATGTTCTAGAATAGTTTTTAAGTTGTTTCCCTTTCTAAATGTGACCTTAGGTAAGTCACCCAATTTACTATAAATAGATTCATTTGTTTTAAATAAGTTCCAATTTTTCTTAAGAATGTTAATACATAAGGAACTTTGTGAACAAAAAGTAATTATAAAGTTAACTCTATTATCATGGGTTTGGTCACCATTTAATTTAATAGGTTTAACTAGCCTATTATTTTCATTTTGTAGATCTAATGTAGTTTTTCCAGAAAGAATTGGTAAAAAGAAGTTGTTATTTCTCTTATTGCTAACTTCATTAATCAAATTGTCTAAAAGATCTTCTGGGTAGCCACGAACCAAAAACATACTCTTGAGTAGTGAACAGTGTGAGTGAGGGTTTATGCCTGAGGTATATTTGAAACCTGTTCAAAAGCAGCAAAGTCTGTCAAAGATGGCTATTTATTATAGGTGTGCAACAACCTTTGTGGATATGCATGCAGACCCCTTATTGCTTATGTGATCCACAGAGGGATTTCCAAAACCCTTTGGAACTGTGATTATCAAAGGAGAGATGACATAACACATGGTTCTATGTATACATCGGTACCTGTTCAACATTTTGGGGGCTACTACCTATGTGGTACTCTGGGGATACTATGTTTTGTAAAAGTGGATGACTATGCTTTATTTGGCTTATAGCTTTACAGCATGGGTTTGACACCAGGTATCTGTCTGTATGATACCTTTTTGGAGGATGTGTGTGTCATCTGGAGAATGCATTATAGCCCACAGTATGCATTGCCAAACATGGCCAGACATATCCCTACTGTGTTTGCTTGTACCTAAGAAAGCTATATGCCAAACAGGAGTGGTCCCAGGACTGAGTGCAGGTGAATACCACTGGTTACTGGCATAGAATAGTACTTGAAGGCTACAAATGTTACTGTGTGTCCTACATCTGTGTGTCAGTTGTCAAGACATCATCTAACAATTGTTTATGGTCAGGCTGTTGAGGTTATGTATACTACCAGAATGCAAACCAATGACAGATAGTAACAGTATCACCCACAGCACAGTGTCAAACCGTGTCATACACACACGTGTACTGAAGTTCCAAAATGTGTGTAGTACAATGCATACTGGCCACCAATAGAAACTATGGGGTGTTAACACTGTCTAATACAGGGCATGTCACCCTGCCCATGTGTCCAATATGCACGGACATGCAGACAGTGCACCTCAACCATGTTCACAAATGTACACCTGCAAATCTGTGCTGCACACATCCCACACTTACTGTCCACTTTCTAACACATGCTGACAAAACTACACACATCAGCCAAGTGGCACATGGGCAGACAATACACAATTGGAATAAACACTGGTGTAAACAATACTACATTGATAATTATAGCTTTAATGCATCATGCCTGCTCAGCTACACCTTCAAGGATATCATTACACTTTACTGCTGACAACATGCTAACATTGCTAGTCTGTTATAAAGTCACCCTGTGCATCAGCACCATGTTAGCCTGTTCCTGCATCAATGTTACAGATGACAGGAGGTGGCACAGGTTTCATCATATGCACAGGGTGTGTTGTTGGTTTGCCAGAGGCCTACATTAAGCCATACAATTGACATGTGTGTGTTAGTGTGTGTGTGAGGGCCAAGAGTACTGTTATGGGCCAATGTGGATGTATGTGTTTGCCCTAGACATCTGGTTTATGTGTGTGTGTATGCATGCACACAGTTCTACCATGTGGCTGCCATATACGGGGATTTGTGGGACAGCTACAGACTGTACCTGGCAGGCTTTACAGATCACCGTCTCTGGCCACGGATACAGGACCTGTGCCTGGCAGGGGTGCTACAGACAGTATCAGGTACTAATCCAGACTGGGTACTATCCTCAGAGGTTGACATAGGTACACTGGATCCAGGTCCCTGCTAGGACTGGCCAGAGCCACGTGCACGTGGTCTTCTAGGACGGTCTATGGACAGCCCACCTCCAACATTGCTGGGGCTGGTACTGGCACTACGGGACCGGCTATGACTTGATGGACATCCACGGTGACTGCCAGCTGATGACGTTGCTTGCATACATCCACGTTGACGTCTCAACTGTCCTGCACTGTCCTGACACATGGACATGACATTGTGGAGGACATCTAATGTCTCACCCCAACGTCTATCAATGTCCTCAGTGTAATTACGGATGGTGCCTGCTAGGTCACGGATACTGTCATTTAAAGAGGTGTTATGAGCCCTGTCTGGTGTACCAATCCATACGTGCCTGTGCCTTCATGACAGCCTGGAACATGCGTGTGTTTGTAAGAGTTGTGGCACGTCTGCCAGGGGCATGATGACCAACAGTGCTCTGACGAGAACCCCTGGACATCTGCCTATGTGGTACCATTCCAGACATCTGGCTATGGCTGCTGTATCCTGATGCATGTGCCATAGATGCCACACTTTCCTGGCCATTGCCAACTGTACACTGTCCCTCTGCTAAGGGCATTGGTGATGATGGATGTACAGGCAGTAAGACTGTGTGCATGGATGGAATGGAGACTTGTTTACTGTCAATTGGTGGCCCAACAACAGACCCTGACAAACATGCCTGTGCCTCAACACACCTATCCTCATTATCACTATTTGTGTCAGTGACATCAGGTTCCCTGCTGCACTGAACCAGCCCAACCTCAGCACCTGTGAGAGTAAAACAGGAAACACACTTTAAGACCTGTACATGATGTCAGAACACATGAACACATGAACACATGCACACAAATACACTCCTCACTAAAGCAGACACACACACACCACCAGCAATCTCAGAACATACTCAATAGCAGTTGATATTGGGGTACAGTATCACAAGCCAAACAGTCATATCACACATGTCAGCATGCAGGACATGTGTTGCTCAACAGCATGCAGTGCGAGTGTAGACAGTCCTTGTTACTAACAGTATACATGGCTTTGATGCATGTGTTTTGTTGTTCGGTGATTGGCCTCCCCCTGGAACGCAATGTATACATGGACACAACATTGCTGTGCAAGTATTAAAAACTGTTTAATGTACTGTGCACCATCACTCACAGGTATACATACCATGGCTGGATGTGTATCTGTGTGTCACATAGATATCCAATTCTGATTAGAGCCTCTGTGTCTTTAGCAAATAATTGTGGACACAGTTTTAGCTCATGCATGATGTGTATACACACAAGATCAGTGGTGCATGTATAACTGATGGAATACCATTGGTCCACATAGCCAATGTACAGTAGTTATGGTGAGTGTAGATCATATTGTGGACATGCCAGTGTCATCCATGACATGGCATGCTAAAACACAACTGCATATTTAAACATCACACATACCCAATGTGTGTCATATGACCTAGCCACTCAATAGCATTACAAGACATATATGTGTCAGTTGTGCAAATGGTGATTGGTATGCATATTGTTTATAGGTGCATATGTTTGCACACACACATAGCATTGAGGTGTATAGCAATGAAAGCTATATGTAGTACTGTGGTTACAATAACTGGATGGGGTGTAGTACCATAAGCCATCATCATGAAGCGTCATGTGATCACTCAAGGCTACAAATATGTCCCAAACCAGCACCTATCATGCTGTACCAGAACTGCACTACCATGGCTACATTCACCATTTCACAGCCAGTTGTTACATGGGTTTGTAAGGAGACCAATAAGGAGCATTGCCTAACATGAATGTGTTGTGTGTTGCAGAGTGTTTCACTGCCCCATGATAGGCCTCTACCCCTCAGGTATATTACGTGTGCTGTGTGGATGACATTTGGGATACTGGAGTGTGACATTACAGAGGGTTTGTGAATACTTCATGTGTAGCATGTTAACATGTTCTGTGTATGACATAGTTGTGTATGTTGTGTGCATGCATATCGACTCTGCCTATCCAATGGTCACTACAGTGTAGCCACATTTGTTTGAGATGGTCTGTGTATTGCATGTGTTTGAGGTAGCTAATCACATTACTGAGATGTGCGTAGTCTCATAGCAAACATGCACAGCATGCATTATGCGTAGGTGTGTTACATGTGTACATGGCCTACAGCTTAACTATGACATGCACTTTTTATTTGCAATAATAAATGTAGAACACACTCACCAGCATGTGCCCGCTGCCTTGCTGTCACACCAGAGGGACCTACATGGATATGAGACAGTTTGTCAGTGGCGACAACTGTGGCATTGCTACTGTGGGTTTTTGCAATCTTACAGTAGTACAACAGTTTACATTCACAGGCCTACAGATTATGTTCCAAATGATCAGTATTGCACAACAACAGGCTCCACATCTTCTAACTACACAGTACACATCTCACATATGCATGATCTACCAATAGAGGTAACAGTAGTCTACAGATATGCCATGTTACCTGCACGCTCCATGTGTTCTTGCTGGGTTGCTCCAACTTCCATCAAGGTAAATGTCTGCTGTTGTTGTTGGGCAGGTGCCACCAGGCTCATGAGCAGCTCCTCCACTCTGGTGAGGGGGGGATGGATGTTAACCCCACCACCTGTTGCAAGCTGTTGTCTACGGACATCAGAAGCACACTGCCGGGCAAGTCTAAGTAAATCACTGCAGTGATGGCGTACCTTCTCATATGTCCGGTTATGCATGCCTATGTCATTTACCCTCTGGACAACATCTTGCCACAGTGCAGTACGCTCATGCTGGTCTTGGCTGGTTCTCGAGAATAGTAGGCTGTACTGCTGAATAAGACAGATGGTAATAATGTCATCCTCAGCACTATTGTAGCTAGGATTACAATGGTGGGCCATGATCCCTGGAAGACAAAGAAAAAATATGTCTGAGCAAGTGATATGGCACACTTAACATTATACAGTACAGATATCACTGAACTGCCATATATAGCAAACTATTAGCTGACTGAGATTAAACACTTTCAATACCACTTATCAGTGCTCACCCCACAACTGCTTGAAAGTGCCTGGCACGCTCTATATAATAAACCATGTTCTGCACAGCAACAAAATAAAATCACTATATAAGACTATACAACAGTACATGGCACACTGTATGCGACACAATGCACCACCTAGCCACAGAAGGTATAGATCAAGCGAATGCATAAAGAAATATGTCATCCATCGCAATGTTTGTAAAGTCCAGTTACAGCATTACCATTATACCACACAACTTGTTGATGGCAAACCCGTGGCCAAAATATGTGCACAATTGTGAATATAGGTGGCATACTGTTGTAGTAAACTATAAATGTTGCTAGATAAGCAGTTATAACTTGTAACTCACATATGACAGAGGACATGTTACAGGCATACCCACACACACATCAGACATAATTACAAGACACAAAGGTATGGCAACCCAGATAAGCTTTACGTGTGTACCATACAGTAAAGTACTTACAAAACCTTAAGCCTGAGGAATGTAATCTGTGAGGACTACAGGGACCACACAAAACAGTGGTTCCAAGCAATGTGGACATACACCATACTTTGCTGTTTAGGCCTACAGCTTCAAGTAGTACTACAGTTCATACAGGATTTGGATTCAACATCAGTACCAATCAATAAGCATACATGTAGTGCTTTAGCCTCCAATGACACACCCCAGTTAACACCAAGGGACTACATCAGACTGTATGCCATAGTGCTTTCTCTGCCTAGCAACAACATACACAGCTTTTGCAGGGATCAAAGCAAGGACACATAATACCATGACATAAACAGTTTCCCACTAAGCTATCCCACAAATACACATCTTTGACAAATTCACCAACACATTGACCATCACACTCAGTCAACTTTACATAGAATCTATTGCAACAAGTAGATGTGGGTGTGTATGACTATATGTGACTCTCTCTCTCTCTCTCTCTCTATATATATATATATATATATATATATATATATATATATATATTTACATACATATACACATCCATTGGTGTACATATACATATAGGCACATATACAGTCCACCTTTCATGGTGGGAATATCAATTATACAAAGGATGTGAGGTATACAGTAATGTAATAATATCGCACAGTCTTGTGAGAAATACATTGAAAGTGCTCTCAGCCCAGGTAACTTTAGCAGGCCTCACTGGCTGCAACATTGCAAACTTAACACACACAGTGTTTAACCACCACATGTCATATACCAGCACTGTATGCTGTCTTGTTTGTCACACACTAAAACCTACATACAAATATGCACATAACAACCTTCACCAACATATATATGTCCACCCTTCACAAACAGTTGCAACATGTCCCTTGCTCTATGCACATATACAGATGTTAATATAGATGACACATATATATCTCTCCATATGTGTGTGCCATACACACACAAGGTCCACACTGTTGTAAGTCCCTGGACCTCACAGCTGGACTGTTGGGCCTTGCTGCAACACGAACAGGTGTCACATGTGAACACACAGTAACATTAGAGGGGGTATATATAGCTACACATGCTAGATTAGCATACTAGCCTGGTACAACAGTTGTCAATGCTAAGCTAAACTTTAATATGACTATCATGCATGTGTTACTCTGTCACAACCATGTTTATATAAATGTTTGCGCTAATCCCCCAAACAGCCATTGTCCACACTACTGTACAGAACACAGATAACATGGATCAGATGTTTGACATTTAATGCTGAGCCACAAATTACACAATTATGTCCCACGGCACACAGCTACACACTGAATTGTCCATGGCAGTAGTTAAGCAGGACATCTGTGCATAGATACGTACTGCTGCCACATATGAATGGTTCGCATTATGTAGAGTACTCTTCAAAAACATCTACTACATGCCAGTAAATACATATCTGTTACATACCTTTCCTTTGTATGAGATGGTATTATTTATTTTCCGTTTTCCTTTTGCTTTTCACTGTCTCTCTCTCTCTCTCTCTCTCTCTCTCTCTCTCTCTCTCTCTCAGTCTCTGCAATAGAGTGATTGAGTTTGTGGGCAGCAATTACAGCCTGCTTTTATAGGTATTTGCACATGTGCATGTGATGGCCTCTGCACCAATTGGTGGCTGCCATTTGCTAATTGCATGCAGCCTGCTGTGTGGTAATTGCAGTAATCACTGTCATAGCAACCCAATGCTATAAATTGCTAACTCAGGTCGGCATAGCCCTTTCAGCTTTCCAAAATGGGGATCATGCTTGTTTGCTGTGGACATCGTTGTTTAAGTCAGAATGTTGGTATAGTTCTTATATCTGAAGCCAGGAGTGTAGCCAGTGATTTGAATGTTGTACTCAGACCTGAATGTTGCAGCTTCCTTCCAGTACACACTTGTCAGTGTGGAATTGTACTCACCCCCCCAAATGCTAACACAAGATACATGGGAGTATGTACTTTATTTTCTAATTATACAATTAACTGCCATACAAAAGTAGTTATTGAGATGTATTCTTTTGGCACATGAACCGTTTGTGAACTGCTATACTGTAAATATTAATTTACTCACTTCTGAACAGTTTGTGCTCTTTTAGTGTTGACATTAGCACAGGCTGCTCAAGAAAACAGGACAAATTTCAGTACTGAGTATGCCTACCTACATCCTTGGTAGACCCTGAGCACACATGTATATTATACATTTGGGTAGGGGTGCAGAAGTGCAGAGAGCATTATGTATTATTGTGTGAATTTTATCTTGCTGGACTTAAAGGGTTGCTGTGTATCTGTTAGTTTATCAAGGCAAGTAGTCTGTCTGCGTAGCTCTTAACTGTGGACCTATCCAGATGGTAGCCAGAGGTTATCCTGTTATTCTTTGTCTGTGCACCACACCAGTCTTTTCAGCACTGGAACAATGGCATTGTCACAGTTATTTGCTACCAGTACATGGCTACATCCTTTTGTATTTCAGTGTTGTACTCCTACATAAGGGTATGCTTCTGGAACTCCTTCCAAAGCTATTTGCACAGTGTGTAACAGCAGAAAAGCTGATATGCCTGTGTGTTTCTGCCTCTGCCAGGCCTCTCAAACACTCAGGTACATATTTGAACAGACTCAGGGAAAAGTAGGTAAAAGTGAGGTACACTTTTAAAATATTAGAGACATTAAGTTGAGACTTTGAGAGAACCAGAGCATATGGATTAATACACCTTTTCTGAAGTACAAGCAGCGTCTAACTCTTACTTATTGTCATTATTCATTAAGTGTAATTCACCACATTTCTGCCTAATGTCAGTACTTTTCAGAGGGATTCAGAGGGACACAGCTAAAATTTATTTCAAAATCAGAGACATCCCTGAAAATTATTCACAGTTGGGAAGTATGGCCTCTGCCCTAATCAGATATGCCAGTGTTTGTCCTGCTATGATACTGTGTGGGGGTTGTAAAGTGCTGCTGTAACATTATTTCCTGCTAGAATGGCTGGTGCTCTTATCACAGTCATGTAATACAATTCCACAACAACTGCTGGTAAAGATCCACAGAACAAGATTTGTGTTATGGCATTCCTATTTTTCCTTTACATTCACTCATTCTGATGCATGATATATTGATTTCAGCACCAACTTGTTGTGTGGCTTAGTGGTACTTCATGCAGCCTAGTGTGTACAAGGTCCGGGGTTCGAGACTGACAGGGGTGTTTTATTTTGCTGCTGAGCAGAACAAGGGCCCTAACATAGAGTGACTAAGGCACTTTTAAGCAACTGTAAGTGGGTTTGCGTGGGTTTGCACGATGCTTAGCTAATTGCACACAAGCGCACACAGGTGCACACTCACGCAAACCCACTAACTACTGCTTAATAGTGCTTACTTCCGCTAACCCCCACGCTCATTTCTTTGAAAGAAAAGAAAATGGGGAGATAGGAAAGTGGTGAAAAAGGGACACAAAGAGGGAAAGACAGTAGGGAAAACAGCTTGGGATGTGCAGGACAGGTGTAGGGAAGGTCCATAGCTGCCCATTTCTTTAACAGCAACAGCTGTGCATATGCAATAAATTTGGAGGGAAATATGAAACCTTCAATCCCTGTGAGAGGGTTGAGGACAACAAAGTATGTTGTACTGCCAATTAAATATCAGTTTATGTGTCCAGCGGACATGTGTGTAAAATGGGCAGCTATGTATGGGGCGTAATTTTTTTTTGGGAGCAGATTGCCCTTTTTTTTTTTCAGGTGAGAGTGGAATGTGGGGTAGAGGATGTAGGTATATTTGGGGAGGTAGGTTGGGAAGGTAAACAGACAAGACAAACAAGATGCATACAGGGGCAGAATATGACACATGTGGTGGGTGAACACCATTGACGGGGAAGGATGTTTGGAAATCGCAAGCCCATGAGCCCACAGATGGCAACAGTGGAACTGAGATCCCCATCCATGGGCAGTCACCACTGCACCTTCACAGCCCAGATGGTGGCTGTGCTGGGGGCTGCATAGGCTCACCCATGCATCGCGCCACTTGTGCCTCAAGCTGGCGTAGAGGATCTGCGACAGAGCACTCGATCTCCCTATGCACCACAGCCCGGACCGTTTGGAGGGTGATAGGTGGCCCTCCTCCACCCATGCTTGCATGGGGGGGGGGTGAGGCCCATCCCCTGCAGCACTTCCACCCAAAGGTGTCACAGGGCCAACGGAGGAGGAGGTCCCTGGCTGGGCACTGGACCTGCTGGTGCCAGGTGCCATCGCCAGCTGAGGTGGGACAGGTGGGTCCGCTGGGACCGGCCTTCCCATATGTTCTATGTTTAGGAGGATTTAATGAAAATATGGGTTAGTAACAGTCAACAGCATTCCCAATTAGATATAACAGCATGCAGAAGTATTCCCAGTAACCCAACACACCAGAGTTCCAACAGTTGAACAGCAAGCATGACACATGCATATATAGAACAACAGTGGACATTACAACAGCATGCAGGTTTAATTGATGGCAACAGGCCACCAATATTGTGGTATTTGAACAGGGCACATGCATTGAAATAAATGCAGATATTTATAAACCAATAGGACATATGTCCCATTAAATGTTTTGAGATTAGACATACCCATTGAGGTGTGGAATTGCATTTTTTATGCACATACAGTAGGGTGGAAAATGATAGCTCCATTAGCAACTTATATATCCTTCTAGTTTACACTACATTCCTATTAACTGCAGTTATATGTCCCTTACATGTATTATTACACTAACCAATGTCCTTCTGTTGTGCAATTGGATTTTGCTAGATCATTATATACATGGGCTGTATCTGACATACAAACTGTCCAGGATGCAGATGTTACTGCTACATATTTTGAGAGTTGCTCACACACACTACTGCTGAGATGGTACACTGACAGTTCTACTTTCCTATACTTATCTAGATATGTTTAGGTGAAATTATCAGTTATATGTTAACAGCTCCCTACATTTCTGCCAGCACAATGACATTTCTGGGGAACACAATACCAAGCTACTCATGTGCCAGATTAACCTGTACATGCTGTGCATGAACCAACAGTTGAGGACTGTAAATATGCTTAAAAGCTACTGCCACTCCCTTCATCCACTTTATATGGGCCTACCCAACTGTGTGTTAACAGCGCTTAATACAACAGTACTATTTCTATAATGCAAGAGTACAACAACATGTCAAAGCAAATGACACAGACACACTCCAGGAATTATACCTTTATTAAAGACTTAAAACACTTTTCCAGAGGCTCTCCCATTTATTTTATATAACAGTACATGCAGAATAATTATTAGAGAATTATTATACCTTTATGTATTGTGTTAAAACACTTTTTTCAGGCTCTCTCATTTATTTTACATAACAGTACAAGCAGAATAATGACTAACCTGCCTGGTGGCACAGCCTTAGCAGCCTATCTGCATAGGCTTGCTGATTCGCAGCATGGACACCTGCAGCTGTGAAGTAAATTAAGTGATATTGAGACATACCTATCCATAGTATACACTAAAATAGCAATTCTTACATACTTAATTCCATGGCTACTTACTCAGTAGTGGGTCATTTTCCATCTCACGGGCCTCCTGGATCCACTGGTCCAGTTGATCTGCCTTGCGTCTCATCAGGTCTGCGTGGTGGTGTCTGACCTGCTCACCAGTCCGAGGGACACCTGTGGCACTGGTGAGTTCATGAGATAGACGGTCCCAGGCTTCTGCTTTGTATTGGGTGCCCTAGTACTGGCTCCGCAGTAGTCTATCCTCATGATTATGGACAAGGAGCCAAACCATTACTTTTGACTCCTCAATGCCCCAATGTTGTGCTCGAAAACGAGAGCCCCCTCCAGCACCGACCATTGTTGCCTGCAGATGGGAGCTACAACCAGTTATGGCAAGTATTCCCACCTATGGAGCTTAAATATGCATCATTTCCCGCACTTATTTGTGATTGGCCAGTTTTGAAAAAACTCAGCTGAAGGCACACCTGCTTAGCAATGGGTAAACTTCCATTGATATGTATGTGTGTGTTGAAAGTGCATGCTTATGAAAAGCTGTCATGGCTTAGTGGTTCAGTACTGTGATTATGGTGCACAGTATCCCAGGTTTGAGGCTTGTCATTGCTTTTTATTTTACGACTGGCCAGACCGGCTAGGAGGTGTGGCTGTGTTTTACTGACTTTGCTCAACTTTGCCCGACATTGCTCTACGTTGCTCGTCATTGCCCAACATTGCACTGGTTAGCGCGGAGTGCAACTCCACACAAACAGTTTGCGCTAGTTGGCGCGATGCGCAGCTACGCGCAAAACCATTGCACTAGTTAATGCAGTGCTCAGCTACAAGCAATTACATTTAAATATGCTTAATACTGGTAAACTTTGCTTAGCAGTGCTTCACATTGCTTAAGATACGTTACTTATGCATCCATCAGTATGCATAACCATTTCACCTTCATATATATATATATATATATATATATATATATATATATATATATATATATATATATATAACTCGTTCACTACTACATAGGCCATTTCAATGCTTTTTACTAAAATTTAAATGATAAATGTCAGGAATTATTTTTATATACATATTTCCAACAGAAAATAGAAAGAGGAGTGGTGGGACTCGAACCGGGAATGCCTCCTCTTTGTGCGAAGGCTCTACCACTACACTATCGGTATTTTGCTTAATTTGCATACAAGTTTCTTATTATTCTCTTTGATGTCTAAACTGCTAACTGTAGCTAAGCAATGGGCAAACCCACGCAAATATGGGCAGCTATATCGGGAATAATAATAAAAAAAAAAAAATAAAAGTTTTGCATTTTATAATTGTACAGGGGTTTAGAATGTGGGGGAGTGTAGTGTTGGGTATGTACACATTTGAGCGGACTTACTCATGTAAGTTGACATTTCCTGATTGAGAGACTTGCAGAGGAACAGTTATATAGATCGTGAGTGCCCTTTTATGTAATATATGTAACATATTTATTGTTTACGAAGCACTTGCACTTTGGTGAAAAGCGTAAGCTTTATTTTTTCATTTTACCCTTTACTATAGATGAAAGAATTAACTAACAGGTTAATTAGTACTAATTAGGGGAGAGTCCTTAATGTATTTAAATAGCACTGATTGTTTTAAACTGTATGCCTGAAGAAGTCCCTTCATTGTAAGGGACGAAAAGCACTTTGCAACACTGGATGTAAACATTGGGTTATTGTAGAAAATCGTTGAAATTAAAGTGGTCCTGGTTGTCCTTGTACCTCTGTGTTTCCTGTTTTTTCTGTTTGACAACTTTCTTGGTTCGTCCTCGTTTCCTACATTGCATTATACTTAACTTCCAGTAGTTACATTTCTATTCACATTTATACACAAACGGTAGTCACATTTATACATTTAAAGATTTTACAGATGTAAAAGTTACTAAAGAGAAAGCTCATGTGCAACTTAATGGGTTGCACAGGCAACAGTTATGTACAAAAATTGTTTTGTCATTTCAGTGAGAGGTTTAGAGTATTCTGTTTAAGTGAGTATTTGGAGAGTATCATATGGTGAGTACAAAGTCTTAACCTGATGAGCAGGTGCAGCACCAGGACTGGTCAAGATATTGTTTAAGCAGTGGTCTAAAACTATCGAGGTTGTCAGAGAGTTTTATCATGTGGGGATGCTATTACAGAGCTTAGTAACATACTGGGAGTAGAGCGAGTCTCCCGCAACATTATTTGACTTATTTATGAGTAGTAAGAATTTGTTACTAGAACAAAGGTCTCTTGATAGACAAAAGAGCAATAATATGTTTTTTAGTGCAGGTAATTTTTTCTGGATGATGACTGAGTTTGTTTGTGCTATAGTTAGTTGTGAATATGTTTGCTAGTTGTACAGTTCAAGCCAGTTTAAGTGCTTTAAGCTATGACAATGGTGGGTCCTATGAGGGAGATTGGTGGCAAATGTAACTGTGTTACTGTTGCAGGAGGTGTTTCTTTCTTTGAGTATTTTTGAAGTTTCCAAAGTAAAAAAAAACTGACAAAATGGACAGTAAAGGTCCAGTATAGCAAACAAAAAAAAATCAAACCAAACGATAAATATACCAAGGACCAAGCACAGATGAGGCAAAAATTAAAACAGAAAATGTTATTAAAAGGTCAGAGCTTTCATGCTCAGAATCAAGCACTTCATCAGATGAAGTATACTATAAAACACAGCCATTAAATAGTACAATCAATCAAACCATGCAACTAAACAATCAATGTGACAATTTGAGATCTTTCGATAAGGGTTTTAAAGGTATATTACCATTCAGGCCAGGAAACCTATGTGCCTGCAGGTTAATGATCCATTTACTCTTTGCCTTCTCAACCTTATTATGCAGGTTACCCCCTATATATAGTCACTAAGCAATATACTTGAAGGAAATCTTGTAAATATTACTTTTGTAAATAATGAACCAGCAATATATATTCTCATCCACCTTAGCATATACTGTGAGTATTTCTTCTGAATAACATTTGCTTCATTAAATTTGCAACAACTGTATGAACTTTGTTAACATATTTATGATCTGTTATTTTAACAACTCAATGAGTTATTTCTTTGTATATGTTTTGATTTGTACTTTGATGTATCCTTTGTAACTCCTGCCCCCACCCCCCACGGGTCTCCACTGAAAAGGAGCAACTGCCCAGTCAGACTATCCTGGTAAACAAACATGAAATAAATGAAATGTAACCTCTGAGATCATTTATTTATTAATCTGTTTTATTTGGATTCATGCTACAGGATTGAAGGATAGACCATCAAAATCCAAATCATGGAAAGTGTATTACTGAACGAATAAAACTCAGTAGGAAAGCCCATGATATTTGAAACAACTGAAAAAATATCATAAACAATTTTTTGCTAGGTAAAAGCCCAAATATCTCCCAGTTCTGCATACTTACATATAGCAACTTCATGGCTGCACAACTGTATAGAAAGAGCAGAAATTAAATGCATCAAACATTAATCCCATTTCCCATCTGTGGCATTTCATAACTTACAGAAATCAAATGTACAACTACAGTTCAAGCATATAATAAAACATGACAAGTGCTAAAGCCCTAATGCCAAAAATAACTACACAATTACAAACATATCTACATCTAATAAGCTCTCATAAGTGCAAAAATACATCACAATCAGCAATGATCCCTAAAACTATTTAATATATGCATTTTAGTGAAATTGCCTTTCATGAAACTACTACTGAGGAAAGGAATGATTCTATTTTATCTTAATCATATTTGTTAGTTTGTCTATTATTTTCCTAGCCCATACATTCATTTATGATTGTGATTGTGAATAATAAATATAGCCCAGAAAAGTATAAAATAAAAACAAATAATTGTGACGGCAGGAGGTACTGCCAGCCATGCCAGGAAAAATAGGGCAGAGGATTTGTAATATATGCCAGCACAGCTAGATGGAATTTTGTAAATAATTTTATGTCATTTGTGATTCAAACTGATTTATATGGATGCTTGTGTTTAAAAATGTATTTATAAAGTTGCTTGTGTTAAAATGTATCAACAGTGTGCCCTGCTGGAAAGAATTATTGCAACTGAATTAAATGTATATGTTTCAATAGAAGATACTGGCAGAGCAGAGGTTAATAACAATCCAGCTGCAGCAAACATTAAGATATATCTGAAGTTAAATTACTTTATGGGTTAAGTCATAAAGATGTTCTCCCAAAGTTTTGAATGGAGCCGGAGATGTGATGTTTGTGCTAGAGAATAGGTTGTAGCTCCTGTAGGAAGAGTGGAATGGTTTTATGGTTTTACGACTTTCAGGAGATCTGAGCAAAGCTCTGTCTTTGTGTATGGTAGCACATAGGTGCTAAAATCCTGTCAGATTCTAGTGTTGGTGAAAGCATGGGGAACAGAGTCAGATGGCCAGATGGGTGTGATGTCATTCTGTAAGCCAAAAATAATATTTAGATAGTAGGAGTTTGCTCTCAGCATTTTGGATTATGTCTTGGATATGACAACAAGGACTGCTCACCTACATTATCTTGCCTTGCTTTATTCAGTAAGTAACTTAACTAGGGAACAGTCATTTGTTTAGATTAGTCAGGAAAATATAGTGAGATTAGAAATACTGTTTTTCTATAACTGTGTGTTATTTTTAATATTCACTGTTACTGAAACTCTGGTGTTTACTTTAAATAGATATTTCATATTTTCATGTTCTTTTTGTATTTATTATTAAATATATTTAAACTTCTCATTGTGGGTGGTCCTTTTAGAAGAATATTTAAGTTTTGAGAGTATTTGGATATATTTATTCTGTGATAACTGTGGCCATTCCTGAAGCCTGGCTGTTTGGCCAACATTACCATTTGTATTAATATTACTTTCACTCAGTATAATTGGATACCCTTTTAAAAGCATTATAGTAAATGGTGGCAGTGAAACTACCTTATAGTCTGGACAAAGTTGCTAGAGCGGGTAATCTGTGCTAGCCTTTCCCAGGCATGTGTGTGTGTGTGTGTGTGTGTGTGTGTGTGTGTGTGTGTGTGTGTGTGTGTGTGTGTGTGTGTGTGTGCACGCGCGAGTGTGTGTGAAAATTAAATCTCAAAGAGTCTGTGTGTCAGATACTTGGGGCAGGGACATGAAGTACTGGTTTCACAGTGCCAGAGGGGAGCCTTACTGGGGACTTGGAGGGAGACAGATACAGACATCCAGACCCTGGCTGACTGTGTTCCTTGTGTGCTCTTAAGAGAAATTGTGTTTGATGCAGAGAGGTCTGCATCTGGAAATACTGAATGTATTCATTTGTATTCCACATGAGTGTCCCTCTCCAGTGTCAGTGGTGAGGATTCAGGCTCCTTGGTTATTGGCCCAGAGTGGGGACGTCACAATAATAATGCTTCATTTTCTCTTAAATTGTCGAAATAAAAAGTGGTCATTAAACTTTTATTACTTATTAGCCTGTATTCTACAGTTCACTTGCTTTCTTTCAAACACAGTACTTTATCTAAATCTTTTCATGTCTACTCTTATTTTTTCTAATACTTAAGAAAGGAAATGGAGCCTATAAGACATTCTTTTCATCTTTGGTTAAGACTCAGCAGCATTTGCCCTTAGCATAGCAGAGCTGGTTTGGTTACACTAATATCCCAAAAGAGTATCCTTTAGTGGGATTTCGAAGAGGGAAAGAGGTAACCTAGAAGGGGTACCACAGAGGAAAATAATAAGTGGCATATGCTGAAGTGGTTCAAAATATTGTGACAGTGAGATGAGAGTTTTAAAAGTGGTAGTTATGTACCACACTAGTATAGTGTTAGCATATTTTAAATGGCAGTATGATTTATCTTGGCTCAGGTACTGCATCAGGATTATGGTTAGGAAGTAAAATGCCCTCCCCCAGGAAAAGGAATGGTGGTACTGGCAAACTTAACTTCCAAGGACGATGCCCTCACCTGCCCACCTTCAGGCTACATTTGGATGGGAGGGAAGGATTCAGAAAAAGCCTGCTGCAAGAAAATTTGCTACACCCCCACCCCAATCTTAAATATCCTATTCATAGGTAAGCACTGGGCTAGCTGCCCTTGTGGACCATTTAAGCCTAGCCGATTTCTAAGAGTAAGAATTAAACCCTGTACTTTGTGTCTGTGAGGTAAACACTTTAATCATTACGCCAACTCCCAATTCCTATTGAACCTTACCCTTCAACCTACCCCATATCTTGTAGCAACGACAATCCAGCCTTGCCCTCTCATCATCCCCATTCTCCTATCCATCTAACTTACTAGTACTAATCTATCTTAAAGGAACCATCCCTAGTGGGTGTCCATAGACAAAAATGTCTGTCAGAGGAAGACCAATTTTGTCTAGGAACACCCTGCCCCTTTCCCTAGAAACAAAAAAACCCTTACCAAATATTGCCTTATTGATGAATTTTCTTTGGAAAAAGAGTAATTAATATTAACAAATAACCACAATACTGGTAATAACTAACTCTAAGGATAGCCATAAACCAATAAATAAGAAATGGTGGCTGTCACATACTGCTGCTCACCAGCTACTTTACAAATGTGCAGGCACGTACCACCACTCACCTACTCATAACCACCAACAAGCAGCATACATCAAACTCATTGAGATTCTGTAGCGCATTGAATCCCCTTCCACTCATTCACATGCATCTTAAAGTCAGCCATCCCCCATAGAAAGAGACTAGGGATGTCGGCAGACTCAAATTCTAACACAACATCCTTGCCTCTCACTAGGCTAATTCATCTTTCCTGCTCCAAAATAAGTCTCAAAGCTTGCAGCAATGTCTTTTAACAGCAATGGCACATAATCATTAAATAACTTCAACCCTACTTTGCTAAGATGAGCCCCAGTGATTCCTCTACCATACTGGATCATTACCCCTAAAGTCCCAGTGCTCTAGAAGTAAAAATTTCAATAGATTCTGCTCCTCTAGCCACTCTGTGGGTCATAAAATGTTTCACAGTCTCAACTGCTAAGACGTTCACTGCAGAGATGTCACTAAATAATGACAGAGAAATAGATTCAGACTTTACATCAGTAAAAAAAGCATGCTATGACAAAACCTGTCATTCTACCTACTTTATAAGAATATGACAGAAATATTTAAAATGAATATACTTACATGTTTCTGTGCGTATGAGAGCGTGAGTATATGGGTCCCCTTCAGAAACTCGAATGTTCACTTACCCGACTGTTAAAACGCTGAGATGAAAAGGCTGATGAAAGCACAACACCGACATCCCAAAACACTGACTTTCCACTCCAGGTAAGTAATTACGTGGACATCCTGTTGAACTTGACCCCTTACCTCCATGGTAGTGCAATCTCGGAGTTGGGTATGTAGAGAGTGCAGCCCCACTACCTAGGGGTGTGTGGGGAGGTGTAGCCCCCCCATGGGTGGGTTTGGTTTTCTTTAGTTTACGTTTTTGTTTAGGATGGCCAAGCTGTTACTTATCTGGAATGGTAAGTTGGTGTTCTGGGACATCAGTGTGCTGGTGCTATTGGCCTTTTCGTCTCAGTGTTATGTGTTTCAGGTAAGTAGGATTTCATTCTTGTAAAGTAGACCCATATATATGTAAATATATATATATATATATATATATATATATATATATATATATATATATATATATATACATGTGTGTGTGTGTGTATGTGTATGTATGTATGGTGCTTTCATCCTAAGGAAATGAAGGGTGTATATAAGGCATGATTAAATTATCCAGTGATCACTCACTCAGTTTAAATAAACTGTGTGTGTAACTGTAGCTACTTTGGTGTGGTGTGTGTGTGGAAGTAGCCTATGTTAATATATAGCTAATTCAGTATAATACTCATACACTCATACTACACAAAAATGTGTAATGATGTAGGTTATGCTAGTTTAGATATCATTTAGTGAATGATTATTTAAATTTTTTATTGTGAGCTTTTGAAAGGGAAACATTTACTAGGGGTGTGTCCACTAACAGGGCAGTCGAGTAAAGTGCATTATTCAATTTCTGAATCATCTGTCTTTTACAATAAATTATACTTCCTCTTATATAATATTGGGAAATTTTTACTGCTATCTGGTGTTTTACTTGTTTTAGCAATAAATATATTTATGCATATTTGCATATTTTATGTAAACATCCTGGTCATTGTACGCATAGTAACATTGTGACATAGCATTTCATAAGACAGCTTAGCTCACAGGTCAGGAATGTCTGATGATTAAAATACAGTGGTCAGTAACTGAGAAATTGATTTATTTTTATGCTACATTATTCATATTAATATTTATGTTAATAACTTGACCCAGCTAGAGTATATATGGCACTTCATGTAATTCAGTGAAAGCTTGTATAATGCTGAAAAAGTTCTCATTGTTGCCTGCCTACCCACTATTCAGTTTGCAGGTATTAATATTTATTAATGAAATATACGTACATGCGCAAATTTCATATTTCTATAGATAATATTCAGGCATTGTCTACCTGTAGTTATTATGGAACAGCTTTGCCACTAGAAATGTCAGGAATGGCTCCACAGACTTATGGGGTGCTAAGTACTAGAAAAATATGGGTCATTTCCCAGAAATATTAGGAATATATGTCATATGTTAATAATTATATTAATAACTTGAATCCAAAGATCTTTGTGTGGTATTTCATGGTATCAAATGAAAGCTTATATAATGCTGAAAAAGTTGTCACTGATATCGGATGCTTGCCTGCTACCATTCTGCAGATATTTATAGTTGTTTAGTAATACAATATTATAATCTGCAAATATGCATAGTTGTGTCATGTCTCAGGAAGTATCCATCTATATATACTGTAGAACATCATTTTATATACCCATTTGCCACAGAGGTCAGGAGTGTCTTGTTGGACAAGCAGAATACTCTATGACAGAGAAAATCTATGTTATTTCTAAGAAGTATCATACGTGCATGTTGTCATATGTTAATAATTATAGTAATAACTTGAACCAGTTTGTGCATTTATATGGCACTAAATGCTATCAAATGAAATAAAACAAAGTGGTAAAAAAACTTAGCACTAATAGTTGCTGTCCAACTAGCTCTGCTTTGCAGATATTTATATGTATCTGCCCATTAGATGTGGAAATATAAATGCCACTCATAATTATGAAGATATCTCTAAAAACGGAATGACACCTACAAAATTGCTTTGCAGAAAAATGAAGCGCATGTCTGCATGAAAAAACTCACACCAATAGCCTGGGTCTATCTACTGTGGTTATAGAGATATTAATACTTGTTTGCAGAATTATAATAATTCATTTTACATATTATTGCATTACTTGTTCAATATAACAATACCATCAGGTCACATTAATACCACCATTGTGATGAGGAGTGTGTGCTGATTAACTTTTGTATTATAACTTTTTTTGTAATGTTTATAATTTTGAGATATATGCGTTTGTTTACAAACAAAAAAGAAACACTCATTTTCATAATTTTAGCTTAGGCAAAAACCATCAGCAGGAACTCTATAGGTGCAAGGAGATGTGAAACTCCACTCAGGCTAGGTATAAAAGAGCTAATAACCCACACTTCATTCTCAACCCAATTTCCTATTGAGCATTTTATATCAAAAAAGCTTTTATACCTTTATTAATCTGTCATATTCTAAATAAAAATTACAACCACGATCTGCATATGCATAACATAGTTTCAAGCTAAACATTGAAATGCATACCCACTATTATAAATTTCATATTATACTATTCCTGTGTATATCTGAAACATATTATTTCAGTCAAAATATATTATTTCAGATTATAAATAATAATACATAATTTATAGTGATTACTGTTACTCTTACTTCTGCTGTGGTGACCCCTTACCGGGAAAAAAACAAAAGACAAACAACAACTGTTACTCTTACTACATATTTTAAAAAGTATACCTTTGCAGTCTTTATTTCTTTATAATAATTTCACAACATTTCCCATTTAAATATATCATATATTCTATACTGGCCAGTAAAGTACACAATACACTTCAGTTGCATTGCTGTAATAACCCTATCTAAATGCTTAAATCATACATATTTTTGCTATACCTCTGTAACCATTATAATTCATCAGAGTACTCTATAATTAATGTAAGACTATTAATATGCATAACTTGCTTCTTCAAAAAAAGATTGTCACTTGTACGGCACAAATACCATGCTGTGATTGTTTGACTGTATGCATTTTTCCAGTGAGGAATTTATCTCTTTTAAGTGACATTAAATGAACTTCATATAAACTAAGTAAACTCACCATTTCTTCCCCAGCTTGACTGTTTAGCTACAATGCAGGAAGCTCAGTCCCAGAAGCCCCTCCCACAATACTCTGCAAAGTCAGAGAGTGATTCCACAATTTATTTATTTTTTTAATTTGAGCTTTTAAATGTTAAAAATTGTTTTATTGCATTAGCAAAGGCAGGAGCTCGAACATAATCTAGAAACATAATTAATAGTAACACCATGAAAATGAATATTAATGCAACAATTTACAAAACAAATATGCAATTTGCTTCCAGACCACCTGACATAATGGTTACGTTCTTCACCTTCAAGGTACAAGGTTTGAACCTGACCTCTGGCTAATGCTTGTATGGAGTTTGCATGTTCTCCTTGGGATTCTTCCCACTTCCCCCAAAAAACATGCTGAATGCTTCCATCTCAAATTCATCCAAAAATGAAGTTGTGGGTAATAGTACAGACTCTAAATTGTGCCTATGGGGGAAGAATTGTATAAAGCAAATTGCTCTGGGCATCAGCTGTGTTGCACTTTGCACAGTATTGATAGCTGTTATGTAAATATAAAATGGACTTGCTACTCCATTTTGCATTAAGTTTCATTTGCTTATACTTGCTATGTATGATTCTAAAAATATATAGTATACATGAATAGCTAATTGTTCCAGTTCAAATGCATAATTGCTTTGTGATATCACAAGATCCTTGAAATGGAAGAGTCTAAGCTAATGCATAACCAGATGTGTTACATTGAGGCAATATTTGAATGTGGGAGTGTAGCATAAAACAAAATATTTCCAGACTACAGGAGCCTAATAATTTAATGTAAAGCTAGGAGTAATTTTCCATCCATCCTACATGATGAGAAATGTCAAAGGTTAATTTTCTTTTTCTTAATTAAATGTACAAGAAATGACTTGTATTTTTCCAACAATCTACTATAAAAAAGAGCTTTACTGGATTCCTGTCAGCAGTAAGATTTGTAGTCCACTGGTCTAAAAGAGAAAAAGCAGTATCTAGACAAGCATGCTGATAAAAGTAAATGTTTCAGTAGGCAGTGAAGTAAAAGGCTTATGGTATCCTGCTGGAGTCCAGTTTCTGTTACGTGTCTATATTGTCTAACAGCATAAGACTTTGAGTTATTTATTTTTAATATAATTTAGAGTAAGTTATTAGTATCATCAGTTATATAACTGGTGAGGCAGCTAGAGAAGCCTACTGTTCTAGTTAAGGACAACACCAGAAAAATCTCAGCACTGAGTATACAGATCCACAAAAGTCCTCCAACAAAACAACTCTCCGGGGTGAGAAATTGGTGAGTGGAGGAGACCGAAGTACATCAGTGTCTATCCTTTGCTTGTTCCCTGAACTGGCCACTCAACAATGAAGCATGGAAAATCGCTGTAAGCATAAATTTCCATTATGGATTTTTAAAAAAAGTCAAGCCACTAAGTGTAACTACTCTTTAGAACTGTCTATGCAATTTTATCTTAACGATGCATTTAAAAAGTAATAGAATGGCTAGATGAAATTTTAAGCGATGTGATAAATCTGTCTTTTCTAAGCATATTGCAAAAACATCTATAGTGTGTAAAGGTATGTTAGGATATTTTCCTTACATGCTATACCAACCTGCAGTTCCACCATCACCCACTGCAGTGCTTCCTCTACATGTCATCACACAGTAGGGTAAACAAAATGCTCAGAACATTACAAACTCTAGTCAGCCAGTTTGATATTCCAGATTTGCCAGGCCAGTTTGATGCTTTATCAAAAGCTATAAGTGCTAATAAAGATAATGCTGACAGAAGGAGCGGGACAATACAACTATATATACAGTCTTTAAAGGATGTACAACATTTAATACAGGGATTTAAAGATGAAATAATAAATGTTATAATGGTGGAAGTAGATAAGTCAGGAGAAAGAGATGATGAATCTTCAATGCTGCACACAGCAGAAGACCTTCATTAGAATTTGTTAGACCAATTCATGGTGACATTTGTCCATTAACAGCACTTTCAGCAGAAATAAAAGTTGTATCACAGATTCAAACTCTTACAAATTTTGCCCAGATGGCATGATAAAAATGGTCTTTTTTTCAGAAATGAGTTACATTCAAAGACTGTCTAGACAGAACATCTCAAGAAAACTGCAATAATGATTTGCAAGAATGTTTGGTACTTTTCTGTTATTGGGGCAACAGCTCTAATCAGCATTTGGAATGTTAGCCCGTGGTCGCAAAGATCACACTGCTGCCGCTGAGGTTTATACAAAAAGTCATGCTTCCCTTGCAGACTATCACCAAGTGCATTATTTATTTAAATAGCAATGTACTGAAACTGCAAAAAGGCAGTGCATAGTCATATCAAGTTGGTCCAGTAGATGGCTTGTTATATAAAAACAGAATATGATAAGCTGACAGTATTTCATTTCAATAATGAATGGACATGCAACACACATAACATAACCAATTCTGGCACAATTCCTGATACCTTTAGCGACCACCTCCCAGCCTTCATGCATCGTTCAACTAATTCCTCCCCTCACCAGCATCAATACATTCAAACTCATAACAGCAGTAGCTTCAACTCAACTACTTTCTCAAATACTTTCAAACAAATGAACTGGCAAATTCTAAACATCCTTCCGCTTGACAAGGCTATAGAATACTTCAACTCTGTCTTCCTTGATACTTTAAACTCACTAGCCCCACTAAGAAAGAAAAGGATAAAAACTAAAACTGCTCCTTAGCTATCCAAAGAGACAAAACAGATTATGCACCAAAGAGACAAACTATGGAAGCTTTACCAAAACAATAAACTGGCCAATACCTTGTTCCAATATAAACAGCTCTGCAACCATGCAAAACGACTAATCACCAAAGACAAACAATCCTACTATATCAAATTTCAGTCCAATAACAATAAAAGCCCCAAGAAATTCTGGAACTCAATAAACTCACTCCTCAGTCCAGACTCCAAGAATAATCCCTGTCCTGACCCAAGTAAATCTGACCTCGAACTAGGCTCTGAAGTTAACTCATTTTTCATAGAAACTATTACTACCCTCACCAAGACATTTCCCAATAATAACCCAACTTCTCTACTCTCTCCCCCTTCTAAATCACCTCCTCTGTTTGAACTCAAACCCATCTTCACTAACTTTATAAAAAAACTTTTGTCCAAACTTAAATCTTGTTCTAACGCTCCCAACAATATTCCCTCTTCCTTTCTAAAATGTGTTGCTGATGGCATTGCTCTCCCAATCAGCATCATTATCAACCAATCCATAAAATAATCATACATCCCCAAACTCTGGTGCTCAGCTTATATTCTTCCTCTTCATAAAGGAAGCAAAAATACCAGCATCTCAAACTTTCGCCCCATTGCTTTGCTCTCACCATTCTCCAGAATCCTAGAAAAATGCATCCACCTCCAACTTATGCCTTTCCTGATCCAAAACAATCTTCTCACTCCTACCCAGCATGGCTTCCGTCCAGGCCATAGCACAATAACCGCTCTTCTGTCTTTCCTAGAAACTGCCAATCAAGCCCGAGATTCAGGACACTTAGTTTCTACTGTTTTACTCAATCTTTCTAAAGCCTTTGATACTGTTTCCCAGAAGCACCTTCTATGTCATCTCTCAAACCTTAATCTCTCACATAATGCTTTAACCTGGTTCTCCAGCTATCTATCAGACAGATCACAGGCAGTCAAATGGAAGAACTCCTTCTCTTCCTTCCTACCTACTCCAATTGGCATACCACAGGGATCCATCCTTGGGCCAATGCTTTTTAACATCTTCATCAATAACTTTCACACTGCTATTCCTGATGCTAAAATCATTCAATATGCAGACGATTCAACCTTAGTCTGTTCTGCCTCAAACCTCTCTGAATTGCTGACTGACACCCAAACTGCCTTCTCAACAACTGAAAACTGGATGCGCCAAAACCACCTCTCTCTCAATGCAAATAAATCAAAGATTCTACTATTCCCTCCCACAAAGACCCTCTTGTACAATAAAAACAACTTCAAAGTCTATAGTCAAACCAACTCACCTATAGAAGTGGTCCCCTCTGCCAAACTACTTAGCATTACTGTAGATGAACACCTCAAGTTTGATATTCATATTCAACAAAATATTAAGAAAACCCACCAAAAGCTCAGTATGCTGTATAGGAATAATCACTTTCTCTCCAACTCTACTAGGCAAACTCTGGCCTCCACTTATCTTCTTCTTTCCTTATTATACGAAGCCCCTCTCCTAACCAAACTGTCCTCCTCTATCACCTCTAAACTAGAAAACTGCTACAACAAAATCTCTAAATTTACCTCTAAATCTAAAAATACCACCCATCACTAACTAACCCTTCAATCGCTGAATAGGCTTGAACTCCCAAACTACCTAGACTACCTCCAACTCACTACTGCATATAGACTCATATTTAACCAAACAAAATGTCCCGCCCTAACTAACATCCTTCCCCCTTATACACCCAAGAGAGCTCTCAGATCTGAAAATCAGAACTTAATTACTACACATAAACCTAAACGTCCTGCTGGCCAACTTCTCCTATCTTTCTCACTAGGCAAAAAATGGAATTCCCTTCCCTCCACACTAAGAACCATACCAAACTCAGAAAACTCCAAAACCCAACTATTCAAACACCTGTCCACTAAATGGAAATGCACCTGCCTTCACCCAACCTAATCCAAGAAGGTTCTCTCTCTGGTTCCCAAGCTCTACAACTCTCATAGTTATCTTCCTAAGAGGCTGTCTAAGCTCTCAACAATTTTATAGCTTCTTTCTAAGCTCTCAACAACTCCTACAGCTACCCTGACACAGCCCAACCTTGTAAATATTGTAAATCGCATTCTACTGTTGATGTGTGTAAGTAAAGCGTATTTACATTTTCTTAAAAGGTTTGTATGTAAACTGTTTCCACACCTAACAAATATCTGTTTTCCTCAAATGAAACTGCAGGATCCCTACCTTCAAACTTAATGAATTTGTTAACTATGCATGACATCGAATCCATTTATGTGTAACTATTCTACATACTGTTATCTCTAATATTAACTATAAGTTGTATCTAAACTTTATAATGCATCTTGCAGCTTTTCTCCCCTGTCTTCCACTGAAAATGGGTTAGTTCGACCCAGTGGACTTCCCCGGTAATCAAACTGCAAATAAATAAATAAATAAATAAATAGCATGTATTCAGTCATCACTGAAGTTGTCATTCAGCATCACAACAGGCTGCAAGTGGAGGCATATTGAAACACATCTGATCTGACACAAAACGTGTTAAACAATCCATGATAAAATGAAAGATGTGTACAAACAGATATTACTAAACAACTCTGCTAAATGTGCAACAGTACATGTTAAAAAAACTGCTGCTGCGGGATGCTCATATAACTTAGACTACTGTTGCAGTGATCTAATGAATGTTGCACACTAGAACTTCTCTTTACATTTCTCAAAAGCAGTTTCTACCTGCTGCATAACTATGAAAAAGATGTGCACCTTTCTCTAAGCAATCAGTAAGACAATCTCGGCCTGCTCCCTAGCTAAACTGTAAGGATGTGTAGTAAATCACATTTACAAACAAATATTTCCAGTCACACCTGTAAAGATCCTGAAAATAAGTCACCATAAGTTCCCACACTCCTAAAGATCTTGAATAAGCACATTGTGATCCTTCCCCCTTAAAAAATTGTGGTTACTGTTTTCCAAATTCAAAACCAGAAGATCTGTCTTCATTTCCCTTAATTTTACAGTATCTAAACACATATTTTCCTTCAACAAATGATCAGTTATAAGGACTTAACAAAGCTCCTACACCAATATCTTCATAATCATCATTACTTACCATGCTCTGTACACGAACAAGCTTTTTGATACCCAGTGTCAGCAGTCAGAAACATTAGCAGAAGAGCAACCTTTGAGAGAAGCGGCTGTATCATCACGCATTTGTACAACACTTTCACTTTGGGAAGCCCTTCTGTGCTCCATACCTCTCTACTCCTAAGACACAGAAATTTGAAGAAAGCCATATATAATTGAGGGGGGGGGGCAAAGGCCCAAAAATATAGATACATTTTAAATATTGCTCTTACAAACATAGAAAGTTGATAGAATGACAGATTTTGGATTAGTGTGAATTTCAAATGCTGATTAGAGCTGTTGCCCCGATAATGGAAAAGTACCAAATGTTTTAAAGTTTTTGTTCCCAAACACTTGAAAGAATAAATTGAACAGCATAAGTCAGAGTCACAGAGCTCTACAGAAAGCTTATAGTCTACATTGCAGGCATTCACTCAAAAGACATAGTTTGATCCACGGCTGCTTGATCACTTAAAAATCACAAAGCATGATAATTTGTTAGAAAATACAAGATTATACAAACAGGCATTTAAAGTAGTCCATGGATATTCCAATCATAAAATAAGCGAACCAGATGTAGTATTAAACTGGCTAGAGACCTTTTTGCAGCACATACAATACCATCAAGCTAAACATTGCAAGTAAGGCAAACTCAATGCAAGAAGCTGCACAAATGTTTATTGAGCAAAATCAGCTACTGAATATATATGAAAATACGTGTAGGATTTTTGCAATTGAGGCAATAGACAATTTTGAAGTAGCAATAGTCAGGAAGAATCTAAACCCATAGAAACCGTCTGGCATCTCTTTGGGGATGACCGGTTATTTTTGTAAACAGTTAGGACATAGTAAAAAACAATGTTCTAAATTTGGGAGTGGGAAAAATAAAGAGTGAAGACATCCACATCTAGACAAGGATTGGACTAAGAAAATAGAAAGACCATATTTTGGGAGCACAGTAACTACAGGAAGCCAACAGTTAACTCACAAGATGTAGTCAATGTATTTAAATTATACCCTGAACTGCAGCCTTTAAAGTCAGCAATAGATAGTGTCAATCTACCTTTGCAATATTTTGAGAGAGGAAGAGGTGCCTACACAGGTTGCAATCCCTAGAGCTCCTCTTGCTTTTGCAGTTTTGTGAGAAACTTCAGTACAATCAGAACAACAGGTATCAGATGCACAGACAAATGTTAGCTTTGTCAGCTCTGAGCAGACATCTGAAAAACACTTGCAGAATGTTCAGCTAGATGGCAAGGAGTGTGACACCCCTGGTAAGCTGAGTTACCTGACCTCTTTAACCTTGGAAACTGATAATAGACCATTTTTAACATTGTGGACAGGGGGAGAAATAGAAAAAAGGTTCTGATTGATGCTGGAGCAGCAGTTTTAGTTATTAATAAAAAGCTGCCTAGAGATGCTCATCATATTATACTCTTATCAGGGTTTAATGGTTCTACAGTACAGGAACATCATAGTTAAACTATTAAAAGTTTGTTTTTTAAACCAACAGAATGAGACAGGTAAAGAAATTCAAGTTGCATTTTAAATACACCCCCAATGTGACTACCATACTGGGTATGGATGTATTAAATATCTTAAGAGTAACAGTTGATTTAGTCAACCAAGTACTTAGGAGAGACAAGACACAATAGATTTGTAGCATAATGCCTATGATTTGTCAGGATACAAAAATACCTAGTATCTATGTTGCTCCTTCAATTTATGTAATAAGATCTGCTGTCACATCATCCAGATCCATGGTCGTAGAGTAAAACAGACTGTGGTTTGGTAAAGCAAAACAGAGTGCGAGTGATGGCTTAACATGACAGAATGCCAACATATCAGAAACAGTATGCAACTCCAAAGGAAGCAGACATGACGTCAGAGAATGCATTAAATAGTGGGAAGAACAGGGCATAATAAAAATCGGTGTTGGTCTATGTAATGCACCCTGGTGGTTAAGAAAAAAGATTGATTCTACTACTTAGTCTTAGATTTACGGTTAGTAAATAAATACCCAGGTGCCACATATTGTTCTCACTGCACCAGAAATGGCCATAAAACTGAGTTGCAAAAGCCAGTATTTTGCAATTATTAATTTTGCTAATGGATTTTTTCAGGGGCGGCTTGTGCTATCGGACTGCAGCCCTCCAACCTAGAAAAAAACAAAAGAAAAATCTGTAAAACAAAAACAGAAGAAAAAAAAAATCATGAGTCCCAACTCCTCTGCGCATATACACGAGAGAACTCAGACTGCCTTTATCAGCAGTCTGGATATGGATATGGATATGGACAAAGAGGTACCCAGCAATCATTGCCGTGAGATACCAAGAATCTGTGCGGTGACGACCGCACAGAACAGAGGAGCTCTGGACTGCTTCAGCTGCAGGCAGAACCAATGAGGAGGACTGAGCTGCTCTCGCGGGACTTTCATTGCACAGGCTTTGTTCGTGGATTACTGCTGAACAAAGGTTTCAGGAAGGTGTTTGGTCGCTGTCAGGATTTAGATTGTGGGCTTGCTTCGTGAAACTGGGTAGGTGTTCGTTCGGTCTCTGGCTGGATTTTGGGCTGGTAGGTGAAGGCTTTATATCGCTGGCTGGATTTTGGGCTTTTATACTGGTGTGTATGTAATGCCCCAGTTACTATATACTGGTGGCTAGAGAGAACAAATGGTGGTGGGTAGAGATACTCAGGCTTAAACCCTGTACCTTGGATGCAGGTGGCAAGGACCTGAATTCCCTATCCACCACCATTTCTAAAAAAAAATGCTGATTTTTTTTTCCTCATATTTGTTCTGTTCCTCATAAAATCTGTGGTTTCTGTATCAATATCTACATTTTTCCTTGCAAAGTCTGTAGTGCAGTGGTGCACTGGTAGCATTGCTGCCTAACAGCTACAGGTTCTCTGGTTTGATTCTTGGCTGGGGTACTGTCTGCATGTCCTCCCATCTTACAAAGATGAGTCTGGCATTTCTCCCTACTCTACTGAAAATGGTCTGTTGTTCCAGGTCAGACTATTTTCCTGGTTAAATGTTTAAAAATAACAGGCATTTGAATTTCAGACTTCATATTCTTCAGAAAGTACATGGTAACACACAACTGTTTATTCTAGCAGTTGTCTAAGTTCATAACATGGATGTTTGAAATTTGTCCCAATTTTTGGGACTGTATTCCCCCATTATTGGCTTCATCCAGGTATTTTGTGCTAAGGTTGAGAGTTATCTATGGTGAGAACTGAATTCATTGAATGTTTGGGGGCTGTATTCCCCCCATTACTGGCTTTGTCCACATGTTTTTTTGCTAAGAGGTTGAGAGCTATAGTGAGAACTGAATTCACTGAATATGTTTGGGGGCTGTATTCCCCCATTATTGGCTTTGTTCAGGTGTTTTGTGCCAAGAGGTTGACAGCTATGGTGAGAACTGAATTCACTAAATGGTAGCCATTTATGTTCGTCTTCCTGTCTTTCACAAAACAGCTGATTTGGCATAGTGGTATGTTTCTCTGACTATTTTGCACAGGGTCCCCTGGGTTAAAGACGTGGCAGTGAAATGTATGGTGGTAACACAGCATTTTATTCTAGCAACTTTCCAACATTATACAAGCAATGTTTAAAATGTGTCCCTGGTTTTTGGGCTTTTGCCCCCCCCCCCAATAAATGTCGGCTTTTTCCAGATTTCTTGTGCTGCAAAGTTCAGAGATACAACTGCTTGTCAAGTAGATTTTACAAGGAGCTGAGAGCTGCAGGGGAACAAAACTTTAGTGCTGCTTATTCTGAGTCTGCCTGCATTGTTAATAGCACAACAGATAGTGTACTTGCTTTTGATGCAGAAGGCTGTGGGTTCTACTCCCACAGTAGATGGATGCATTGCTCATACTGTACTGTGTTGTAAAGTGGGTGGATGCTGCAGTCCTTTTTGGCAAAGATACCTAGAGTAGTATCTATGAACCTGTTATCAGTTTGACATACAGTCCCTATTGCGATATTACTAGCTTATCATTTTTTTTTAATGCATGCAACATAGGCAATTTATTCCTCAAGGGCAACAGGCACTTTATTTGTAGATGAATAAACAATGACATATAAAGTTGTTTGCTAACAGCAACCTCATCATTGTTACAGATTTCTTTAATGTGGAATTATTTAGATGACTTTTACTACTTCAGAGATTGTGCATATTTACTGATACTGGTGGACCGTAGAAGGTTGAGTAGGCTTTTATGATGGAAATGTTCTGAATTTGGTAGTTTTGTCATTGGTGCATGCATTTTGTTTCATTGTTTACTGGAAAAATGTTCAAAACAGTAAATTTAAAATGCCGTCTAACAACTGTACTGTATTGTACAAGGAATATAATTTAGTATAATCAGGAAGGTGTATCAAAGAGCACATGTATGTTTCATGTGCAAAAGGCCTATGATTTGAAAACAGCCCAAAGTTAATCTTTATCTGCCACTGGCAAAATGTATTTTCTTTGAATGTGGGTTTCAATGCTGTTTCATTGAATGTGAGTTCAAGGGCAGAGAAGTTTTAATGCTAAGCCTGTTTTCATTGTGAGACTGCATTGCTTTGTTTAGCAGATGTCTTAGTGTTTGTGCTGTAAAATGCAAAATAAAGCTTTCAAATGAAATCCAAATCATCATAGAAGTAAAGCAGTATGCACATTAGTGTTTATGGTAAATTGAGTGAAATAGCCAAGTAATGGATCATTGGAATGGCTGCAGGGGGGAGGGCTCTATTCGATCATGATTTTGTGAGGGGGAAGGGCGGCAAACTCAGACAGCCCCAGCTAAACTATACCTCCCAACTGTCCAGATTTTCACAGAATGAATAGATTTTTGCTTCTTATTTTTGGTTTGTTTCTCATAAAATTTGGTTTTCTGGAAAATCATTTAGGAATTAAGTCACTATATAATGACACACTGAGTTTCAGACTTCATAACCTTCAGAAAAATGCATGCGAAAGTAAGGCCTGTTATTCTATCAACTGTCTTAGTTTATACAAGAGCAATTTTTAGTACTGTTTATATGTTCCCCCAATATATTTGGCCTTGTCCTGATTTATTGCATTAACAGGTTGAGAGGTACATGCAAATAAATTGCTTTATAGAATTAGGCATAGCCAAACATCTCAACTGTCCCAGAATTTGGCTCAAAATGTTGCTCTTCCCCTAATAATCCCTCCGCAAAATAGCAATTTTGGAAGAAAACATGGAGGGTTTACAATTAAGAAATAACTGTAATAATCAGAGTTATAGATTACTTTTATTTCAGAAATGCATGTAGATTCTTTTATTTTGTCAGCTGCTCAAGTTAGCAGTACTAATATTAAAAAAAGTGTCCCTTCTTTGACAGGTTTCCAGCTGTATTGTGTGGCTATTTTGTATTTTTGCATCACATTTTTTATCCATTTTTCATAAAATTGTGTTTTTTTTGGCAAATTAGTGGTAAATCATTAAAGACTGAAGTTAGAAAATAATGAGACATTTGAGTTTCAGATTTCATATCCTTCAGAAAATCTATACTAATGCAAGACCTACTATTCTATTATCTTTCTAAATTTATAAGAGCAATATTTAAAAATTGTCCTTATTTTTGGACCTTTGTCCCACTTCTATGTATGGCTTTGTCCAGATTTCTTGCTCTGAGATTGAGAGGTATGACAAATGTGTCAGGGCCATCACAGTCAGCCAGAGACATTTCAAATTGTGACATACTTGTTGCACCCCACTCCCCCATGTAGTGACTCTGGATGTGTCCAAGCAAGGCAAGGAGCAGTTATGCAGTGTAAATGTGCAGGGTGTAAATGTGCAGGGTATCCCCCCATCCAAGGTAGACACAAGTACTACAGCGGCTTTTCATCTGTTCTTGATTTTGCAGAATGGTCTGGTTTCTGTCATATTTTTGTACTGTTGATTTATGCTTATTACTCAGAAAGTGCCTGTTGCTCTATGTTTTAAGTAGCAATGCTTTAATGACCATCAGGTAAGCTTGTCTGAGATCATAACATGCAAGTAAGCTTTAATAAGCATACTGTTAAAGAACTGCCAACATTGAAAGCCTTTCTGTTGTTGCCATGCAGAGAATACTTAACTAGATAATGTATAAGCGTTGGGTATTGAAATGCATATGACAGTATTTGTAATAAAGGACAGGATTACATTATTTTAAGAAGCTCATTACACTTGTTGGAGACTTCCAGTGATCTCTGAGGGCTTTACCCATAAACTAAACAGAATGCCATTCATGTGTGGTCCATAACCTGTACATTAATCCTTTAAGCAATGTATCTTGAGCTGATTTCTTGTTTGCTTTTCATTTTTTACTTTGATCATGTTTTCCCCATGAAACAAGTAGATAGTTGTCAGGCAGCAGGTCTTTTTTGGATAAGAAACATTTTTACAAGTGAGGGCATCACAGAGATTGTTACTTTCAGCATGTTACTTGGTACTTTAATAAAGCTGAATATAAATTATAATTAGAACTGCAGTGCAAGGAGAAGCAGTTTGAGTTGAGTGCTGCTTGTTTTTCTTATACTTGATTTTGACTGGCATTCCAGTAATGTATTTAAAAAGTAATTTATTTTTCATGCCTCACAACCTTTTTGTTTCCATCTAGATATTAAGTAAGCTGTCATGCAGCCAATGCATTGAAATATTTTAATTCTTTTATACTTCATTTGTCTTGATTGGACTCTCATAATGAGGGCTTGGCACCTAGGGCAGCATATTTAATTAAAGTTAGTTTTTGTGGTTTTGAGCATAGCTCCTCCCCTTTCTAGTTGGTCACACCCCTTCCCATTGATCCCACCCCATTCAGCTATCTCCTGCAGCCCCCCTTTGATTTGAAGTCACCAGCCGCCACTGGATTTTTTGCAATTCCCATAACTGAAGATTCTAAAAAAGATTTGTTTTTACTTATGAAGACCAGCAAGATGTAATGACTAGGTTACTTCAAAGGTTTCGTAACAGTCCTGTGTTTTCCATCAAATCTTAGCAGGAGCACTTAGACCACTTAATAAGGGGGACAACATTTGTTGGTACATAGATGATATACTGATTCAGACAGAGACTAAAGAAGAATATTTCCAGATACTGGAAGAAGTCTTTCAGGCTTTACAAAAAGCTGTTTTTAAAGTGAACATTGCAAAAAATGCAATTGTTACAAAACTCAGTAAAGTTTCTTGCCATTATTATACAACCTCAGATTAGACCTCCCTGTAAAGAAAGGATGCAGTGTGTGTTTCCAAAATGGCACTACCCAACATGATAAATGATTTACCACAGTTCTTGGGAGTATTAAAACTGGGGATTCACAGAAAATGATGATGTCACAGTACAGCCATTGTTTAAATTTACTACCGGTGTACCACAAGGCTCTATCCTTGTTTCCATCCTCTCTAACTTTCTCACCAACACCCTCCACACATATCCACTCCACAGGACTCCCTAATACAGTATGCAGATGACTCCACACCTGTTTGCACATCTGACAACATGACACACCTCCAAAAAATTCCAGGAAGCTTTACACCCATGGAAATATGGCTTTGTAACCAAGGGAGCCCGCAGGATTTTTTGCAGGGGGGTGCAAAACCAAGCCCCACCCACACAGCCCCACCCCCTCTGATGCCCCGCCCACTAAGCCCCACCCCCATCCCCTGCCCACGCAGCCATTCCAGTGTCCCATTACTTGGCTATTTCTCCCCATTTGTCATAGACACTGTTCAAATCTCTCAGTGTGCATACTGTTTTATGCTTTACTTCTACAATGATTACAGATATCTGGATTTCATTTACAACTTTTATTTCAAATTTTATAGCACAAACACTGATAGACATTTACTAAACCTAAACCAAGCAATAGTCTTACAATGAAAACAAACAGCATTAAAACTTCTACCTTTGAAACCCACATTCAGAAACAGCATCGAAACCCACATTCAACGAACATGCATCTGGCCAGTGGCAGGGTAAGTTTACCTTTGGCCTGTTTCCAAATCATAGGCTCCTTGCACACATTTTAGAACCATGCAAAAGTTATTTGATTCACCTTCCTGACTGTATTAATTATACTACATAATAATTGAATTATATCCCTTGTATAATACAGCACCACTTGTTAGAGTGCATTTTAAATTTATAGTTCTGAGCATTTTTCCTTTAAGCAATGAAACAAATCATATGAACCAATAATGACAACCTGCCCAATTCAGAACATTTCAACCATAAAGGGCCACTCAAACATCTGTCATACAATCCACCAATATCAATCAATATGCAGAATCTCTGCAGAAGTAAAAGTCATCTGAATAATTCCACATTAAAGAGATCGAAACCAATGAAGAGGTTGTTGCTAGAAAAGCTTTATATTTCAGTGTTTCTTTTACAAATTCACTGCCTGTTGCCCTTGAAGAATAAATTGCCTGTGCTACATTAAAATAAATGGTAAGTTGGTATATTGCAATGGGGAATGGGTGGCAAGCTGAAAAACAGGTTCATAGTTATTAGGTGTCTCATCCAAAGGAGGACATACTAAGAACAGCAGTACCATACCCCCCCTTAAAATACAAATGTACATGCTGTATGAATAGAACCTACAGCCCTTTGCATCAAGATGCTTCCTACTGTCCTAACACTGCTTTAAAATTCTATACCACAATAATGATACCATTTGCTAAACAAAACAGTTGCACATTTTAAGCAGACTTAGCATGAGCAGCATTAACCTTTGCTTCCCTTGAAGCTCATAATTCCTTGAAAATGCACTTGAAAACAAATTCCACCTGTTAGATCTAACTAGGGCATTTCTCTCTCTCTCTCTCTCTCTCTCCGAATCTGTCACACACACCTCAACTTCTTAGTGCAAGAAATACATAAATAGATTTTTTCAAAGTTACAACAACTTTAAACTGTGTGTGACCATGGTGTGTGTTAGTTTTTGACAGAAAGGTATAAAGGAATTCATGTCTATGTATATAGTTGAATCTCTCTGTACTGAAGTACTCCCTACCATGATGCTGCTTTAATAAATAGTGTGTTTGCATTCAGAAACTGTTACAGCTTTTATACTGAATTTTATAGCTACATGAATTAGAAAATAACCAATTTCCTTTTCAGAGCCTAAGCTAAAAAGTCCACTCCTTACAAGCACTGCTTCCCCTGGAAAACATCTATATATGCATCATCACAGAGACCTAGTTCAAGACCGATGACAGCACTCCTTTAATGCAGAATTTCAATACCTGCCACAAGTTCAGGCCTACCACCTTAGATGAAAGGGTGATGGTGTCTACATATTCTTAAAGAACAATTCATCTCCAGACTTGCTAGGTGAGATAATGACGTGGAATTACTCTGCATACAACTTAGCATTAACAAAACTCCTTACTGTGTCATACCTAACTCTCTATGTACCCCATCAGTCCATATCTCCTACCTAACTAATATAGTGTCCCTATGCATTAAGCCAACAACATTATTCTAGGAGACTTCAATCACGTTTTCTTCCAAAATTTCCATTTTGAGGAGGGATTATTAGGGGAGATCAACATTTTGAGCCAAAACTGGGGACAATGAAGAGGTTTGGATATTCCTAATTCTACAAAGCGATTTGCACATACCTCTCATCCTCTTAATGCAGGAAATCAGGACAAGGCCAAATATTGGGAGAACATACAAACACTACTAAAAATTGTTCTTGTACAAACTTAAGACAAGTGATAGAATAGCAGGTCTTGCATTAGCATACATTTTTCTGAAGGTTATGACATCTGAAACTCAATGTCCATCATTTAGTGACTTCATTCCTAAATTATTTGCTAGAAAATCACAAATTGTATGATGAACAAACCAAAAATAAGAAGCAAATATCTATTCATTCTACAAAAATATGGGCAACTGAGAGGTACAGTTCAATCGGGGCTGTCTGAGATTGCTACCCCCCCTCACAAAATCATGGTCGAATGGAGCCTCCCCCCATGCAGCCATTCCAATGCTGCATTCCTTGGTTATTTTGCCCCAGTTACCATAAGCACTGTAAGTACATACTGCTTTACTTCTGCGATGATTTAGATTTCATTTGAAAGTTTTATTTTGCATTTTACAGCACAAACCCTAATAGATATCTGTTAAACAAAGCAATGCAGTCTCACAATGAAAATAGACTTAGCATTAAAACTTTTCTGCCTTTGAAACTCACATGCATTGAAACAGCATTGAAACCCACATTCAAAGAAAATACATTTTGCCAGTGGCAGATAAATATTAACTTTGGGCTATTTTCAAAATCATAGGCCCCTTGAACATGAAACATACACATGCTCTTTGATACACCTTCCCGACTGCATTACATTATATTCTTTGTACAATATAGTACAGTTGTTAGAGGGCATTTTAAATTTATTGTTTTAAGCATTTTTCCAGTAAACAATGAAACAAAATGCATACACCAAATGACAAAACTGCCCAATTCAGAACATTTCCATCATAAAAAGTCTACTCAACCTTCTATAGTCCACCAGTATCAGTAAATATGCACAATCTCTGTAGTAGTAAAATCCACATTAAAGACATCTGTAACTAATAAAGAGGTTGCTGCTAGCAAACAACTTTATATGTCATTGTTTCATCTACAATAAAGTGCCTGTTGCCCTTGAAGAATAAATTGCCTATGTTGCATGCATTAAAAAATAAGCTAGTAATACCACAATAGGGAATGGATAGCAAACTGATAACAGGTTCATAGTTACTAGGTATCTTTGCCAAAAGGACTGCAGCATCCACCTTTCATAACACAGTACAATATCAGCAATGCATCTATCTACTGTGGGAGTAGAACCCACAACCTTGAGCATCAAAAGCAAATACACTAGCTGTTGTGCTATTAACAATGCAAGCAGACTAAGCATAAGCAGCACTAAACTTTTGTTCCCCTGCAGCTCTCAGCTCCTTGTAAAATCTACTTAACACTCAGCTGTATCTCTGAACTTTGCAGCACAAGAAATCTGGAAAAGCCAAAATTTATTGGGGCAAAACCAGGGACACATTTTAAACATTGTTTGTATAATGTTGGAAAGTTGCTAGAATAAAATGCTGCATTACCACCATATATTTCACTGCCACGTCTTGAACCCAGGGGACCCTGTGCAAAACAGAGCAACATACCATTATGCCAAATAAGCTGTTTTGTGAAAGAGGAAGATGGAAACTTAAATGGCTACCATCTAGTGAATTCAGTTCTCACCATAGCACAGCTGTCAACCTCTTAGCACAAAACACCTGAACAAAGCCAATAATGGGTGAATACAGCCCCAAACATTCAGTGAATTCAGTTCTCACCATAGCTCTCATCAATCTCTTAGCAAAAAACAACCGGACAAAGCTAGTAATGGGGGAATATAGCCCCCTGCCTCCAAACATATTCAGTTCTTACCATAGCTCTCAACCTTAGCACAAAACCTGGATGAAGCCAATAATGGGGGAATACAGTCCCAAAAATAGGGACAAATTTCAAATAACCATCTTATACACTTAAAAAATTGCTAGAATAAAAGCTTTTGTGTTACCATGCACTTTCTGAAGAATATGAAGTCTGATATTCAAATGTGTGTCATTTTTAACATTTGTTAACCAGGAACGGCTGACTTGGAACAAAAGCTAACTTTTAGTAGGTAAGGCACCCCAGCCAAGAATCAAACCAAAGAACATGTAGCTGTCAGGCAACACTGCTACCACTGCATCAATGCACTACTGGCTTTGCAAGGGCACAAAAATACAGAAACCACAGATTTTATGAAGAACAGATCTTAAAATGCATCCATTCTACACTTCCTTTTATACAAATACAGAGGAAATACCATACTTTCAATTTAACAATCAATCAATTAATCCAATAGCTACTTAAAGTCACAATTGCTTAGATACACTCAGTAATTAAACCTGAACTCTAGCTACAATTGCAACCTACAAGTATACATTATATTCGCTATGGGTTTGAGCACACTAGATAATGCATAGACATTTCTCACCGCTACAAATCTATGAACATGAACTAAATATAGAATGAAAACACATTATAAAACAAAATAAAATAAAATATTAATAATCTCCGACAAAAATATATATAAAGTTAATATAATACCATTAAACAAAATATATGAAAACAAGCATATATACTATGTATGTGCATAAATATAAATGCATATTTGTACTTGTTGTGGAGTGACTTGAGTTTGTGCATTATGTGGCGGATCCTGGCACCCAACAGGCAGCTGATAGTAACTTTCTCCTTGTTTAGCCTGAGGAGTGGAACATCAGTGTGCCTGACTATAGAGTCACCAATGACTAGAGTGTTGGATATGTTGTTATGACTTATGGGCTGTGGTTGAGTGACACACTGAGTTTGTGAGCTATGTGTCATTTGGGTCGTGTTGGGGGGCTGGAGGTTGCTTGCATTGCTGCTTTGGAAGTCCCTGTTGCTTGGGCAGATTTTTATTGAGAGCCTCCATGAATGTAGGTGTGTGTTTTGTGTTTCTATGTGTGTGTTTTGTTGGTGTAGGTTTTGAGGGACTATGTGATGAGTGTGGTGTGGTGCAAGTGTTTACCCTCTCCTCTTGACTGTCTAGTCCAGTCTTGGTTGAAGAGAGCTTTGGTTCCAGTTTGGCTATATAAGAGCATCTCTCACAGGTTATAGTGTTGGGTGGTAGGAGGAGAGGGTTGTCTGTGTACATGAGGCAATTGCTGCATTGCCCCAGGATGCCCAGATTCATCAGGTAGATAGGAGAAAACACCGGTAGCTGACCCTTAGACATGCCTGGATAGGTGCTTATTTATTAAGTACTAAAACTTGTTTTCCTCTAGACAAGTGAGGAAAGTTGAGTGCTGTAGTAAATTGTAGCTTATTTAGTGCTTACAATGAGTTCTGAACAAGTGCTGAGCTCAAAGAAACAGATTTGAGTGCTACAACTAAAAAACTGGCTAGTTCTAAGGGAAAATTTGAGGAGCAGACTTTGACGCCGGGAATAGTTTAACCCTAGCTAAGCGGCGGGGGCTCAGAAGCTTACAAACAGTCCTGGATACAGCAAATCTGTATCTGGACTAGACTACTTAAAGGAAAGGCAGGAAACAAGTTTAAACATTTTTTTTGGTAAAGTGGAAAGGGAATAAGGAGGAGCAGAAGATACAAAAATCAGAACAAACAAACCCAAACAGGTGTTTAACAAATATAGAAAAATTCCAGTTAATACCTCACACACAGTGAAACTAGCTAGAAAAGTATGCAGCAGACAATAGAAGTGCTATAAATAACCAGTAAAAATAAACAAAAAATAGGATACTTGTACTTGTTTTCTCTGGCCTTGTATGTACCTCTTATTTGGAAAAATGTGAATACGTGTCCATTGTCTGATGGAAAGAAAGTCTGAACTGAATGCCTGTCATTATTTCGTGACTGTTCCTCAATGATTTGTCAGAAAAAAATACATTTTATGAGAAACAAAGTCAAAAAATAATGACATGCTTTTTAATTTCAGAGTCCTTCATTCAGACTAGTGCTTGTCTAAGAGATAGCAATTAAAAAAAAAGTCTGACCACTCAACTGGACTTTTGCTGTTAGTATATGCTCAATTTACAATGGGCACACTGGTTGGGCTGACCAATCAGCGTGCTTGTTTCTGAATGTTAATGGCCAGTCACTGTATAATTCAGAATATTCATGTATTCCTAACTCAAGCATGATATTTGTATAAGTAGTAGTGGTCATGACACTTTCATTCATTACCTTGATTGTGAAAGGATTTCATTTAGATGGACTTCCTCATTAAAAGCACTAATTAACTAAATAAATTGGGTTAATTAAGAATTGCATTGTCTAATCTGCATCATTCTTTTGGGAGAGTCACTCTTGGAGCAATATTGTTTACATCTGTACTTTTGAAAACTTTGAAAAATATGTGAAAATTTGAAGGGTTTCATTCTCTTTTTGGTCATCTGTATAAAACTCACTACCACCTGTCTGAGTGTCCATATTTATATTTTCTATGGCACATCTTAAAGCAGCTGAAATGAGTACTTACATAAAATGTGTGAATCTTTTATTCGAAGCGGTACCATTTTTACAAAATGAAAATTATTGCCTTTCTTTACAACATTCAAAGTCTCTTTGTTGTGTTAAAATTTCAAAATTGTGTTCCTTTGCTGTCTTACAGTGCAGCTTTGTACAAGTTAAAATACATTTTATACTCACTTCTAATTTCTAATTTTCTAATTATCAGATCTTGCATGACTGAATATGTATATATACACACACCTACCTCTCCCTTCTACATTCATCTGGCGCGTTAATAGTCCAAACATCCTCTGCAATTCAAATCCCCGGTAGGCGTAAAAGACGTAAACCAATGATCGCACAGACACAGAAGATGAAAACGGGTCGCAAAGACCTGTTGCGTCTGTGCAACCGGAAAGGATGCAAAGGGCATTCTTAAAGGGGAACGCGATGCAAAGGGCATTCTTAAAGCGGAACGCCGCTTAAAAAAAAAAACGAAAAAAAGTTTTTTTTTTTTTTTTTTTTTAATTAAAATAAAATTGCATTTTCAGCCATCCAGTTTCAGGGGGGTGCAAGTGCACCCCCTTGCACCTGCCTGCGGGCGCCCTTGTTTGTAACTCACTTATCATGCTCAACCATAAAAAAACTACTACTTTTTCCCAAAATCACTCTCTCATGAAAAAAAAACAAAACAAAATTTAACGTCCTCTCTCTCTTGGTAATACAACCATTGAAGTTGTTTCTCATAGCAAATTATTAGGAATGATAATAGATGATAATATTAAATTTAACCTGCGTATACAAAAATTGCATTAAGAAAAATTCATCAAAAACTAGGGATGCTTTATACAGCCAAAAACTTTTTCTGTGATGCAACCAAAACTACACTTGTCACAACTTATCTCCTCCCCACACTACTTTCTGGTGTCCCATCCATACTAACCTTTCAGGCATCACAAAAATCAAAACCTGAACAATGCTATAACAAGGTTGGTAAATTTGCAGGAAATACTCTTTTCAGAACCCACCACTGTGTAGCACTAAAAATTCTAAATTATCCCATTGACTAAAATATACGCAACTTCTTACCACCTATAAAATTATCCAGAATCTGCTTGTCCAGCACTAAATAACATTCTATACAACTATGTTCATTATAATCCAATGATCAAAAAACTCTTGTCTGTCCACAAACCTATCACATCTGCTGGGCATTGTTTATACTAGTGCCATATTAATAAGGCCTGAAACACCTTACCTGTATCCATCAAGAATACCCTCCTTCTCATCCATCAAACCCATTCTGAAAGATTTCTTAGCCAAAAGCTGTCTCTGTTCTTGCTGAACACCAGGATAAACTGTATCCTTAAATGTGAACAAATACCTATTTATACTTTATACTCCATTACTCTCCCTTCTTCACTCACTTCCTTACTTCTATTATTTTCTCTCCCAAGCTTTCCCTCTAAGTATACCATAACCCTACTTTTCTTTCACTTCATATTGCAATTCATATTTATATTATACTAGCTTAACTTTAATTTCTATATAAAATGGTTATAATTTCTCTATATATCAAATCATTGTCATATAACTTGTATCTAATGTTAACCAATGTTTTCTTGTTATGTTTAATTTGGGATAATTATTTAAACTGTCGTTGTTTTTCATATTATTATTTTTAAAGATTGTAAAATTATTGTTCTTAAATGTTTTGCAATACTTTGGAGCTTTTCTCCCCAGGCCTCCATTGAAAATGGACTCCTACTGAGTCAGACTTTCCCGATAATCACATAAATAAATAAATAAATAAATAAATAAATAAACAAATTGCTGAAAACAGATCTAGCAGTAACGGATGTTGTACAATGGACAGAAACAATACTGAAGCAGTGCAAGTGTTAAAACAAAAGCTAGTGACAGCTACTGTGTTAATCATCCATACATTGTATATTCCTTTTATCTTCAGGCAGCTACTAGTAAAGACAGAATCTCCATAGTTATATTCCAGAAAATGGCCTTGGAAAACACAGAGAGGAATGCAAAGTAAATTAAGACTGGTCACCTTGTTCGGTCGCATGTTAACGCCAGCAAATGAAGGGTACCGTTCTTGTATCCAGGTACTGTTAGATCTATACTGGGGACTTAAGTAGTTAGCTTACATTGCACAGTTTGACCCAATAATACAGCAGACACTACATCATACTATCAAGACTACTTTGTACTCTACAGAGCACAAGGTGATCAGCCTGACAAGATTTGCCAAATGGTTCCTTGAGTTTGAACAGAGTCATGTGACGTGGAAACGGGATCACTATTATCTATTACAGCATTTGTATAATGGAAATCCCTACAGTTGTCAGGATGAAAGTCAGAAAGCTCCAAAGTCTCCTTTTCCAAAGAATTTGATACAAAACACCAATGTATATATGGAGATGGAGCTAGATATTGGGTTGAAGGAAGTTACAAGACAGGGTTTGCAGTGTATGCTGTTGATGGGAGTATAACACAGATATACAAAGTTAACTCATTAACATCTATGTTTGTGGAGTGTCACACCACTAGAAGCCTACACAAACCCCTTTATTCCAGAGCATTTTATGATAAACTTAAAAAGCATAAGATAAACACATCTTAATATTTTTGTGAACAGTAATACCTATTAAAACTGTGCAAATAGCAATGTTATTTCCCAGTTTATTTTCTCCCAAGTCTTTTGGGGTTCTAATGCCATGATGGTAATGGACCCAATTCCTAAGTCAAAGTATGATTAAAGTTCATAAAATTAGTTTTTTTTCAATCTTTGATGTTAGCCAAAAGTGCTCTTTGTAGCACCCGTAATGTGCCCAGAACTGACTCCTTCTGCAATTTATACGGAATTACATGTATCGGTAGAATATTTAAATATGACTGTGAATTATTTTTATGAGACCCATGGCTCCTACTACTATTGTAGCTATCTGGGTATCCTTCCACATTGCCTTCATTTCTGACTGCAAATCTTGGTATTTAATAACTTTGCATCTCTCTGTATGTAAGACTGTAATCGCTGGGTGTTGAAATTTCAAGGATTAATGCTACTTTTGTCTTCTTTTCATGGAGTACTGTATTTGGTTTTGTCTTTTTTAGCTTTTTTTTAATTGTTGGTAATAGATGATCCCATGTGATATAAACTTCATTTTCTATAATGGTTTGTGGCTCATGTTTCCAATCCTTCTTAGCTACTTCAATATTGTAATGTTTGCATAATCCCCAATGCAACAGTCTTGCCATATTATTAATCCTTTTCGAATACATGTTCTCTGACATTAGAGTATCACACCCAGAAACAAGATGTGTGACTGTTTCCAGTTCTGTTTTATAAAACCTGCATTTGTCTGTTTCTCTGACATGTTCAATGGACTTTGTAAATCAATGTGTATGTAGTCCACTATCCTGGGCCACCAATATTAACCTTTCATCTTTTGGTTTAAATTCACCTCTTCTTAACCATTCTTGCATCAGATCCTGATAGACATGAATTATTCCAGGCATTTTCGGTGTTATCAGTGATAATATTCAGCTTATTCATTATCTTTCCATAAATATTATAGTATACTATAATGCACTCAAACTCAGAATGACATTTTTTTGCTAAACTTTCACAAGCACACTGCCATATCTTGGAAACTTTACAACCTGGATACATATTGCTTGAATACATCTATTAACTACACATAAACTTTCAGATGAGAGCAAAAAGTCCTTCCCAGAGTGCAGATTTATTGAGATATTTACAGAATTATGACAACATATGCTTGAATCAGCAATTTGGCTAACATTGAATCTCTCTCAAGATGTGCAGCTTCCAGTGCAAATATCAATGGCAGTTTTTTCAACAATATCTAAGGTTTCACGATGCATTGCAACAGCTTAAGTCCCTTGTTTTTTGAAGTATTATGTACATATGGAAATATTGCTTATTTCATAGCTACTAAAAAAGCAGCTACCAGTATCCCCAGTATAGTGTAATATAAACAGACAGTGACAGTGATTTTTTTCTGTTGCACACAGTGGCATTTACTCCACACCCACTCAATATATCATCTAGGTCTCTTAGTTACATCTCTTACTTACAAAGTATGAAAATAAAAATGAAAATATGAACAATAAGTGGAAAACAATATTTAATTTCTATACTGCAGGACATCCTAAATGAACAATCTTAGTGTCATTTTGTTAATTACTCCTAGCCCTTTACAGTGATGCCTAGTATTAGCTGGTAAGTTTCATAGTTAAAGAAACCTGACCCAAAAAGGTCTGGCCATCATAAGGCTGTATGGGTGTTAAATGGAATTATATAAAAAAAGTATTATAGGCTTTAATGAGTTAAGTTACCTGAGCACATGTCATCACAAAGAGCAGAGCTGGAGGCACTGTTGTATGTATTACAAATGACAAAGGAAGATGATGGGAGAGTGAATATTATCAGTGATTGTATGTAGTGACAGCTCTTACCATGCATTCATCAGTCTGGAGTAGAAGTGGTTTTATGAATAGTAGCAACAAGCCACTACAGCATGAAGGAACACTGAGACAGATGTTTGAGTTGGGACAACAGCACCCTCTCATATGGATTGTGTGTGCAAGGTTAAAGCACACCAGACTGTGGAGACAACCCTCTTTATCAGGGAAATGCAGTTGGAAATGCTACAGAAAAAGAAGCAGCTAAAACATAATAGAGGAATGTATAATGTGTCTACAGACAAACCAAATATGTAAAAAACACTGTTACAAAGAGTTCCAGTAGAGGGACCACAGTACAGTGTGTTGACAGATTATGCATGATCATTGCCTCCTTCAAAAAGAAGGGTACAGATAATTGTGGTTGTTGTGAATACATTTTCTAAATAAGTTGAAGTGATACCAACCAAAATTTGTACTGCAAAAACCACAACATCAGCACTCATAGCTGGCCTTAGGCATAGGCCAACTAGGCGGCTGCCTGGGGTGCCGCTCTAGTAGGGGCACTTTCCAGTATTTATTTGGTGTAGGTAGACTGGGATGGGGGTACTGGGTGGTGTGATGGGGGCACAATGGAGCCCTTTTGCCTAGGGCACCAGTTGACCTAAGGGCGCTCCTGTCAGCACTGCAGACAAATATATTTTCACACTCTCATTGGCCACAGAAAATGGAATCAGATAATGGTGCACAATTCACCAGTTAAGTCATAAAAGAGATGTACAATCTATTTGAGATCCAGCAGAGATTTCATGTGCCATAACATTCTCAGCCAAATGGAATTGTAGGCAGAATGAGTAGAACTCTTAAAGAAAAGTTAAAACGGCCTATCTATAGAAGAGTACCAACTGGAGTCAACATTTACCAGGTATTCTGTTAGGAATAAGAGCATCTCCAAGTGCCAAGGATGGTATTACACCTTACAAGCTAATGACAGGCAGTCAGATGCCAGTGAATTTTCCATTTGAACCTAATTCTCCGGTTTATAGTCCTGAAATTACAGTAGCACAGGATAATGTATAGTTGTAGCAACTACAAAAGCCTTAGACAGACATTGGCATGTTTGCTGAAAAAACATGTATTAAATTATCACCAGAAGTTACTGTACAGTTACAGCCAGAGCAATGAGTAATGATTAAAAGTTTTTGTAAGCAAGTCCCTAGAACAGTAAGTGGGAAGGTCCTTATGCTATTATTTCACAATTGAGACCATTAATGTACATTGTTAGAAATGAAAACAAGAAGAAAAAGGCAAGATGGAATAAAGTGGTACACCTAAGTCAGTGTAAAGTAATTAAATCAGCAGTAAATGATAACAATTGATACTGCTTTTATTTTTTGGTTTTAGAAAATGAGGCATCAACATCAGCTCAAGAAGCTTGCTAAAAAATGAGAGGGAGTAACCAAAATGAAAAACATCTCAATGTTATGATACTGAATGCCTTGGCAATATTTTTAGTTTATAGTGTCACAGCTTATTCCATGTATTAATTGCCTGTAAAAATGTTCAGTATAATTTTGCTGTTTCTTTTTCTTATGTTGTTAAGAATCATTGCATTTCATGCAGAAATGTATAAACTTAAAAAAACAGCTAACTATTTGGAGTTAACTTTGATGTTAGCATCATGATTGTAGTTTGTACAGCAAGTTATTCCAGTGATGTTAAAAAGCATGAGAAAACAAGACAAAAGGCTGCCAGTACAGAATATTGGGCAGATGGTTTAATACTTTCCTTGCCATACACTATGCCTATTCAAATACTGTTAATAAATCTAATTGCTAGATATGTATTCAGATAATGATGTCATGAGGAGGGGTACCATTAGTACTGTACCCATGTAATCTCACAGAGGCTATTCAGTAAGTGCATAAAAATTGAAATTGGCCTATATCAAAGAAAAGTAAAATGTTGTCTCTTTGAATAAAAAGATAAGCTACAGGTTTAATGTGTTTTCTACAAAATGGTACAAAAAGAGTAGGTATAACCCAATGCATGTATAAGTCATGCATGTATTCATATTAATAAAATTGTATCAAGAGCTGCTATACAGGCTAGTGTTAACAGTGACACAACAAAAACAAAGAGAATAGCAAAAGCCTGCACCCATTCTGATTGGCATAACATGGCATGATATATCTACTGGAGCAGGCCATGATGGTAATACAGTTACCCTGGGATCAGTAGCAAGTGTGGGTTCTTCATATGGATGTTTGCAGTTATACACTTTACCAAATCAGTTGTTCACCGAATGTGTTTTTCCACAAAATGATAATAATCCATCATAAACTTTAACAGACGGTATGTATTTTGTAGGTGGAGCTAAAGCCTATAAATGGTTGTCAGCAGATTGGTCAGAAACATGTTTTGTAAGCTATATAATTCCAGCTATATGGACAACTGAAATATTTCTAGATTAAATATAAGCCATAGGTGGCAGAAAGTAAGGCCCAAAACAATAGACTATGTAACACAACTGAAAGAACAAGGAAACTTGGACTTGGGGAAAGTATGTGACTTCAGGAGCAGGTATATTTCCTTGGTATGGAGCATCTAAGGCTATCTGGGAACTTAGAAAAGTTTCTAAGTTAATGGAAGCATTAGCTATTACAGATTTCACATACAAAAATTACAGTTATGTGGACAGAACTATAAAACAGGGTGGTATTGGATTACTTACTGGTGGCAGAGGGGGGCGCATGCAGTAGAATTGGTTTGGAATGTTGCACCTATACTCCAGGTAACAGTGAGTCTATTAAAAAATTTACAAGTTATAGAAAAAGTGGAAGAAGTTACATGACCAGGCTATGATGGTTCTTGATTTAAATGACTAGACATTTTGTTCACAGGCAAGGAAGGAGCAATTGTTACATTTTTTTCTCTTCATACATTTTGCTTTGATTTTCGGTCCATGTGTTATTTAATGTTAAAGGTTTGCTGTACACAAATGTTTACTTCAGTTCAAGGAGTTAATTTAGAGGTTAATGATGAAATGATTATGTTGCAAGTCCATATAACATGGACTTAAAAAGGAGGGAATTGATAGCTGCTGTATAAATATAACATGGTTTTCTCTACTTTATTTTGCATTCTCATTTTGATTATACCTACTATGTGTGATTCTAAAAAATATAATATACATGAATAGTTAATTGTTCCACTACAAATGTTCAGCAATAATTGCTTGGTGTTGTCACAAGATCCTTGAAATATAAGAATCTAAGCTAATGTATAACTAGATATATTGGATAACATTGGAATGTGAGAGATAACATACAATATTTACTGACTAAAGGAGCCTAATAATTTAATGTATAGATAGGAATAATCTTCTATTCTTCCTGTGTGATTAGAAATGTCAAAAATTAATGTTATTTTTCCTAATTAAATATACAAAAAATTACTTATATTTTTAAAACAATGTACTATAAAATAAGAGCTTTACCGAAGTTCAGTCACCAGTCAGACTTGTAGCCCACTGGTCTCCTGACAGAAGAAAAGCCATGTCTAGCTAAGTACACCAGTAAATGTAACTTCTTGAATAGGCAATGAGGTAAAAGTTGTACAATATCCTGTTTGAGGCCACTTTCTGTTAATTAGCATTGGATTTTTATTGTCTGACAGTATAAATAAACACTTAAAAGGAAAAGGACTTTGGGCCAGATTCACTTATGGCTATATTAAGTGTACATGATCTATGTTCAGTAACATCCCTACCACTTTTTTGTGCTTTCTAGTCACTCAGAAATATTACATGCATGTATTCAACACTTTGTGGTTACTTTTATGAATACCCTTCAATATTTAAGGCTAGAAGAAAATCATAGGCATTAATGAACTCCATGCTTTGAGCTGTGTCTTTTTAATACAATTAAAGTATGCCATTAGTATAATCAGTTCTAGTAAGTATTCTCCAAATAGGAAAATATGGATCTCAGACTGCTTACTGTGTCAGGGCTAGACACTCAATGTTTTTAAAACTGGATCTAGATGCTGTGGTCATGTTGCCTAATATCACCAGAAATGGGCAATTGGTATTTGCTAAACCAGGGACTCATGCTAACAGTGGGAGGTATAAATGTGCCTCTAATGGCAAGTGAATACCCACCATAAAGCCCAGCAGCCCTAAGTCAATAAGCTACTGGCCAGCTGGTGTCCAGTTGCCCCGCTTGGCTTACCTGGGATAGATATGTTGATTGAAAGCTGGAGGTAAAACCAGTCAACCTGCTAAACCTGTGCTAAGGACTACTATAATAAATGTTGATTCACTGACAAGACTTGGAAGTGGATGACATAATGGTAGGAGGCTGGATACCCTATGTATCCAGGAGACAAGATGGTAGAGCAGTTCAGCAAAAACATAGAATTAGGATACAGAGGCTTCTACTCAGCTTATGCCCACAGCAGGTTTGTGATAGTGAGGAAAAAAAGAGTGCATTCAGAGCAGTTGCATGACTTACTAAATACAGCAGGACAACATGAATTGGTATTGATAATGGTTGACCTAAATGCACATATTAGGATATACAGAAGAGAATATGTAGATTGTGTGGGTTTACATGGATGGGGCAACAGCAATAAAAAGGAGGGGCCAGTGCAGACTTCAGTCTGGCAGATGTATTGATGGTGGCAAACATGGTCTACCAAGAGAGACAGTCAGAAGATTATGTACAAGTGTGGCTAACATAAAACTCAGGTAGACTTTCTCTAAGTAAGGAAGGGACACTGGGGTAGAACCCTGATTGTAAAGTCACCCACAATGAAACAGCTGGGCCCCAGCATAAACCACTGCTTTCTGCAATCAGTTGCATGCAGTGTCAGAGAAGGCACTAAGTTCAACATAGACTAGGCTGAAAACCTGGACGTTGACTGATAAGAAAGCCCAAGAGTTCAAGAAATTACTCAGGATTCTAGCATCTCATGAAGAAGAGGAAATAAGTAGTGTTGAAGAAGAATGGCAGCACCTCAAATCAGCATGTGTGAGGACTACAGAATAGATATGCAGCTTAGTCAGCAATGGAACTAAGATATATACAGAAAGCTGGTCATGGAATGCAGAAGACCTGGAAGTCATCAAAAGAAAGAAGTGCAGGAAAAATTGGGAAAGAGAAAATATTAACCTGTCTAGGAAGGAATACTGGTTGGCTAACAAAGAGGCTTAGACAGCAGTTGCAATAGCAAAGAACAATGCATGATGGACACTCTGCTAGCTTCTGGAAAGTGACTCAGTAGAAGGCATAAAAAATCTCTTATTATGTTGCAAGGCAAAAACAGAAAGATAAAGAAAATATTCAGACATCTTTCATAAAGAATACCACCAACAATCTACTCACCAGTCCACAAGACATCAAAAGCAGATGGAAGGAGAACTTCCAGCTGCTTCTGAAAGAAGAAAACCCCACACAAGATGTTCTGCCCCAGACACAGCCTAGAATGAAAGAGAGGAAGCCCAACCTAGAAGAAGCAAGAACAGCATTTAGTAAAATGAAGTCAGGGAAACCAGCAGGCTAAGATGAGATCACTGCAGATATGATTAAGATGTTGGGTGAAATGGGGAGAAATGGCTCATGAGGGTAATCATAGCAGTATGGATTGAAAATCTTATACCAGAAGACTGGATAATAAGCATACTAGTACTTGTGTACAAGAACAAAGGGGACATCTACAACTGCCTGGAGATAGAGTAATCAAAATCCTGCCACACTGCATGAAAGTTATGGAGAAGGTGACTGATGAGGGAATATGCAGATTAGTTCAAAGGTTCATAGGTTCATAAGTAGGTACTAGGCTATCTGCCCAAGGGCATTTATAAGCCTAGCCAGAGTGTGTCGGCTTTCACCACCCCATTGATTAATTAACTGAGCCTCTGTCAAGTAGAGCCAATGAAGTGATCCCAGGGGTGTACTTTCTGTTACCCATCCACTCGTCAAGGTTTCTCTTGAAGAGTGTTAGTGAGGTGCTCTGCCTAATGTAGTTTGGAATTTTGTTCCAAAGCATAGGGAGTCCCTGTGACAGGAATCCATCCCTTCAACATGTTCTATTTATTGTTGTGGCAAGGTTTAGCTCACTAGAGCGCGTGGCTCGCAGTGACTTGGATTTCTTTAGGTGGAGCATGTCCATCAGTTCTGAGTTGGACATGGCTTTGTAAGTCAGGCAGAGATCACCTCTGAGTAAGCGATATGCCACTGAGTACAGCCAGAGTTTTTTCAGTTGGGCTGCATAAGACATATGTTTGAGGCCAGTAATCCTCTTGGTGTGGTGCTTTTGTGGTCTTTCAAGCTGTTGGAAGTGTCTTGAGAGGTACATCCCAAATAGGGCATTGTACTCTATGATGGGTCTGATGAGTGATGAGTAGAGGGGCACTATAACCTCTTTATTTCTGGATGCAAACCCCTTAGTAATTAGATGTGCCACATAGAAGGATTTCCTAACTACTTTGGCAATATGATTGTCAAAGGAGAGATTACTATCTACCTTGGTCCCCAGATCTCTTATTACCTCTTCTGTATTAAGGGGGCTGCCACCTATTTGTTAATTCGTGGGTGATTTGTTTTTCCCAAACAGGATGACTATGCATTTTTTGGCATTTAGCTTGAGGCCATGACATTGACACCAGGTGTCTGTCTCAGTAAGGCCTTTTTGGAGCATGTCCATGTCAGCCGGAGAGTCAGTTATGGCTCCCAGTTTGCAGCCATCAGCGAACTTGGTTAGCCATAGTCCTCCTGTGTTTGCCTGTACTTCTGAGAAATATATGCTGAACAGTAGGGGTCCCAGAACTGAGCCTTGTGGGACACCACTTGTGACCGGTTTAGAGTCAGACCTGGAGCCGGCTATTCTTACCATGTAAGTTCTGTCTGTAAGCCAGTTGGCAACCCATCTTGTGAAGTAGGGGTTTATGTTCAGGCTGGTGAGTTTTTCTATAATACCTGAGTGAGGAATGGTGTTGAATGCCTTGGTGAGATCAAGGTAGGCTGTGTGAACCACCTTTCCCTCATCTATGGCCTTGGTAACTGTCTCAAAGAAGTCAACCAGGTTTAGTAGGCATGATCTGCCCTTAACAAAGACAAACTGTGTCAGGTCAAGTGTCTGGAGGTTCCCAATGTCTTTGTTAATGAGTTCCATGATGATGCGCTCCATAACCTTGCAGACCAGGCTAGTCAGCTTATGGGGCGATAGTTACCAGGGTCAGTTGTGGCTCCTCCTTTGTGGACCGGAATAACCATTGCTGTGCACCATTCTATGGGCACGTAGCCCGTGGAGAAGCTGAGGTTGAACAGCGTGTTTAGGTGGGGGGCTAGTTCGTTCTGTAGTTCGTGCAAGACGCAGCCTGGGACACCATCTGGCCCCATTGATGCTGTATTTTTGGCTTTTGAAAGGGCTGTTTTCACCTGTGCTTCTGTGATTTCCAGGACACTACACTTTTCCAGTATTGTTGTGGGCCCTTTTGAAGGTGAGAGGGAGGTGAAGTTTGCACAGAATCTATCTGCCAGTATGTTGGCAATATCAGTAGGTTCAGTATATTTTGTGCTATTTTGCACTATCTCAGAGCATATCTGCGAGTTGCCACTTAGATTCTTGACATAGCTAAAGAAGGCTTTGTGGTTATCTTTCGAATCCTTGGCTATTTTTCTTTTGAAGTTAGCCTTGGATGATTTTATGAGGGACCTTAGTTTCTTACTGATACTGATCAGGGATGTCCATCCTTCTTGGGATTTGCGTTTTTTCTGAACTAGTTTCCTCCTTTTGTTGTATAACCTGTTTATGGCAGGGGTCCACCAGACTGGTTTCCTTCTCTTAAGGGAGTGAGTCTTGGTTTTGCTAGGGATGGCACGATCCATGCATCTTTGTAGGTGCTCATATTGTGCAATTGTAAAGGATTCTGCATCTTGGGCAGTGCTATCCTTTAGCATGGGGGCTGTGAAACTTACCACCTGTGCCTTAAGTAAGGTGAAGTTTGCTTTAGAAAAGTTTTTCACTGTGGTTTCCTTGGCTGGGGGTGGTGGTGTGGTGTGGACATCCAGGGTGATTAGTTTATGGTCTGATCTAACCAGTGATGGGTTGACCTCTGGTACGGAGCACCTGTCGCCCATGTTAGTGATGACCAGGTCCAATATGTTGTTGCCACTGGTAGGGGAGTTTACCAGCTGATCCAGGGCATTTGAGTTGATAAATTCCAGGAAGCGCTGAGCCTGGGTGTTTGTACTCAAGTAGTTTTCCCAGTTAATGGTAGGGTAATTGAAATCTCCCAACATCAGGGTGTTCGGTAGGACCTTCATGTTTTCCAGTGTCTCCAGAAAGGCGGAGTGTTGGTCCTGGGTCATGGAGGGTGATCTGTAGCAGGCCACAATTTGCATTGCAGATTTGCCCGATGTTAGTTGCACATGGATGATCTCAGAGGTATCATGCTGCGCCACTAACCTGGAGGTGTGGGTATCCTTGATGAATATGGATACACCCCCTGCTTTTGTGTTTCGGCCCATGTTCTGTGGCCGAAATGTGTGGTATGAGTTGTAGCCCAGTAGTGCTGGAGTGCTCTCTGGAGCCTTGAACCAGGTTTCAGTTATTGCACAGATGTCGACATTCTCCATACTTAGGAGTGCTTCGAGCACTTGCATTTTGAGATTTAAACTCTTGGCATTGAGTAGCATAACCCTCAGTTTTTTTACTTGCACTGTTTACGGAGGTGGGTTTGAATTTTGACCCTTGCCTAAAAAAGGCACTATGGGGGCAGCAAGAGCCTTGGCCAGTATTCAAAAGCCAAGGCTTGACAAGTGCAAGCCGTCTCTTGCAAAGTAAGTTTGGAGATGAGTAGTTCATATTCAGATCAGGATGCAGTACAACCAACCAAATGTTTGCAGTAAGACAGGTAGTTGATTAGAAGCTAGCTGTGAGGAAAGTGTCCAAGTGGGCATTCTTAGACTTGAAAAAAGCATAAGACAAGGTTTCAAGAAAGCTGATTTGGGCAGTCCTGTGGTGGTTCAAAGCCAAATAAACACTGATAGAATTAATTCAAGCTATGTACAGGGACTCAATGACTCAATTACAGTGTTCGGTCTCACAGACTAGGTGTGCATTGGGGTTCATCTCTGAGCCTGCTGCTTTTCATACTAGTGATGGACTACATTAGCAAACAGACCAGAAGGAACAGATCAACACATTTTCTGTATGCAGATGATGTGGCATTACAGGCAGACTCTGAACAATGACTTAAACAAAGAATAGGGGAATGCAATACTAAATGGAAGTGGCATGGGATGAAATTGAGTGCAGCTAAGACAGTTGTAATGGCAGCAAATGTGGAAATCAAGAAGCTGAGAAATGAGACAGAAGGTAAAATAGTGGATCAGATTAAAAGCTTCAAGTATCTGGAAGCATGGTTAAGGGAAGAGAAGTCTGAATTAGTATATCAAAGCTAGAATCAGAAGGGCTGCAACCAAATGGCACAGAGTGTCATGGGTAATGTATGACAGAAGAATGCTAATGAAGCTGAAAGGTAAGGAGTATAAAACAGTGGTGCGACCATTACTACTGTATGACACAGAAACCTGGACAGTAAAGACAGAGAAGCTGAGGAAGCTAGAGGTGATGGAGATTAAGTGCTTGAGATGGGTGGTAGGATGCACACTGTGGGACAGCAAAGAAATGAGGACATCAGAGCAGAAGCTAAAATAGCACCAGTTTCAGAGAGGGTAAAAGAGAAAAGATTACAGTGGCTTGAGTACATGTGCAGTAAAGCTGAATACAATATTTTGCAGAAGATTTGGGACAGACAGGAAGAAGGCAAGAGGAAATGAGGACATCGAGCAAAATGATGAATGGATTACGTGACATAAGACATGCAACAGTCACTTATGACTGTTGAAGAAAAAGGAGGGTGACACTGAATCAAAGGAGATGATGACAGTTGACATGACACCCCAACCCCAACCGCATGTAGAAAATGGAAAAATACAGTCGAGAATAATTGCTAACAGTGATAATATGAAGGCAGCAAAACTCTATTTATAAAGCAAAAATATTGATAACTGTGAAACAGTACATTTCTACATGACAGGCTATGTCAAAAATGCTAAGTAACTATATTTTATCTGTTAATTATATGACATATGTGAAAAGGAAGATGGTGGTGCCTTGTGTGGCAGTGGCCTGTCTGACTCCCAAGGTGCATTTGTGTCTTTTATGTTTTAAAATTTAGTAATTTAGAAATTGTTCATCAATAGTCCATTGCTGAGTGTAGAGTTGACTGAACCCATGATGTCTGTGATGTCAAGTAGTGTGCTGTTGTGATTGTTAAACTAACAGTGGCAAGTTGCAGAGGTGGAAACCTTTTGTCGACAGGCATGATTATAAGTACTAAAAAGGAATTAAAAAGACTGAATAGCTGAAAAAATTATTAAAAGGACTGAATAGTTGGATTAGAGGAAATTGGACTGGATTGTGGATGCTGCTGCTGCTGCTGATGTTCGTGATGATGTGGATGGTGAAAATCTGTGGAAAGATGAATGAACTTGTTGTGACTGTTCAGGCCTGTAGTGGCGGTTACACTGAATGCAGATAGCAAAGAGTCTGACTTGTTGTCAGTTGATGGTTAATTCAAACTTAGATCTGTGGTGCCAGAAGACTGGATTGAACTTTGGAATGTTGCTGGTGTTGGAAAGGGAGTCGGTGGAGGTGTGGATGAAGTGGATTGCTGTAGTCCATAAATCATGTTTGGATTATGATACTTCGATGCTTTTTGTGCCTTTGGTTGGCTCGGTCACTGTTGTTGTTACTGTTGTATAAGAGTATTAGTGTATTGTGTTTCTGTTTGTACTTGAGCTTGGAGAAACTTAATTTCGTTCAGCTATGCACTTGTGTATGGTTTGAATGACAATAAATTTACTTTTGTTTTACTTTTGACATATGCATATATACTAAATTTCATGTGTGTGAATAGAATATGTTAAAACAAGGAAGATTTATCTATGAGAGAGATTACTAAAGAATATACTATATACAGATGCCCAGATTCATGAAAGCCAGCTCATCATGCTAAACTTGTTTGGTCGACAAATAGCATCAAGAAAGGAATTTGTGATTCAGAAAACAACAGTACATATCTTAACCAGTGACAAAACAAGGGCTAGCAGCAGAATATACTAATGACTATATAATCAGGTGTGTTGTTTGCTAATGCAGCAAACAAAAAAAACATGGTGTAGTGATGCAGAAATGTATAAAACAAGCATGGACACATGCTAAAATTCAGCCACAGGAAAACTTTAAAAATGTTGGAGGTTGCTGCAACCATTATAAATTTGTGTCTGCAATGGGCTCTCATACAAGGTGCTGCTGCTGCCAGACAGTCCTTAGTTTAGAAGACATAAGGTGTTTAGACCACATCTGGCCTACCATGGGCAACAAGTATTTGAAATACCAGAGTGCTACATGTTGGACAGGGATACTATTGTGGACATCCGCTGCCCTCAGCTGAGACCCAGTGGGAATTATGGAGAATCCATTCCAGTGGAAACTAAGGTATGTGTAACTACATATTCTAGTTACAGAGACTTTATAGTAATCTACAGGGGACACAATGAGGGTTTCATGGACTCTGTTTCAAGAATACTCCACCAGTTCCTCAATGCAATGCTCCCATACATGGCAGAGCATATAACATTTCCATGTACTTCAGAAGAGAGTTCAACCACTATGCAAACATTTTATGAAATAGCCCATTTCCCTGAGGTACTGAGGGCTAGGTAGTACCTTGTAAGTATGACTCCTTAGCAGTTCTGGTCATTTAATTATTTGTTTAGCATCCCTGCTACTAAGGGGTACACTTACAGAAGGTGTGTCAGAGGAAAAAAGTATTACTTATGGGGTTTAAGTTATATTTACTGAGTTAGGCATGAACTCTGATACATACTTTTGTTAACATTTGGTAGGAAGATGAGGTGCCTATTCAGACTGGAATGAAGATTGCTAACAAAGTGACTGTAACCTATAGCATATACATAGAGTTTAAAAGGAAAGTTTCATACTTATGGCAAACTGTAATACATTTCTTACAAAGGAAATACAATGAGAGAATGCATGACAATTGGTATAAAAAAGCTCTTTCTCGTCTTGTGGGCAGTTGTTTGTAACCTCCCATCCTTTACCATCCTCAATTCTGCAATGATCACAGTCACACATTTGTAGTGTGACAGGAAAAATTACAACAGTTTGAAAACATGGATGTATTGTGCACTGAGACTGGTTGCCATGTGCCTTACTCAATGGTTTTGACATTACCAATTGCAGAAAAGTGCATCTGTTATATAATCTCTTCAGTGGCTCAATGTGTTAATGGAGTCTTTTCTCTTAAAAAACCTTCCTTAAAAACGTAAATTAACTTGAAAATGATTTTTTTGGTGAGGGGATATGAAAGCAATATGTTAAGAAGCATTTTGGAACCTATAATTGAACTAAAAGTACAAATGCACCAGCACTTAACAGGCCTTATAGGAAGGATTTAAAAAAATGTATGGACAACAAATCTAAAGGCAGTTGTATCTTGAATTACACTGTTGACAATTACAGCACTGTTAATGTTATTAGAGAGAACTGGACCATAATTACTGAAAACTCATAATTAAATGGACGTCCTTGGAGAAGCTCCTTCCTTTTTGTACAGGAAAGCCAGGAACATCAGGAGTTGGGTTGAAGGTAGGCTCAGACCACGGGATACATGTGCCAATTAGTGTGGAGCCAACTATGTCTTTTGTCAGCACATATATGAAGGAGATATTTGTTTTGCCCATATTTAAAGTAAATGATTAAAACTAACTCAAGAGGTGACTGTAACTCAATGCAGGTGGTTTACAGGGCTAGCTTCAATGACTGTGAAGCATGTTATGTGGGAAAATTCTCAACAGACTTAAAAGAAGGATTTCTGGCCATCCTTCTGAAATTAGAGCTAACTGCAAGAGTAATGCACTGGCTTAGCACTTGCAGCTACAAAAAAGACACACTGGCTATACATTTCAAATTATTGACCATGTGGACCTTTTGGATCTGGAAGGAGACAGCCTTAATCTTTTAGAAAAATGTGAACTACTGTGACAGCTGAAACTGAACTCTTTTAGTAAACCGGGACTTAATTATTATTGCTCCATAAAAACCATACTAGAGCTCAGAAACTGCCCCACTGTTTGAAAGACTATTGAAAGACTGATATGGGACTGATTAATGCTGACATTACTTGTGTATATTATGTTTAAAATCATATATCAAACTTTTTACTTCTTTTAGCATTAACTTACAATGTTTAGGTGGCTCATGTATAAATTATTCACTTTTGATAGCTCCACATTAAAAGCTACTTTAGATTTTAAACTGAACACTTTTGCTACAATTTTTCCTTTTAGGCAGTGAAAGTTTGATAATGCATACAGTGTGCATGGGCCTAGTCTTTTTTTTCTTTTTTGTGTTTTAAAGGTTGCGCTTACTCTCGAGTGCAGTCTTGCACTCTCATATTAATTGTTTTCTTAGTTAGATGCCACACTTTAACAGATCCCCATGACCTTAGTGATTTATTTTTAACATTTATCACTGTATTTATCACTGTATTGAAAACTGTATTGTTGGATGGTGCAGTGGCAGTGTTTTTGCCTCACAGCAAGAGGTTCTCCAGTTTGATTCTCAGCTGGGGTGCCTTTGTGTGGAGTCTGAAGGTCCTCCCTGTGTTCATGTGGGCTTTCTCCAGGTGCTCCGGTTTTCTCCCAAAATTTAAAGACATGCATCTGGACCATTTCTCCCTGGGCCTCCGCTGAAAATTGGCTTTGTTCCAAGTTGGACTTTGCCGTTAAACAAATGTTAAATACATTTCCAGATTAGCAATTATTTTTATGATTTTCATCCTACTTAGGTTTATAGTTGTATATCTATGCACATGTTTATTCATATTATGATTTGTTGTTGACACACAAACCTGATGAAGTATTTATTGACTATGAAAGTGATCGTTGTTAAAAGGTATATATTTATTAATATTTATTCTGGTAGATGTCTATTGGTAGATTTTTTTGCTAGTCAGTCATTATTTCTTTATTTATTTATTTATTTAACATTTGTTAACTGGGAAAGTCCAACTTGGAATGAGCCAATTTTCAGCTGAGGCCCAGGGAAAAATGCTCCAGATGCATGTCTTTGTAACATGGGAGGAAACTGGAGCACCCAGAGGAAGCCCACATGAATGCAGGAAAGACATGCAGACTCCGCACAGTAGGCACTCCAGCCGATAATTGAACCAGAGTACCTCTTGCTGTGAGTCGACAATGCTACCGCTGCAATAAAAATGAATAAATAAATATTAATATTTGTGCTGGTAGATGTCTATTGGTAGATTTTTTTGTTAGTCAGTCAGTTATTTTTTAGTTAGTTTGTTCTTAATTAATAAAGTGTTGATTAGTTGGTTAGCCTATACAAAATGTTAATAAACTGATAGTAATTTGTCTCTAGCTTTCTAGATTTAGTTTTAGTTATTACAGTCTCTGAATACACTATGGTGTTAAGGGGGAAGGGGACTTGGCTAAAGGAATGATTTTAATGCTTTTATTGCTCTTAACAGAACCACCATCTGTAACTACTCCCTTGCTCCAAGCAACCTGATTTTATATATAAGGAATGTTTTTGATGCTTTTCATTATAGTCAACAAGGATCAGTTGTTTGTGTGTTTCAATAAAGTATATTTCATTTTTAACTCAACCATGGATTACCTACTATTTTCTATTTGATTATTTTGTAGCATGTATTTCACAGTTATATTTTACAGTTAGATTTTTATTAAGCAAACTAAGTGCATAACATAATTTAGGAAGTCACCATTGCACCCTCCACACTGTGAAATTTCTTCTTTTTTTTTTTTTTTTTTTTTAATGGAGTATTTTCTGAATAACAGCATAAGCAGTATAGGGTTTGAATCCACATTAGGCATACTTTACTTTTATGTTGCATAATACATGGGGTCTATATTATAACCTGGAATGATTAAAAGAGCGAATGCTCTTTAATCGATCCCTTAAAATTGAAAGCACTAAATCCCGAACACATGGAACAGTGTTTTTTTCCCCAGGGAAAAAAAATCACTGGGCCATTTTTGGGACTTTGCCATTTCCTTCACTGTGGTGCAATGTCGGAGTTGGTATATTTAAGTAGGGGGGGGGGTGAAGCTCCCCATTTTATTTTGTGTTTGGATTTATTTATTTATTTTTTAGCAGAGCAGTGATTTTTTTCCCTGGGAGAAAAATCGCTGTTCCATGTGTTCGGGATTTAGTGCTTTCAAATTTCAGGAGGTCAATTAAAGAGCATTCGCTCTTTTAATCATTTCAGGTTATAATATAGACTCTAATATATGTGTGATCTTTAAGCTGAACTACACATGCATTGTATGTTAATTCATCACTGTCATATTATCATCATCATCAAAACCCTGTTTTTCCATTTTCCACCACTGGTTGCAGGGTTTTGTCAACTGTATTTACTGGTATTTACATAGTTTTTTAATTTCAATTCGAATTTTAAAATTCTCTCTTTTTTTATTTTTAAACTTTAATTCATACAATTTTCGTGTGTGTGTATATATATTAATATACATTGTCTTGTAAATACATACAACACACTGTTTTGCATTTTCAGTAGAGAAGTCCTTCTGTGGAAACGTAATAATTTTTTATCCGATTAATAATTCATATGCATACCATGGTGTTTATTTATTCATGAGGAGCAATATTTCAAGTATTTTATTGGTTATTTTTGGACCAATGAATTGAAACTATTTGTTATTTAAACTTTAATGTTTGTATTGATGCTTGTTCTGATGAAATCAATTTATTTGATGAAAGCGCTCAATCTTTTGTCTTGGTGATAATAAAATCTTTCTGTGGACCCGCAACATTGTGCTGCTTTTGGTTAACTGGTCTGCTTTGAGCACATTGTGCACCATTTGTGCGGATTTGTAGTTTTTTGGTGACTGTTGCGATGGGGTCCTCAGATTCTTTTAGTCTCTCCCCCATTATGGATTCTGGGCAACCCGAGATACTGGCCTTGAAGAAGGAAGTAGCCGACCTCAAGGGAGAGCTAACGAGACTAATCGAGTTGTTCACCCAGAGTAAGAAGGATTCTGGTTGTATTTCTCCTTCTCCTCCTTCCTTTGCTTGTTCCCATGACGCTTCTAAAAAGGGAGATGGCAGTAATAGTAATACTGACATTCTTTGCGATGCAGGGAATCAACTTAGACATCACCGCTTTGAGAGAGCGTGTGATGTCATCATGAAAGTCCAGGTTCATGATGGAGGTGAAAGGACCCGTTTGGCACCTCACGCTAATCTAACCATTTGTTCTAAAGATGAACCAGGTATTATACGGATAAACGCCTTTTTAAAAATAATTGTGTTGTGCAATTCGATGATGTGGTCGAACAGACAAGTGTGGAAGTTTTTAATGACCAAACAGAATGACGACATGAGAATTCAGTTGTGATAACAAATACAGGTACTGCGTCGAACTCTTTGGCTGCTAAAAATAGCGTTACTTATGATTTTAGTAAATCTAATCAACCAGGTGCTTCCAGGGTTGATTTCGATATTGGCAATGTAAATGAAAAATGTATTTGTAAGGACAAGGGTAGAACAAATTCTAAATGTGCAATTAGCTACAATAGACAATTCGATGAAAGAAGATGCCACATTAACCATGGTCAAACAGGAGACAGTCATGTTTGTAAGGACAATGGACATACTATTAATACTGCTTGCAGTCTTGACAAGTTAATGCAGAGGCATTTTTCCTTTCATGATACGGTTTCTAAAACTTGTAATACAGCTTCAGTTAATGGTTTTGTTCCACAGTTCGATTATTCATCTTTAAGGGAAATGATATATGCATTTGAAAAGAAATTGTTTAAGTTTAAATTATGTGAAATGGAAATTTGTTATTTAAATGAATGTATCAAACAGCAGTTGGTACCACAAGGGTTGAGAGTGTTCAAATTTCCATATGGTATTTATTATGATGCTGGGATTGTTAAGAGTTTTTCTGAAATGTTTGATAAATGGGGATTGGAATTATTAAGTAAAACCGTGGCTACCTATGAGGTTATGGTGACTGTATTAAGAGATGAAGTTAACATGTTAAATGAGAAAATTAATACTGATTTATTATTTCCACAATATGATAATTTGTATTATAAAGTAATTAATAGGGTAGATCAGAAATGTAACAATATTTTCAAGATAAAAGTTAAGAAAATGGAGAAGGATACTAAGCAGTATAAACAGCACAAAGTATATCCTACTGAGAAGCTGGTATTTTATATAGAACAGGAGCAGGAATATAGGACTGTTGGGAGAGAGGATAGAATACCATCTACCTCTAGTATGAATGTTGAAATGTACGATGAGAATCCTGGTATTGAATCTGAATGTTTTATCGATAATCAGGATTTTCAAATGCCCCGACGCTCAGAAAGAATAGCCAAACGCAGACAAGGGATGAACAAGACTTACAGCAGAGTAGTGAAGCAGGACTACAATTACAAGAAATGGTGAACAAAATAGGACAGATACAGTGTTTTGACAACATTAAATATAGTTTAAATGGTTTTAATATATATAATTATTCCAATTTTCCTATTACTAGGGAACTATTTTCCCTATTTTCGAAGGGGTTTAAATTTGTTCCCACCCATGTTCCTGATATAGCTTCAGTTATGGTAGATTTCCAATTATATTTGAGAAAGTTAAACTTGAATCTTATTTTTTGGATAAACCTAAACAAAGTGGATTTAATGATAGTTTGAAGAGAAGTAGCATGTTCAATCCATCTCTACATCCCTTGATCCAGACATATGAAAAATTAGTAAAAGAAGATTTATATAGGACTTGGGGGGAAAAAAAGAAAGTGTTTAACAACTTAACCCCTGAAGAAAAAAATCTGTTGGAGACTATTAGGCAGAATAAAGGTGTAAGAATTATGACACCCGACAAAGGGGGTGGTGTGGTCATCTACAGCACTGAAGATTACAACAATGATATGCAACATATTTTATTTCAAGAAGATAGTTATTGTTCATGTTCGAAAAACGAGATCAACATTTCCTATCGTAGGGTGGATAGTTACTTTTATGAATATTTATTGGATCAAAGAATTTCTAAGGAGGAATATAATTTTTTACTTAATAAACATCCAAAAATTCCTGCTTTTTTCGGGATGCAAAGAAACCACCATTTAGACCTATAGTTGCAGCCGCAGGTTCTAAGACCCATAATCTGGCGGTGTATGTGGACAAAAAATTAAAATACATTATCAATAAATTTCCACATTTATTAAAAGATTTGTGGGATTTTTTAGGTCAATTGAAGCAGAATTTATGGTCAGCTGATTCTTGGTTTCTTACTATTGATGTACAAGATGTTTTTTCGTGTATTCCTAAATTAGAAGGTGTAGGTCTTTTTGAAGAAGTTCTTTTTGCTTATTCATCCCTAAAATCTGAAGAAGTAGCACTCTTAAGTGAATTAATGAGTTTGATTTTGGAGAACAATTACATTTTTTTGGGGGGTGAATATTTCAAGCAATTAAAAGGAGTTGCCATGGGTGCTGCTTGTGCCCCCCTATATGCCAATTTAGTCCTTTTGGGATGGGAACAAAAATATATTCTTCAAAGTAATACAAAATTTTCTTCATGCATTGCATATTCTGGTAGATTTTTGGACGATATTTTTATTGTGTGGAAGGGAAGTGTGAAGGAAATTCCACAATTTGTGGAATATATAAACAAAACTACAAATTATTTGAAGTTTACTTTCCAGTTTCACCAGCTGGAAATCAATTTTCTTGATGTAAAGATTTTTAAAAAAGAAAACAGGTTTCATTCCAAAATCTACAGAAAAAACACTTTTTGCAATGCATACTTACACTACACTAGCCATCATCCGATACATCAAAAAAGGAGTGTTATAAAGGGTCAGGCAGTTCGAATAGCCAGAATGACCACTATGAAGGATGATGTGGTATCTGAGTTTAAGAACGTAAGGGTTATGTTCCTTGAGAGAGGGTACCCGGGTCACCTCATTGATCCCATACTTGATGAAGTGTTGGGAAAATGGGGTACCATTTACATACCTTTATTGGGTGTAATTGGGGATGTATCCGGTACCTCACTTAAGGGAGAGATTGCTTCAAGTAGTACAAATTTTCAACAAGCTTGTGTAGTTCAATTCAGCCCCTTGTATTCTCAGGTAAAAGCAATTTTGGTAAGAAATTGGAATGTTTTTAGAACTAATCCTGAAATAATGCGTAATTTGGGTGCTGAACCTACCTTTTCTACTAAAGTAGGGGCCAATATTAAATCTTTTGTAGAAACTAATAAATTTTTAAATAATAGGAAGGGAAATCCAGCTGGTAGTAAGCCTTGTGGGAGATGCCATTATTGTCCGTATATACTGTTGGACAACAAAATAATTATTGAGAATCAGACGAAGAGTGTTATTTTATTAAAAAATGGAAATTGTAGTTCCAGCAAACTTGTGTATATTGCCAAATGTAACACCTGTCCATCTTTCTATGTTGGGAAGACTGAGAGGAAGCTGAAAAATAGGATATACGAACATCTGTATGAAATCCAGTATGAAAAGAATACTAACGCACTATATAAACATAGTACTATGTGTAAGAACTTTAAATGTTTTAAGTTTGGCATTCTTGATTTTGTTGCAGTAGATGTAAGAGGGGGTGATTGGCAAAATACACTATATATAAAAAAGAGTTGATGTGGCAGTTAAGACTAGCTGCTGACTACCCATCAGGCATTAACGAATATATCTCTATAATGCCTATATTGAAAGAAAGGGCGGAATTGATTTGATTCAATAGATTGGTCCCCTGGTATTTACATAGTATTTTAATTTCAATTTGAATTTTAAAATTCTCTCTTTTTTTATTTTTAAACTTTAATTCATACAATTTTCGTGTGTGTGTGTATATATATATATGTTAATATACATTGTCTTGTAAATACATACAACACACTGTTTTGCATTTTCAGTAGAGAAGTCCTTCTGTGGAAACGTAATAATTTTTTATCCGATTAATTATTCATATGCATACCATGGTGTTTATTTATTTATTCATGAGGAGCAATATTTCAAGTATTTTATTGGCTATTTTTGGACCAATGAATTGAAACTGTTTGTTATTTAAGCTTTAATGTTTGTATTGATGCTTGTTCTGATGAAGTCAATTTATTTGATGAAATCGCTCAACCTTTTGTCTTGGTGATAATAAAATCTTTCTGTGGACCCGCAACGTTGTGTTGCTTTTGGTTAACTGGTTTTGTCAACTGTCACTATCTCTCTACATTCAGTGCCATTCTCCTACCTTCTTTGAATTCATGATCGACTGCTGCAGGTATTCTCTCACACAGTCCACTACAATCCATTCATCTCTTTGCTGGATGCCCTTGTTTTGTGTTGCCTTCTTCTTGTCTCCTAAGTCTATTCCATCACATTGTCTTCTGCTTTCCTGCATTTGCCTGAACCCCTGTAATCTATTTTCTTTGACCTTCTCTGCAAATGGAACTACTTTGGGTTCTGCTCTGATGTGATCATTTTTTGACTGCCCCACAGTCTGCATCCTATCACCCATCTCAGGCATTTCATCTCCATCAACTCTAGCTTCCTCAAGTATTCTTCCTTTACTGCCAGGTTTCTGTACCATACAGTAGCACTGTTCACACTACTGTTTTGTACACCTTACTTTTCAGCTTCTGTGGCATTCTTCTGTCATACACTATCCCTGACACTCTGTGTCAGTGTGCTGCAGCCTCTATGATTCTGGCTTTGACCTCCTCATTTGGACTTCCTTTCTCCTCAACCAACTCTCCAGGGTATTTGAAGCTGCTTACTGGTTCCAGTATTTTTCATTTTATCTCAATTCTCAGCTTTTTCTGATTTCCCCATTTGCTTCCATTGCAATTGTTTTATCTGTACTCAGTTTCAGTCTATATACCTTCAGATTTGCATTTCATTCCCCTATCTTTTGCTAAAGTTCTTGCACAGAGTCTACCTGTAATGCCACATTATCTGCATACAAAAATGTTGTTGATCTGTCCCCTCCTACCTGTTTGCCAATGTCGTCCATCGCCAGTATAAACAGCATTGGGTTCAGAGCTGAACACTGATGCACACCCCATCCCAGTGGAAACCCCTCTGTGAGACCAAAACTGTTTGCACTTGAGTCATTGGCTCCTTGTAAATAGCCTGCACTAATTCAGTCACTATTTCTGGGACATCATATTATCACAGAGCTGCCCAACTCAGATTTCTTGTGATCTTATCATATTATTCATTCTCCAAGTTTAGGAATAACCAGTTGGACTCTTTCCTCATCCTTTGATTCTTCTCAGCTATCTGTCTTACTCCAAATATTGTGCTGGTTGTGCCAATCATATTCCGAATCCGAATTGCTCATCACATATATTACTTAGTACTACATTGCATGTTCATTTATCAATCACCTTCTGTAGAACTTTCACGTAGTATGATGGGAGTTTGATCCCTCTGTACTGCCCACAGTTGTGGATGTCCCCTTTGTTCTTATACACTGGCACGAGCTGGCATGAGTATGTTAAAAGGGATACGCCTTTCTCTCCCTAGTGCTATGACCACCCTCAGGACACTTTTCTCCCCTAACTCACTCAACATCTTAATCATATCTGCCATGACCTCATCTGACTCTCTTGTTTTCCCTGACTTCATTTTCCTTAGTGCTGTTCTTACTTTTTTGTATGGTGGGCTTCTCTTCTTCTTTCATCATTGGCTATGTCTGGGGCAGTACAACTTTTGTGGGATTTTCTTCATTCAGAAGCTGCTGGGAGTACTCCTTTCATCTGCCTTTGATGTCCTGTGGACTGGCGAACAGGTTGCTTCTCGTATCCCTCATGAAGGAAGTCTGATTACTATCTTTTTTATCTTTCTGTCCTTGCATTACTTCCTGATGGAGTTTCTTTGTGACATCCATTGTGTCACTTCCCAGAATATGGTAGAGTGTCTCTGATGCCTTATTTTTTGCTATTGCAATTCCTGTCTTAGCCAGCCAGTGGTCCTTCATAACCTTATCCATCTTTTCATTCTAGCACTTTTTCTGGTACTCTTTTCTTTTGATGACAAGGGTTGGGAGGTGGCCTAATGGTTAAGGTGTTTGCCTTACAAACACAAGGTACAGGGTTTGAGTATTTCCTTGAAATGTTGTGCTTTCTTTCCAGTCAACTTTCAGGTCTTCACTCTAGTCTCTTGACCTTAAAGTCTTCTCTGATCACTGCTTGCACCTGATTGAGACACCCGGTGGTTTATGTTGTAGGCTAGCTGTTCCACTGGGGATAATTTTGCAATGATGATGTACTCACTGATGTTGCCCTAGTACCCTTTTCTTATAAATAAAAAAGTCTACCTGATTTGCATGTTGGCCACTGTTGTATGTGATCTTGAGAATGTCTGCCTTGCTGAACCATGTGTTGACCACCATCAAGCCATTTGCCATGCAGAAGTCTAGAATGACTTCTTCTTCTTTATTATTTGCAGTCCTTATATCCTGCTCTTTCTGTTCCAATATGTGCATTCAGGTCACCCATTATCAACACTGACTCATGTTGTCCTGCTTTAAATAAATAAATAGATTTATTAGGTCCTGGAATTGAAGCCTGATGCCTGAATGCATCTGTAACCTTGCTGTGAGGCATAGGCTTTGATTATGACTATTGCTCTTGGCACCTATGTCCCTCATGTACAGAGGTAGTCGGTGTTGATCATCGACCTACTGTGCAAATAACGACCATCTAACCAAGGTCAATTAAGGAGCAAAGTTATAACATTGTTAGGGCTGTAAAGGCCCTAGGGCCATTAGCCTAGTAACCTCCTATGAACCTATGAACCTAAGAGTGGCCCTTTCACCTTGTCTCCTGGATACAGAGGATATCCACTCTTCTTGCCATCATGTCATTCACTTCCTTCCTTCCTGTCAGTGTGATGTTATACTGAAAGTAGCAATCTTCAGTTCATGTTTGACAGGGTGATTGTTTTTTTAGGTTCATAGGGTCATATGGATGTACTAGGTTAATGACCATAAGGGCCTTTTTAAGTCTAACCATGCATTCAAAATCTCTGACAAGTTCTGGCACTAAGTGTAAGCAGGGACTTGGGAGATGAACCATTTACAGGCTGTCTGTGTCCATTAGAGACATAGGTGCAAAACTAGGGATGAATTTCTGATCCCCATCTGATTGTCCAAATAACACTTGAATTGAGTTAGGGAGGAATTCTGTTTCATATGGATGGGGAGTCTGTTCCAGAGGAGGGTAGTTTCTGGGATACATACCTGTCTCTCCAGCAAGTCCTATTTATACACAGGCAAAGTTTATGCATTTAGAATGAATAATTCTGGTACTGGTTGTTTTGCAGATATGCGGGAGGTCCATCAGGGTGGGTCTGACATTGCCTCATAGGCCAGGCATACATCTCCCCTCAACAGCTGTAGGAGACAGAATACAGGGATTGGGCTTTGAGGCGGTTTGCATAGGACCTGCTACACCCTGGATTCTTTTAGTGAGGAACCTCTGTGGATGTCCAGTTGTTGGATGTGCCTGGTTAGGTACATGCCAAATGGGGCTTTGTACTGAATGATTGGCCTGATGAATGCCGAATACAGTGGAAGAATAACCACCTTGGACCTTGCTGTTATACTCTTCTTTATAAGTTGCACAACATAGAATGATTTCCTCACTACTGTATACAGGTGATAGTCAAAGGCTAAATTACTGTTTATGTGTGTCCCCAAGTCCCTGATTGCTGGGGCAAGGGTGTATTGCCAACAGGATAAGGGCCTATATTAGATATTTGAATGCTTAAAAGTTCGAATCACTAAAGATCGAACTTTCAAATGTTGGAATATACTTAAAAATTAAAAAAATAACTAAATAAAAAAAAGAAAAAGTAAAGGGTGTAAGCAGGGGGGCAAGCCCTCCTGCATCCCCCCACACCCCCGCTACTTAAATATACCAACTCCAAGATCGCGCTAGAGTGTAGGAAATGGAAAATTTTCAATTTCCGCACTGTAGCACACTGAAGTGCAATCTCAGAGTTGGTATATTTAAGTAGCTTAAACCCTTTAATTTTTTTCTTTTTTAAATATTCTTTTTTTAGATATTTGAACATTTAAAAGTTTGATCACTAAAGTTCGATCTTTAGTGATTCGAACTTCTAAGCGTTCGATTATCTAATATAGACCCTAGGATAATTACCAGTCATCCAACCCTGGTAACTACCATATTGGCAATACATGTCCAGCTTTCACTCAACAGAGAATCCAAGCTGAGCAACTGAACACCAGCCAGTCAGTAGCTTATTTACTCAGGGCTGCTGGGCTATATGCAGAAACACACAGGACAATAGGGGCACATAGACCTCTCCCACATGAGTCCCTGACATAGGTCGTGATCCTCAACTTACTTATCACTGGCAAATTCACATGCTCATTTTGTGGTGACAGTAGTCAACTAAACCAAATCACCCAGAACCAATTTTTGCACCATCAAGAGGCTAGCCTTGGCACAGCACACAGTCTGTGATCCATGTTCTTTTGCTCACTTGATGTCCAAAGTGGCTGGTCTATACAACTCTTTCCTTAATAGGCACCATCCAGGCTCTATGCTGCTGCACACAACTCCATTCTTTTGTGAGTTTGAGGTGGAAACACTCAGCATGTTTTTGTGTAGCAGGAGTAGCCCAGCAGACGCATAGTGAAACATGCAAACTCCATACAGGCATTGGCTAGTAATCAGGCTAGAACCTTGTATCTTGTGGATGGGAGGCAAAGACGTTTACCATTATGACAATTATGTCAATGTATAATGTTAATATTGCAATATTTTGTGTACTTTGGCTGCTAAACATGATAATATCACCTGCATTGCTCACATCACTAATTATAATAAGAACACTTCTGTGTGCATGCTGTGAAATAAATTGTACATGTGCAATACCATGAGGAAATAAAAATAGCAAGCACATAAACACAACTTACAAAGCATGCTCTTGTTTGGCATCTACTTTTCTGAAGTAAAAGCCAATACCAAAGTGGTCTGGCTGACTAAGTTTAATATGACTGTAAGCTAGAATCAGTCACTGAATCACCAGTGACTTAGCCATCCTATAGGAAGGTTTGCCTCAAATAAATAAATGGTGTCCAAATCATGGTCTGAAACTAAATGCCAAAAAAATGCATTACTGTATCCTTTGGGAAGTTGTCTACCCCAGGGAAGAACTACCACATTGACAATACTCCCCTATGATATGACCCATTTGTTTGGGATTTGGGAACTTATGTGGACAGAGACCTAACATTTGAGCAACATGGGTCTATTGTTCTAAGAATGTCCTTCTGTAGTGCAGAGCTTATAAACAAAGGGACTGTGTCTAGATCTAGGGATATCATTGCCTCCCTTCACTCATCCCTCATTAGGCCAGTCATTGAATATAATGGCCCTTTTGGCATCTATCTGTCCAGACACATGCAACAACTAGAAGATCCACAGAGACACCCTACTAAAAGGCTACAAGGCCTAAACAACATGTCCTACATGGTATAACTCAAAGCCCTGTTATTATACTCAGTATCCTACGGGCTACTAAGAGATGACCTGTGTCTGGTATACAAGGCATCCTCCAACCCACTACTGATGAATTTGCTGCACGTTAGCAACTCAAATGGCATTATAAATACTCAGTTTAGGGACCTAAACACCTTCTGCAACATCAACAGAATAGTTTGGAGGGACAGGTATATTTCACAAAGGAAACCACTGCTGTGCAAAAGCCTCCCTATACCCGTAAAACAAAGTTCATTTTTGTCCATTTTCAAGTGCAACTTAGATCGGTGGATGAGAAAAAGAAAATTTACTCCAGGACTGTCCCCTATACTACTGATGGACAGAGGTTGCACCTAAATGCTTTATCCCATGCATGAGTCCTCTCAAATTATCTATGATATGATCCCAGTTATTCTTATTAGAGGTAATATATAATTATTGATCATGGGGTGGGTAAGGTCAATCTATAACCAAATGGGAAATGTTATTTTGAGCACAAATAGGGAAACTGGCTAGGCTTAAAATGGCCTGCAAGGGCAGCTAGCCTAGTACTTACCTATGAACCTATGTTTGCATATTGCTTCAGTGGCATATAGGTATAATGATCCCAACTGTACATTGTACTGAAATATGCTATGGAGAACATCACTTTCTTTACGCTCTGTATGGCCCTTTCCTCAATATTTCTTATTACATAAAAACACAATGCTGTCATTTAAAACAGCCGCTGTTCACACACATGCCCCCAGATTCACTAATCCTCCATGCAGGACTAATCTAGTCCTGCACGGAAGCACCAGTCTAAGAGAAGGACAGCAGCGCGCCATGCATATTAAGGAAGGCACACTGCCTGAACACCTAATGCTACATGGAGCATGGACGAGTGCAGAGGCCATGTCTGAGAGCAGAGCTCTCAGAATAAACACACCCCTGCAAAGTAGAACAGAAGAATGTGTACATAAAAGAGCGAGACCGCTCATAAGTGTCCGCATATCCCCACCAACAGTCCCCATGTGTTCAACAGCAACAGTACGCTGAAAAAAAAACATGAAGAAACCCTTGTAGTAATGTATTTAAAACTCTAAGTACAGCTAACCATAGGTGAAGGGTTTGCCCATCGCTTAGCTATGGGTAAAGCAGCATTAAAGGCTGAAGAGGAAAACAAGGAAGATATAATAAATGAAGCAGCACAACAATAGCGTAGTGGTCAGAGCATCCGCCTAACAAGGAGGCATTCCCGGCTCGAGTCCCACTGCAGCACATACCATTTTCCATGTGAAATCTGTATACGAACATTTATGTACATTGTATTGCTGTATAACCTACCAAATAACATTTAAATGTGAACTGGAGTACTGCATGAAATGCACATGTGAAGACTCAGTACCAGAATGAATAAGTCAGCAGTAAGCAGGCGTAATCAAAGATAAGTAGTAATAAGCATATGTAAGCAATAGTAAGCATGTGCACTGCTGACACAGACCAAGCAAAGGAGACGCTAACTGCGTGTAACACACTGTGACCGGAAGTCAGCAGTGCTAACCTCTGCGCAAACCTGCTCACAACCTCTTGAAAGTGCGTTAAGCACACTGTATCCAATGGCCGGTGTCACGTGTGGGTCTGTGTACACTAACAGAGTCAGTCATAGGTATCACAAAGCATACGTGGCACACAAGGTTGGTTGGTATGCACACGAAACACAGTATCCAGCAATACCAGTCAACATTACTGGATATGTAGCTAAAGAATTAGAGGTATATGTGTTTGTATGAATACCCATAACTGTATAGATATATACCTCCCCTCACTGTAGTACAAATGTATACATACATAGACATATAAATAAATACCCACAAATACAGATATACATATGCAGACACCCATACATCCACATGTTAGATATATATACAGCAATATATATATAATATATATATATATATATATATATATATATATATATATATATATATATATATATGTAGACATATATATATATATATATATATATATATATATATATATATATATATGTGTGTGTGTGTGTGTGTATGTGCATGTGTGCGTAGATATACACAGATATATAACTATGATTAGATACAGCAACTAAGAATGACATATGTTCACAGGCCATGCCAATGGAGGTGAAGGGCCCAAGCAAGAAATGTGCAACATGTAGCATGAACTCCCCCCACAGCCGGACAGAGGAAACATACAAACAAACCCACAAACAATGTAAACAATCCACTGCTCCCCAGACCACAGGCAGGATACAACCGGGGGGGGGGCACTGGACCCATGAAGTCTAATCTTGGAACAGAGACAGGAATGTCCCTTGTGGGACATCCCCAAAATTGTCTTGTTATAGGAGGAATCCCGTGCGACGACCTATCAAGGGGGGGTGTGTACATACCCAGACTACAAGAGTGGGAAAGGCTGATGACCCATGGGTCGAGACAACATACGAGATGGGTCCTGTGAAGTGGAGAGTGGGCAGTGTGTAGTGATGTGTTTAGACCAGACCTGCACCCAGAGTAAGGATGAGTGCTGTAGAGGAGGTGAGGGTGGGGGAACTATGGTTATGGGCGTGCAGGTGTTTGCTGGAGTGGGTCTATTCGGACCACCCCAGTGATGTAAGCAATAGTGTTAATTGGCCAGAGCCGCCACCCAAAGGGCAGCCACTCCCGCTACAAGTCTCACCGCAGCACAATCTATTGTACATGACAAAGAATGGAATAACCAGATGTAGATGTAAAAATGTAGAGGTGTGTGTGTATATATAGCCATACGTACATGGAGATATACCTCTCCCCCTCCATAGTACAAATGTATACATACAGAGACAGAATATAATTAAATACCCACATATAGATATATACATATGCAGACACCCATACATCCATATGTCGTTATATATATATATATATATATATATATATATATATATATACAGCAATATATATATATATATATATATATATATATATATATATATATATGTATATAGATATGTAGATCTGTAGATATATATATATATATATATATATATAGATATGTATATATATATATATATATATATATATATATATATGTGTGTGTGTGTGTGTGTGTGTGTAAACATACACATATATATAGCTAGGATATGATACAGCAGTTAAGAATTGCATATGTTTACAGGCCGTGCCAATGGTGATGAGGGGGCCAATCAACAAATGTGTAACATGTAGCATGAACCCCTCCACCCCCCCAGCTAGACAGGTGAAACATACAAACACACAATACAAGTAAACACACCACTGCTTCCCAGACTACAGGCAGGATACTACCAGTGGGAGAGACCTGCCAAGTCTAATCTTGAAACAAAAACATCAATGTCCCTTGTGGGACACCCCAAAAATTGATGATGATCGGAGTCAGTCCCTGTAATGATTTATCTAACCAGGCTGTGTACATACACGGACTACTAGGATGGGCAAGCCTGATGACCCATAGGTCGAGACAACATATGACATGGGTCCCGAGATGTGGAGAGTGAGCAGTATGTAGTGGTGTGATTAGACCCCACCTGCACCCACAGTAAGGATGAGTGCTGTAGAGGAGGGGCAGGTGGGGGAACTATGGGTATGCAATTATGGGCCTAGGCATGCAGGTGTTGGCTGACGCAGTTGTATTCGGACTGCCCCAGGGATTTAAGTAATATTGCGAATTGGGCAGAGCTTCCACCCATACCTCTCAACCTCTTAGAGCAAAACTTCTGGACAAAACCTAAAGTGTTGTATGGATGTATGGACCCTGACCAGCAAATGTTGTGGGATTCCATGTTATGACTGGGATGATAGCAGGAATGCTATCAGTAATTAATGATAGGTCATTACCTAACAACCCCTAACCGTATCACAGCAGGACAAAACCTGCCATATATGTGGAGGACAAAGGCAGGAACACAGGGCCATACTCGCAATATTGCTGTTACACACCCTGGAACTTGCTGGTGTTACAGGATGTGTTGCAACATACCCTTATGCAGGAATAAGACTTCAGGAACACAAATGGATGTAGCCATGTACTGATAGCATGCAACACACACAATGCCAATGTAATATCCGACACAGGACCTGTGTGGTGGACAGACAACACATGATAGGCACACCTCTGTCCAGCAAGAGGATAGACCCACAGTAGTGAGCTATGCAGACAGACTGCATTCCAAGGTAAACTAGTATGTGCACACACACACACACACACACACACACACACACACACACACACACACACACACACACACACACACACACACACACACCCTGTAACACCAGTACTATACAAAGCATAACACCACTCTACTCATAGTCTGTCTGTATGTCCTGATCCTCCTACATATATGTGGCTGCCTGAGTGTGCAGGTTCTTCTGTAAGAGGTATTGCTACCTGCTGTCTGTAACATTGATGCCCACACACAGGAAGGATGTCCATCACACAGGGAATGTAGAGGGAATACGCCCACATGATGTAGGGATTCATAGTGGGTGGTTGTCATGACAGTAGTAATTGGAAGTACTACACATGTGTACTCAGATATAGATATATATATATATATATATATATATATATATATATATATATATATATATATATATATATAGCTATCTGGATAAGTACATGTCCATATATTTCCACCATATGTCCTGGACATGGAATGTAGCCCTACCTCAGCCCCTATAGTCCCAAAGTCGAAGTGCAAGGGGATGTCAGGTATGTATAGCAGGTATATTAATAGACTATTGCTACTGTCATTGGGATTGTCTTCACAGACATGGTGTGTGTGGAAGGTGACATTTGCTGATAACATGTGTGCCATTGGCTACTGACAGACATCCTAAGGATATCATTGTACAGTACCTGCATATATAGCAGGCTTGACAGCCATGTCACAGCACAGGGTACAATACAGCTGTGTGAATGTGCATAACCACAACCAATGCGAATACAGCCACAGCCACATATGGTACGCTAGCGTAATAGTACAGTATATGGACCATCTGTTCTACACCATCCTCATATGTGCCACTCACAGAATGACCCTACATATACTGGGCTGCTACACAGTTTGGTCTGATGGCTGTCTGTGGTATGGGACATGTGTGTGTATGGCTCTATAAACATGTACGGCAAAACGGTACAATACAGCGGGGCAGCATGTAACATCAGATAGAAGGGGAGCTAGAACAATCACATCTACAACAGTTTGTACACAGGCCAAAGTACATATTAACAATACACACACTGCCGACATTCACCATCACTACACAGACCTCAATACTGTACAAACATCCACAGAATGTCCAGGTTATAGCATGAAATGTAACCCCTACTGTACATGATGTGTAGCAATCTGATATATCACTGGCTTGTTATCAGATATGATGACACTATTTATGGTGTACAGCACATATGCACCACTTCATGCACGACATATGTACAAAGGTTGACAGAGGTGTGGCTGACAGCACATACACAGGGCCAGTATAGACATGTTGCTGTGATACCCTCATAAATCTACCATTGTAATGGGGTTTGTTGCAACATATGTCCAATGAGGGATATGTAGTCAGTAACTGTCACGGCCTTCGCCATCTACAGACTGCAATCCTCACACTACCTTCTACATTCCTCAGATAGATGTATGATGGCTAATACATGCAACCAAAGGCACAACACTGCCCAGTCTGCAGATGACCCTGCAGATGAGGATTCCTCATATACATGGAACTGACATGGCAGGTATTGTGACATGTGCAACAGGCATATCCAGACAAACACTGTTAAACCAACATTACTCCATATGCAATATAGCAGCACTTACAGCTTGTAGTCAGGTCAGGCACATCCCCCTCCTGTTTGTTGCCCTTTTTCCACAGTGTATTTTTTTAGAGGTAAATCCTCAACCCATCTGAGATGCTGTTTGCCAAACGACAGTTCCAGTTCCTTCTCACAGTGACAGACAAGGGCCAACACCACCATGATGTTCCCAGGTATTGGAGTGTGTTTCCATGCAATTGGCTATGGGAATGTTACCACAGCTATTCCACATGCAGCCAGCTAGGGGAGGGCTCCAATTCATGCAGAGGCCATGAATTGATCATGAGCATCACTTAAAATACACATGCTGCTGCCTAAGCAAAGCAGGTGTGGGCCTCCACATCCACCAGAAAGGGAGTGGGGGAGGCAGACAGAGGCAAATACATGTCAGGGAGGGATGAGAGGGTAAAACTGAAGCATGTTTGTGTCACACACCTACCAGCACAGGGTATCAAACCCCTGACAGCTATGTAGTGCTATCACAGTTTGATGCAGTTATTGGATTCACCACATGGGTTATCTGGTGGGGAAGCACTCAGAACATATATGTGATGATGAGTGACATCTGCAACTGGGATACTGTAGATATACAGTAGGTGACGTACACGTGTCTGTCTGCATGAACAGGTGCCAGCGTCAACACAGGCACACTCACACAGGGATGCACACACATTATCATACTTGGCAGGGTCAGGAGTGCAACTCATCACTAGTGGGATTGTCACAACACATCAATGTGCAGGTAACACATGCACCACACAGGTCATACAGAGGTCATATGAGCAGTTTGTATGAGAGGGTGTCAGACATCAGATAGCATGCCTCACTGTGCCCTGGGGGGTGTAGTGAGTGTGGATGTGGACATACGCACCATACAACACACACATGATCACACAGGGTGCCAGTTCTGACATGCATGGGTGCATGTCTGCACAGATGTGTGGTGGTCAACAGTGCCAGCAGGCTATACAAGGGTAGGTGATGGGTATACCTTGGAATCAGGCCACATGACAATGGTCTGCATTATGGCTCAGGCCTGTAGCTTCTGCATTTGCCCACACAGGTGAGTATTGCATTCCTCATCCAGTCACCTGGGAGACTATTGTGTGTGGCCAATGCTGTGCATCACTTGCCATGCATGTGTTCCCTAGTCCATGACTTGGATGGTGTCTAGGATGTGCACACCTCCCACATGCATGTACAGTGACATGTGGAACTGTACCTGGGGTGCCTGGCCCATGCTGTGAACACAGATTATCATCAGATGTGCTAGTCTTGCCCACCTGTGGCAGGGACTGGTAATGGTCAGCAGGTTTACCCTGCACCTACATTGATAGCATGCTAACAGCATTCCTTGATGTCAGTGTCATCTGTCCATACAGGGCATGTTGCCAGACATTGTATGTCCATTGTGAGTCACATGTGAAGGTACAGTGGGGTTGCTAACTGTGATTGGCTGGCCTTGATGTCACATGTATGGGTATGGCTTTGCAACCCAGCCTCTCAGCTATTTTCATCTGTTATCCCTATATGGTTGATATTGTGATATATAGTAGGGCCACCATAAATGAAATAAGCAAAACCCCTCCACATTGCCCACAGATGTCACACACCCACAACCACCTCTACACAGGATACGAGTTATGAACACACACACACCTGTCATGTCCGGGAGTAGAACCCCTACCTAACTAGTTTACTACACTACAACACTATGCAGTTATAGTACATGCCACGGACATTACTGATGTATATCTTCCCCAAAGGTGTATTTCACAATTAATGACATCAGCAGGATTACCAAAGTAGGGCATTTGTAATGTACTGTGAGTGAGTAGCCTATAATGCATTGCTCTATACACAGACATTGAAACACGCACAAAACATCCAGAACTGCCATGGATGGAAATGGAACCCTACCACCATTCTAAATCACACTACAGCAGTACGCAGTTACAGGACACTCTACAGCGATTACTAGGCTATCACTTTCCAGGAGGTGTATTTCTAGGTGAGTGACATCAGCAGCCTTGCCAAAGTAGAGTATATGTACTGTAGGGAGTGTGAGTAGCCTAAAAGCATTGCTCTCTACTCAGTCAGACACACACGCACACACACACACACACACACACACACACACACACACACACACACACACACACACACACACACACACAGTTGCCAGGTCTGGGGTTCGACTGCCTACCTAACTACTTTATCACATTACAGCAATACACAGTTACAGGACACACTACGGTGATTACTAGGCTATCATTTTTCCAGAGGTGTATTTCTAGGTGAGTGACATCATCAGCCCTGCCAAAGTAGAGTATATGTATTGTACGGAGTGTGAGTAGCCTAAAAAGCATTGCTCTCTATTCAGTCAGACACACACACACATATTCACACACAAAGTTGCCAGGTCTGGGGTTCAAATGCCTACCTAACTAGTTTATCATACTACAGCAGTATGCAGTTACAGGACATGCTACGGCAATTACTAGGCTATCACTTTCCCAGAGGTGTATTTCTAGGTGAGTGATATCAGCAGCCTTGCCAAAGTAGAGTATATGTATTGTATGGAGTGTGAGTAGCCTAAAAAGGCATTGCTTTCTACTCAGACACACACACACACACACACACACACACACACACACACACACACACACACACACACACACACACACACACACACACACACACACACACACACAGTTGCCAGGTCTGGGGTTCCAACACCTACCTAACTAGTTTATCACACTAAAGCAGTACACAGTTACAGGATGCACTATGGTGATTACTAGGCTATCACTTTCCCAGAGGTGTATTTCTCGGTGAGTGACATCAGCAGCTTTGCCAAAGTAGAGTATATGTATTGTACGGAGTGTGAGTAGCCTGAAAAGCTTTTCTCTCTACTCAGTCAGACACACACACAAATACAGTTGCCAGATCTGGGGTTTGAACACCTACCTAACTAGTTTATCACACTACAGCAGTACACAATTACAGAATGCGCTACGCAGTTACTGGGCTAGCACTTTCCCAGAGGTGTATTTCTAGGTGAGTGACATCAGCAGCCTTGCCAAAGTTGAGTATATGTATTGTACGGAGTGTGAGTAGCCTAATAAGCATTTCTCTCTACACATTCAAAGACAGACAGGCACGCACACAAACACACACTCACACAATTGCCAGGTCTGGGGTTAGTACTACTACCTAACTAGTCTATCACTACAGCAGTACACAGTTATGGGACACGCCATGCATATTACTGAGCTATAGCTCTCCCAAAGGTGTAATTCACATTGGATGACATCAGCAGGCTTATCATACTGCTGCTATGGGGAGGGCAGTGTGTGCATGGGCCATACCCCATTCATGTAGGGGTTGACATGCCACATGCGGGCACACACAGGGTCATATGTCACAGGTAAGTGTATACAGCTACTAGATGGCTACTTCCTTGTACGGTCTTGTTGCGTAGCTGGCACGTGCACCACATAGTCTGTCATGCTGACAGGAACTGGTGGTTAGTATCTGCAGTGGGTTACATCCATGCCTCATGTGTTAAGGGCCCTTTGGCTGTGTGCCGGTTGGGACAGAACTGCATGGCTCCTTGTCATGGTCACTCTCTTCCACACATCTATGTGCATGTACCTGTGGCTTATTATAGTGTGTTGTCCTTACATATTTGTCTGTATTCCTATCCACTGTGTGTGCAAGGCAGGAGTGGTGCATACTGACATGTGTCTGCACTAAGAACTGCGACTGCCAGATATGTCTGGTCCACTGGTGTTTGCAGACATGGCCTTCATGTGTTTAAGTGTGTGAACATGCCCAGTGTGACCTTTCAGTATGTTGTTGACTGACATTGCCTTCATTCCTCTAGGTGTGTGAGCATGTCCAGTATGGCCATCAGTGTTGCATGTTTGGATCAAGTCCGGGTAGTTTGTACTGCGGTGCTGACCTTTGTGTTATACACCAACAGGTAGCATGCTGTGTCTGCAGGGTATCCATCAGTCATTTGGCATTGACTGTTGCTACATTTCTGCATGGGGGGGGCACCTGACTGTTTCTACTGTTCTACACAGGAGTGGGGGGCACACCTGACAGTTACTATAAAGTGTACTTTGGAAGAGGGGGGCGCACCTGACACTTGTACACATTTGCTAGGACTGTACTGGTATGTCAGGTACTCCAGTTTAGTCTGTAGTCTTACCTATCCTGCTGGCTAGAGGCTTACCAGTGTACTACAGATCCTAGCTTTGTGTACCTACATATTAGTTTCTGACTTCCTAGCTTTCACAACTTACATCCGACTGCCTGGCCTGCTGTGGTCTGTCTGTGTTGGCCTGGGGGAGGGGTTACTCATAGGGCACATTCAGAGGCCATAGTACAGCATTTGTTTGTGTTTGTCTTCACCTGTCCTGCTGGCTGAGACTATTGTTGGGTATGTGACTGGCATGTGTGGCTCTTATGGACACACATGTCGCTCAGGCTATTTCCTGCAGTGGGTTTTGTCACCCTGTGTAGTACTGGCCACTATGGTGACTCCAGTATGTGTTACAGATGTCATGATGTGACTATGGGTGTCTACTGTCTGCTGTCTTGGCATTCAGCCACCCAGTTCTCTTGCATGGTCACATCCATACCATAGCTACAGATAAAAACACATTCTACTCCATTTGGCAATTGGTAGGTTGATTGACTTACCTTGAGGGTGTGCTGGACTTGAGAATGGTGCTGGAGGCCTGCCTATGTCAGATGCACATAGTACACTCCCTATACATGGTTGGACACAGGTAGTGTCATGTTTAGCATCCATTTTACTGTCTGTGCAAGTCAGTGAGAAGTGTCATTCCCTTGGACCCTACTGTGTCAGTGCATATACTATGCGTTGCCTCTTTGCTAAGGCCAGGGAATACTGGGCATGCCCCCTTCTGCCTACTGGGGCAGGCTCAGGTTGTTCCTCCTCTGAGTCACTTCATGCCTGTATAGGCCATGGCACTGGTGGGGGGCTTTGTGGCCCTGCCCCATGCTGTTCCTGCTGCAGCTGTTTTTGCAGGATCATATTGTGTAGCATAGCACATACCATAACAATTTGGGTACATGTAGCTGGTGAATACTTCAGGGCTCCACCAGATGTGTCCAAACACCGGAATCATGACCTGAGCATCCCAAACACATGCTCTATTATATATCTGGTCTGTGCATGTGCCTCATTATGGCGTTGTTCAGGTGTGTTTGCATTTCTGATGGGTGTCATCAGCCACGGCTCCATTGAGTACCCAGCATCCCCACTAGGTGACCATTGGGGATGTCCACATCAGCAAATCTGTAGTATAGCTGTGTCAATTGCCATATATGTGAATCGTCATAGCTTCCAGGGCAGCCAGCACACACATTCATTATAATGCCCTGGGCATCACATACAATCTGGCAGTTGATGGAGGGGATGTCCCTATGGTTGATGTAGGCCCTACCATGCTCACTGGGTGGTGCTTTGATGCATAAGTGCGTGCAGTCTATAGCAGCCACTACCCCAGGGTAGTCTGCTATTTGGTGGAAGAGACGCATATTGTTGGTCAACACCTCACGTGTGTTGAGGAAATATACGTGTTCACTGCCATGTGCTGACATGGCATCCAGGAACTGGTGGAATACTCTGGATGCTGCTGCCTGTGACATGCTGATGATATCCCCAGTTGTGCTTTGGGAGGTACCTGTGGCTAGTATAGCTAGGCCTACACATACCTTGGAATTCACTGGGATGGGTTTCCCTCATCCAGATTGGTGTGTCAGGTGTGGCCTGCACAGCTCAACGATTTGCTGTAGGAGGTCTCTGTCCACCCTATAGTGCTCCACTATCTCCAGCTCATGTAGTCCCTAGTAGGTTACCCTGGGTCTGTACACTCTTCTCTATCTCCTCACTGTGGGTTGTTCGGCAGCATTCACATCCTCACCACCCTCAGCCCCTTGCACATGTTCTATGTTGCCTGCTGCAGCCCTTCTCATTTTGTAGGTTTGTTTGTTAAAATTTCCCCGCTTATATACACCAGTGGTGTAGAGTGTGGAAAAACCAGGGGGGAAGGTGTTTGCTTAGTTTATAGTGGTGTTCTGGGCTGGGCTGGTCTGCTGCCTGTGTAATTAGATGATTCTGATACATTTCACCTGCCAGCTATGCTAGTTCTCCTTGATTACCTTCCTACTACTGTTTTCCCTTCCCATTGCCTCCCTGTTTAAGCCTGTGTGTGCACCGCGCAGAGTGCTCAAATGTGCACAGAACTGATATTTCCTGGTTTAACTTCCTTTTTCTTCCTGTGAAACCTGGTGTGCGGTGCGCACACCCGCTTACACTTTGGAAGGAGTGCTAGACAGTTTGGACACACCTCTAGCTTAGCTGTGCTAAGCTAGGATCATTCCCAAGCCACAGGGCTCCAATCCACTTACAGTATGCCTGAAACACCCCCCATGATGTCACCTATATCATAGTCTTGCACCCAGCTATTTCTACTGTTGCACTCTTGGGACCAGCCTCACACCCTGGGGAAATCTGGGATTCACTATCCTTCCCCTCATTTGCATAAGATTGCCTGCTAATGCATAGTTACATGTCCCACACTGAGCCTCCCTCCTTAGCAACCATTACTCACTGGTCAGGTTGTCTTCTGCCTGCCATTGACTTGCATGGCAGAATACTGCTTTTAGTTAGAATGCTCATTATAAGTTTATTATTTTATATTCCCTCTGATCCCGTTTGTGCGCTGCTGCCTTGTGCTTAAATAGCCGAGATCGGCAAAAAAAATTAAAAGTTGAATTTTTTAGTTTTGAAACAGTTTGCAATGCCAATAGCCTTAAACCTGGCTATTGACATGCTTCCTCAATGATATGCAGCCTTTGTTTTGAGCTGTCATAGCTCTATTTTGTAGTTTGCAGAAATGTACTCGGTTACTAACTGAGTACATTTCTGCAGACTGCACTCGTCCTGCACTGACAGCTGCCAGCTTCCTGGATCACAAATTACCCTCATTTGCATGGTTTTCACCTGCAAATGAGGGTAATTTGCATACAGGAGCTCGGTCCATGCAGGATTAGCCTAAGATCACATGTGCACGTCCCAGGAGCTCATTCCTGGATCGCACATCGGCCATATTGCCGTAAATAGCTCTTAGACTAATCCTGCACGCTATAAAGGGCTTCATAAATCTGGGGGATAGTCCATGGTTGTATTGTTTATTATTCTTTGCCTGACAGTTCGATGGAGCACCATCAGTAATCAGGAATGGCATTAAAGTGCCACTTTATGTCCCATTTCAAATAATAATCATGCTTGCACTAAGATTTTGCCACTGGTTGCAAATGAGCTTAGCACTGGCACTTATAACTTACTATATAAAAATCAATGCAATAAGACATGTTTTCACAGAAAAATATATTTGCCTAAAATTATTGCTCCAGTAAAGAAGCACCATAAAATACACAAGTTACAGGATTCCAAGTTCAGAACTTCATGTTCCGTTTTGCCATGGCTTTGATTTCAAGGTGGTATCACTTGCAGTTAACTTTGTATGTGCCACCAATGCATTGTTTACAAGTTGAACAAAATGCACACAAGGACAACACAAAATAACATTGTCATGGAGATTATGTCATATTTGTGTGCAACACTGTTCATATTATGAATACCTGTTATTGCAGAGCATGTAAATACACTGATCATCAGATATGGCCAACTCTTAATCCCATGTTTCTCATCTAAACTGGACATTTAAGAATTTCTAGATACATTCAATTTTAGCAGATTCCTGCACATTCTGTCTTGCAAATACAGTTGTCAAGGTTGTCTGTTATTGTGCATATGCTGCTAGACATGAGATCTGAATTGGGCACCAATTCTCTGTCATTTTTCCAAAGATTTTTGAGAAAATATGGCAGGCAATGATGAGAACCATACTCCATATAGAGCACAGAAGTGGTGTCAGGAGGAGACAAAAGACTTTTGTAGGACTCCTTGTTAAATGTTACAGCTGAAGGCTTCTGCAGGATGACTATGCTGGGTCACAATACAAGCCTGAGGCATGGAATAGCTTAGCCAAGGCTGTCATCTGTCCAACTGGCATCCCACCTATCGGTGAACAATGATGTCACCATTATAATGATTTAAAAAGGTGAAAACAGGACCTCCATCTGCAGTGGGAGGAATATTTTTAGACCCATGACTCACCTCTGTTGTATAAATATATTGGCCCATAATCAGACAGTACAGTACCATCACCTGCCAGCACAAGAAGGTGTTTGTTACTTTTCTTTTTCTTCTTTTATGTGTGGCTTCTGTAGAGACTGAAGGAAACTTGGTGCTGTATCAGGACAGAATGCAATGTTGCAGAGAGGCATGGGGTAAGCATAGGTTCAAGTGTGACCGAATATCATTTCACAATAACGCTAATTATAGAAATAGGTTATCAGTTGTCTGGACATCAGTCCGTAAATGTTTGACTGAGAAATATGTGAGTATGCAGAGGCTTATGCAAATTGTACATACCTGTACAAATAGCTCTTGCAACATTGCATTAGGCAATGGTTACGAAACATAGATATCTGTGTTTTCAAATCTAAACAATAGAAATTTCTCTGTTACTTAATATTTATTATTTTGCAATCAATAAGTTAGAATAACATTTACTCAGTTCACATATACATTTAATGACATGCATTTCATTTTTCCTTTAGTCACACTTTTTATACAATGTTTATAATACTGAGGATATGACCCTTTAGCATAAAAGAAATATATGGCCTCACAGTCACATGTGGATGTGACAATTATAAAAATGTATGTGGAATATGCACAGATTGGGATATATTACAGTTACAGTTAAACAGTAGTTATGATATTTTTCTCTGTTGTCTCTCCCCCACCCTCTATTTTTTTCCTTACAGTTGGACTATCATTCCTACTGCAACAAACCTCCAGCATAGGGAGCAAGACTGGCCATAGGACCTTGGACCACCATCACTCCATGGATGGCTGTGGTGGTGCTACCACAGGCAGCACAGACATCCAGCACTTCTGAGTCACAACCTGTCAGGGCTGCCTCCAAACCCTTGTACTGCCTGTATCACTTGTATCAGTTAGCTCTGTCCTGGGGCTGGTGCAGTGGTGCCCTCTGGGAGTAGTGTCAGTGGAAGTGGTGATTATTTCCCCTGACAGGACCTGACAGGTCATGTGGAGGAGATTATGGGGAGAGGCCTTGGTGCTTGCATCAGGTGGATAGAAAGTACCCTGCTGCTAATTGCCAAATCACTGCCCAATCTGTTACTTCCCCAAGTAAAGTGACAGGAGACAGTGGTGACATTTCTGAAGGTGAAGATTAGATTCCCACTGTATTCATACTGAATTGGGATGCACCTCCAAAGTCCCATACTTATCCCCAGTCATGGTGTCCTCCAAACTCTTGTTTCTATCACTATCCCTGTCTGTCTTGTATCCCCTGTAGTGGATAGCTATGGTATTCTCCCACCACCATCTTGCATGTTCCATAGCAACTCACCCAGTGTCTTACCCTCTGTTTGCTCAGTGTTTTCACCACTGCCCTAGCAGCCCATTTCACATCAGTTAGAACTGGGGAGTCCTCCTCTACAAAGAAGCCATTCACAAGTTCCCTCAGGGATTGGTCTTGGGACTGCTCCTTTTTGGTATTTACGTCTCCAAGGTCAAGGCCAATGTCAATGGTCTCTGGCTGACTAAATTTGCAGATGATTGCAAATTAGGAGCTCTCATTGAATCCCCCACTGACACAAATGTTCTCCAGGAAGGGCTGACACAGACATACAACTGGTGTCAGAGCGATGGACTAAAACTAAATGCCAAGAAATGCATAATAGTATTATTTGGGAAGTCATTCCACCCTTGCAACTATCATATTGCCAACACACCCTCTAGAGATGACCCAGTAGTATTTTTTCATGGGCCATCTCTCAGGCCCATGCTTACACTTATCAAGAGTACCGCAACTCGTCAGAGATTGTAGTTGTTAGTCTGTAAATGGTTCATCTCCCAGGCCCATGCTTACACTTATCAAGAGAACCGCAACTCGTCAGAGATTGTAGTTGTTAGTCTGTAAATGGTTCATCTCCCAGGCCCATGCTTACACTTATCAAGAGTACCGCAACTCAACAGAGATTGTAGATGTTAGCCTAGTAAATGCCTATTAACCTATTCATCTCTTGAAAAAAATAGATCCACACTCCACAAACATGGACAGAAATGGCCCATGAAAAATATCTGTTTCATCATCATCACCATCATCAACCCCCCTTTTTCTCATTTTCTGCATGGTGTCAGGGTGTTGTATCAGCTGTCACCATCTCTCTTGATTCAGTGCCACTCTCTTACCTTCTTTTACAGACATGCCTGACTGTCAGAGGTCTTCTCTCACACAATCCATCCATCTCTTTGCTGGATGCCCTCATTTCCTCTTGTGTTCTTCCTGTCTCTCCCAAATCATGCTTTCCTACACATGTGCCTAAACAAGCATATTCTGTTCTCTTTGACCTTTTCTGCAGTTGGATCTACTTTGGTTTCTGCTCTGATGTCCTCATGTCTTCATCTTTCCTACTGTGCATCCTGCCGCTAGTCTCAGGCATTTCATCTCCATCACTTCTAGCTTCCACAAGTGCTCTGCCTTTGCTGTCCAGGTCTCTGTACCATATAGTAGTACTGCTTGCACCACTGTTTTGTATACTTTAATTTTCAGCTTCTTTGGCATTCATTTGTCATACACTATATCTGACACTCTGTGCCAGTTGGCTGTATCCCCTCTGATTTTATATTTGATCTCCTCATTCAATCTTCACATCTCCTCAATCACACCTGTTAACCTGTTTCACTATTTTCCCCTTCTATCTCAGTTTTCAACTTCTGATTCCCCCATTTGTTGCCATTACAAATGTACCCAGTTTCATCCAATATGCCTTCAGTTTTGCATTCCATTCCCTTATCCTTTGCTGAAGTTCTTGCTCAGAGTCTGCCTGCAATGTCACTTTGTCTGCACCAGCAACTTTGTTGATCTGTCCCCTCCAACCTGTTTGCTGATGTAGTCCAACACCAGTAGGAACAGCACTGAGCTCAGAGCTAAACCCTGATGCACACCGACTCCCCCTTGGAACCCCTCTGTGAGACTGAACACTATTTGTACTGGAGTCATTGTGTCCTCTTACATAGCTTGCACTAAGTCAGCCAATGTTTCTGGGAATTCAAACCACAACAAGACTGCCCAAATCAGCTTACTTGGGACATTTTCATATATGTTCTTCAAGTCTAGGAATGCTCAGTTGGACTCTTTTGTTATTTCTAGCTTCTTCGTAAGTATATCTCACTGCAAACATTGGATTGGTTGTGCTGCATCCTGATCTGAATCTGAACTGCTCATCTCCCATCTTACTTTCTACTACTCTGCATATTTGTATATCAATCACCCTCTCCAGAACTTTCAAGCATTGTGACAGTAGTTTAATACCTCTATACTACACACAGTTTTGAATGTCCCCTTTGTTCTTGAACACTGGCAGTAGCCTTAAGAGCAAATTCTCCCCTATCTCATCCAACATTTTCATCATATCTGTTGTGCCCTTATCTGAGCCTGCTGCTTTCCCTGACTTCATTTTAATTTGTGCTTTTCTTACTTCTTTTATGGTAGGCTCTATCTCTTCCCACATGGTGAGTTGTATTTGGGGTAATACAGCTTTCTGTGGGATTTGCTTCATTCAGACGCTGCTAGAAGTACTCCTTCCATCTGCCTTCGATGTCCAGTGAACTATTGAGCAGGTAGTTGTTGGCATCCATTATGAAGGGTGTCTGACTATCTTCTTTATCTTTCTGTCTTTGCTTTACAACCTGATATAGTTTCTTTGTGCCATCCACTGAGTCACTTTCCAGAAGCTGGTAGAGTGCCCCTAACGCCTTGTTCTTTGCTATTGTAACTCCTTTCTTAGCCTCTTCGTTAGTCAACCAGTGTTTATTACAAGCCTGGTCCATCTTTTCTATCTCCCACTTTTTCCTGCACTCCTTCTTTCTTTTGATGACTTCTTGGACATCGGCATTCCACCACCAGCTTTCCTTAAGTACCTTATTTCCATACCTGGCTCGGCCACATATCTTTTCTGTAGTCCTAACACATGCTGTTTTGAGGTGCTGCCATTCTTTTTCAACTCCACCTATTTCTTCTTCTTCTTGAGGTGCTAGAGCCCCGAATAATTCCTTGATCTGTTGTGCTTTCTATCCAGTCAATTCAATTTCTTCAGCCTGATCTCTGTTGACTGTAAAGCCTTCTCTGACCATTGCTTGCTGCTGATTGTGGCAACCAGTTGCTTATGCTGTATGCCAGCTGTTTCACTGGGGATGACTTTGCACCCGCTGATTCTACCACAGTGCCCTTTCCTTACTAGAAGGAAGTCTGCCTGAGTTGCATGTTCGCCACTCTTGTATGTGATCTTGTGATTGTTTCTCTTTCTGAACCATGTGTTGGCTACTATCAATCCATTTGCCAGAGGGAAGTCTAGAATGGTCTCTCATTCTTTATTCCTGTTGCTGCACCCATGTGGACCAAAGCAGTCCTCATATCCTGTTCAATCTGTCTTGATAAGTGCATTCAGCCAGAGCCATATTGTCCTGCTTTATACAGTAGGTCCTGCAATTACTGTCTGAATGCATTCTTTTCCTCACTTTGACAACCCTGCTGTAGGTTATAGGCTGAGATTACAAATACTGCCCTATCATTACATTGCAGTCTTATTGCCATGAGTCTGTCAAAATTCTGATGACATTCCTCACTGCCTTCTGAAGCCTCTCTCTCATCATAATTCCTACACAATTTCTAGCCTCTCCTCATCCTGAGTAGTAGATTTTGGATCCCTAGACAGGTTTCTCTGCTACACTGCCCTTCCATCTTACCTCCCAGATACATAGGATGTCCACCCTCCTCCATATCATCATGTCATCCATTTTCAAACTCCATCATGTCAGTGAACCTACATTGAGTATAGCAATTCTTAGTTCATGTTTGGTAGGTTGATTGGTTTTATATCCAGCTTTACTCAACAGAGCTATCCCAGGTAACCCAAGATGGGTAACTGGACACTGAACAGCCAGTAGCTTATTGACCCAGGCTACTAGGCTTTATGGCAGGCATGCACACTGGCCATTAGAGATACATACAGCCCTCCCACTATTAGCATGGGTCCCTGGCATAGGTCAGAGTAGGCTGGGTCCTTAGCCCACTTGTTACCAGCAAACATTAGTCAACATGGCCAAATCACCTAGACTCATATTTTTACCCCATCAAGTGACTAGCCCTGCCATGGCATGCAGTCTGTGATCTGTGTTCTCCTATCTATAGGATACTGCACACTAAAGTAAATGCCCAGAATGGCTGCTCTATGCAACTCTTTCACCTACAGGGCAGTATCTAGAGTCTGTGCTACCCACAGTTGCATTCTTAGGTAAATTTGAGATGGAAACCCTTAGCAAGTTATTTGGAGGTGGAAGGAACCCCACAGAAACAGGAGGACATAGAAACTCCAAACAGACATTGGCTGGAAGATTGAACCTTGAACCTTGTGCATGGGAGGCAAAGATTTTATCCAATTATGCCAACTGTTTTTTAAAGGAAGTCACATAAATATATTTTTCTGTACTCATAATTTGTGTAATGCCCATCAATGGCCAGTACTGCTACCCATACTTCAGTAACAGTAGCAGTAACAGTAACTGCTGCTTCATGTCCACTGTCAAAAATGTATTAGTTTTTGCATTTGGTCACATTCATATGGTGTTCCTCATGATTCTATGCTTAACCATGCTGCATGACAGAAAGCAGTACTGATATCATTAATTGGAGACATTTATTATATGTATAACAGGCTCCACCATATAGAATGTTTCAGTTATTAATACAGTTGTTAAGTCTGATCCACACATAGTCTCTTTCGTACATTTATCATGGTCCCTTTGATTGTGTGTTTTCTACTACCTGAGATGTGACTTCTTCGGGGTGCAGTCAGCTAATGCACAGGTCTAGAGATGTTGCGCAAGACTGGTAGGTGTACAAATCGAGCATCATGTACAACATTTGCAACAATTTTCTTTATTATAGCATTTTGTCTTGTGAAAGAAGTGGACAGATTTGTTACTGTTCTACCACCCTCCTACTTATTCCTTAGTTACTCTAGCAGTATCCTACCCTCTGCTTGCTCCCGTTTTCAACACTGTCCTGTAAATAGCATTTCACAGTTTTAATCATATCAACAAGTAGATGCACGCACCACTCACATGGCCTGAAATAGCTTAGAAACAGAAATGTCTGTTTCTCCTTTGTATAGTGCTTGTCATTGACTGGCAAAGGCCACTGTACTTCTTATCCTAGGTTAAAAAACTCAAAATAAATATGCATGCACTAAGACTTTGCCAGAGGTCACACAAATGAGCTTGCCAACAGTGTGCTTCAGTAAGCAATTGTGACAGACTGAACAAAACATCATTGACTGCTATTACTTGTACATTATTTATTGACTTGTTGCATTTCAGATGCGGAGTCCATTGTAATTCAGTCTATGTACATCTGTATGTAAATGAGTGTGGCAGTGTCTCACATTGCCCTTTTAAGTGTGTTTCAGTAAACTGGTAGAATTACCAATATAATTGCAAAGTAGTGTTAATGAGTGCACTGTATATGTTTTTCATGCATGGCTTGTAATCACCTTGCACAGTGTAAACACATCACAAGGACTTGTCAATGATCTACATATAAACACAAGACTTGCATGCAAGGATCTGGAGGTAATCAGGAATGCATGGTGGAGCTCCATTGTTTGATATCTGTCACTATCATCCATCACAATACTGTTCATTGCACCTTAATGTGATGCACACACACACACACACACACACACACACACACACACACACACACACATACACACATATATATATATATATATATATATATATATATATATATATATATATATATATGGGTCTACTTCGAATAACCGAACCGCCACTTCACCGACACCCAGAAGATCGAGACGGAATGACCGAACAGGTAGGTGATCGAAAAGGCGATATTCCGACAGCCGAAACACCGACAACGGCAACGTGTGAGCACGATCCGGTAAGTGTGCAATAGTGACGGATTTAGGATTGGGGAGCGGACATGTAAGTGTACGATAGTGTGGGATTTTAGGTTAGGGTGTGGGAAAGGTGAGTGTGCGGTAGTGTCGGACTTAGGGTTCTGGTAAGGTAAGTGTGTGATAGTGACGTAGTGTAGTGTAGGGAAGGGTTGAGTGTGTTAGGGTTAGTATGCGGGTGGAGTGAGTGTGCGATAGTGACGGGCTTAATGTTTTAGGGTGGGTTAAGTGAGTTAGGGTTAGGGTGCAGGTAGGGTAAGTGTGCGATAGTGACGGTGTTGAGGTTTAGGGTGGGTTAAGTGAGTTAGGTTAGGTGCGGTTGGGTAAGTGTGCGGTAGTGTCGGATGTTAGGTTAGGGTTTAGGTTAAGGTTAGTGGATATGTTATTGTGTGCAATGTGTAGTTTACGTTTTTTGTGTCGGTGTAATGGTGTTCGGTGTTTTGAGTTGTTGGTGTTTGTCGGTGTTGTGTGTTTTCGGTTGTTTGGGGTCGGTAAATTGTGTGTCGGTGAATCGGAAGTTCGGTTATACAAAGTAGACCCATATATATATATATATATATATATATATATATATATATATATATATATATATATATATATATATATATATATATATATATATATATCGCATTCTCAACACAATTAATGTGAATCATGTGATGCATGACATATTGTTAGATTATGTTGTGAGTTGTGATCAACACATTTCTGTCAAACTACACTGTCCATTCCCCCAAACATATATCATGTAAACTACAAATATGTGCTGTCTGACCCTTGTAACAAGACTTCTTCTGAGGCATGAGTGGTTAACACACATTCTATAGAGTGTCGACTTAAATATGCAGGTGTTCAAATACAGCAATCTCTGACTAGTATGAGTGTGCCTGATTATTGTAACAAGAAGGATTGGCTTAGCCAACAGATCTGACATGCAAACTTCCACTTAGTGATATCATTTACACAGGGAGAGGGTACCCCAACTCTTGAACTCCCTTTTAGGTCAGAAAATGCATTGCAACACAATATTGAGCATCTCCCCGGGCCTCTGCTGAAAACTGGCTTTATTTCAAGTTGGACTTTCTCGGCAAATAAATGTTAACTAAATAAATAAAATAAATAAATAAATAAATAAATAACAAAGTCATCCCTAAAATATGTGCTGTCTGACACACTTGTAATAAGACTTCTCCTTTGTCATGAGAGTTTGGCTCTATAGTGTGTGGATTTAGACAGGCATGTGTTTGAATCCAGCAATGTCTAACTAGTATCAGTGTGGTTGACTACAATGACAGAAAGGACTGGCTTATGCAACAGATATGATGGGTACACTTCCACTTAGTGATAACATTTATACAGGGAGACGGTTCCCCAACTTTTGCACCCCCCCTTTAGGTCAGATATATGCATTGCACCAAAATGTTGATGTCATCGCTTCAAATATGTGCTGTTTTACACTTGCAATAAGACTTCTCCTATGGTCTGAGTTGATAATCCACTGCTTTATGGACTGTGGACTTAGATACACAGGAGTGCAAATCCAGCAATATATAACTATTGTGGTTATGTAAGAGAAGAATGACAGGCAGGAATGCCTTAATCAACAGATGTGATACAGGTAATTCATCTTAGGTGTAACACTTGCATGACTACATGAGTTTGATCCCTCCAACCCCCTTTTAGGTGAGGAATATCAATTAAAATACATTGCTGAAGTCATTCCTTCAATTGTGTGGTTTCTGACACCTCTGATATGACTTTTTCTGTGTCATCAGCAGTTAATACAGAGGCTGCAAATAGGATTGGTTTCTCCAAGAGATTTTATGGTTGTAATTTTACTTAGTCGAAATATTTACAATGGGCAAGAGAAATCCCAAGTTTTGTACTCCCTTTTATGGAAGCCATACACATTCCAACAATGTTAACATTATATCTTCAATTGCGTGTTTTGTGACAACTATTATATGACTTCTGCTATGGATTCAGAGGTTAATGCACAGTTCTAAAAAATGTACACTTAGCCAGGGGGTTGAATCTTGCAAAATCTAAATACAGTGAGTGTATCAGAAATCAGTGTTAGGTAGGACTGGTTTACTCAGCATATGTGATGCTGATAATTCAACATAATATAGACATTTACATAGTTACATGATTTTGATACCTTATATCCCTTTGTAGGGAAAACATATCCATTCAAGCACATGAATCAAAGGATCTAGTGTGTGTTTTCTGACAACATTTTTTTTTGTGATGGCATCAGTTAGTGTACAGGTCTAGAGGATGTTCACGTACATTGTAGATGTTCAAATCTAGTAGTGTGTGACTTTTTTAAATTTTGTTCTGAATACAGTGGCAATAAGCAAGGATGAATAACTTGACAGATCTTGATGTGTGAAGTACTATATAGTGGTAGCACTGTCACAGGACAGATATTGATGCCGCCTAAAAAGCTTGAAACATGACCTGTCAAACCCACTAGCATCTCTATTCAACCACAGCCTCCACAGAGGCTTCATCCCTTGGGAATAGAGGACTGCAACGGTCATCCCTCTACATAAAGGTGGACCATCTGCAGACCCAGGGAACTACAGACTCAAATGTTTGACTAATCTTATATGCAAGACAATGGAAATAATTATCATCTACTTGATAAACAAAGATGTAGGAAATCTTCAAACACTGGACCCATTCCAGTTTGGTTTTTGTAAAGGGCAGGGCATGCCTACTAAACTTGGTCAACTTCTTCAAGAAGGTTACTAAAGCCATGGATAAGGTAAAATGGTACTTACCACCTACCCTGACCTGGCAAAGGCACTTGACACAAAACCTGACTTGGGTATTATAGACAAACTCATAAATTTAGGCATAAACCCCTGTGTCACCCAATGGCTAGCCAAATGGCTCATAGATTGGACACATGAAGTTAGAGTGGGGGAATCCACCTTCACCAAAAGGCCTGTTACTAGTGGTGTCCCACAGGGCTCGGTACTAGGGTCACTCTAGTTTGGAATATACTTCTCTGAAGTTGAAGCAAATGTAGAAGGCCTTTGGATGATGAAATCTCCTGATGACTGCAAGTTGAGTGCAATCACTGAATCCCTCAAAGATGTAGATATTCTTCAGGAGGTCTGACACAGACAAATACTGGTGGCAGAACCGTGATGTAAAACTCAGTGCAAAAACATGCATAATTATACCCTTTGGGAAGACAACCCCTCCTGCAAATTACAACCTTGATAACACTCCTCTAAGAGAAAAGACCTAGTAGTAAGGGACTTAGGATCTTAGGTTGGCAATAACCTGAACTTTGATCACCATGTGTCCATGGTAGTAAGAAAAACTCTTTCTATGTGATGCAACTTATAAGTAAGGGCAGGACATCCAGATCTAAGGAGATCATAGCTCCACTATACTCAACCCTCATTAGACCAGTAATCAAGTATACTGCACCCTTTGGCATGTACCTGACCAGGCATTTGCATTAGCTGGAGTGGCTACAGAGGTTCTTCACTAAAAGAATACAGGGTATAAATAGTATGTCATATGCAGACTGCCTTAAAGCCCTGTGACTGTACTTGGTCTCTTACAGACTACTAAGGAGCAACATATTCATAACCTACAAGGCATTCTCTGATCCAGCCTTGATGGATCTGCTATACATTCACAAAACAAGCAGCACTAGAATTACCTGATCTAAGGATCTAAACCTCGTCTTCAACATAAACAAAACATGTTGGAGGGACAGGTATGTGTCTCAGAGATTACCCCTTCCCTGGAACAGACTCCTCATTCACGTAAAACAGAGCTCTTAACTAAGCCTACTCAAATGCAACTTGGATCAATGGATGGGAATTCACAAATTCATCCATGGTTTGTTACCTGTGGCCCTTATGGACAGGGGCAGTTTTAGATGCCCTAAGGCACAGTCATATACCAAAGCCATTCTAGCCCATGGGCATTGATAATCAGAAACATTGGGGCATGAATGGCTAGGTTAAAAAGGCCCTAGGACCGCTAGCTTAGTAACCTGCTGTAATCCTATGATCTTATGAGGACCTTTGTTATGATCCTCCAGGGGATACACTCCATTTAAGGCTGCCCGTATGCATTCAATCTCAGTGCTCAGGTTATTACTTCAGTTGGGTTTCTTCTTACAACAGTTTTATGACTTTTTTGTGGCATTAGCAGCAATGTAACATGTGTACAAATAGCTTTTAATGGCCTTGTGTTCATATTACACATTACCTTGTATGAATGTGCAAAAATAAAATATAAAAACAATGAGGATACTGGTGGCATGCCGGAATGGATTAATCAATACATGTGATATGTGATATTTTGTTACAGATTTTGGCTGTGTGAATGTGTGAGTAATATTCATCCCCTGATTGAAGTACTTCCTTGTGAACATGTCCAGTGCAATGCTGTATGTACTGCATTTACAGGTTCATAGGAGGTTACTAGGCTAATGGCCTTAGGGCCTTTACAAGCCTAGCCATGTAAAAACCCATATACCTTAATTGACTATAGTTAGATGGTTGTTGTTAACAGAGCAAGTATATGATCAGCACCAACTTCCCCTGTCCATGAGGGATATAGGTGACACCCCCCGAGTTGAATTTACTGTCACCCATCCAGTTCTCAAGATTGCACTTAAATAGGGTCATTGATGAGCTCTGCTTCATGTGAAGTGGGAGCTTATTCCAGAGGAGTGGCAATCTCTGGGAGATATATCTGTCACTCCAACATGTTCTGTTAATGTCACAGGCTAGACTGAGATCCCTGGAATGAGTGACTCTTGTCCTATTTGATTTGTGGATATGCAGCATTTCCATTAGGGCAGAGTCAGAGGCTGCTCTGTTGCCCACAAGTCGCTTCTCAGCAAACTGTATGATACTGAGTACAGTGACAGGGCTATCAATCTTTTCATATAAGTCATGTTTTGGATGCCCTGAATTCTCTTGGTTAGAAACCTCTTTGGTCTCTCCAGTTGCTGCAGGTGTCTGGTGAGATACATACAGAAAGGAGCATTATACTCAATTAGTGGTCTGATAAGGGTCGAGTACAGCAAAATTATACCTTCCTTAATTCTGGATGCAATGCCCTTATTTTTGAGATGAGCAATGTAGAAGGCTTTTCTTACCATTACAGACACACAGTGATCAAAGTTTAGATTGCTATCAACCTGTGTTCCCAAATCTTGCACCATAGGGTATGAACTTAGAGGGGTGCTATCTGTATCATAATTAGCAGGGGATATTTCTTTGCCAAAGGGGATAATGAGGCATTTTTTGGGGGGGTTTAGTTTTAGTCCATGACATTTGTCTGTGTCAGCCCCTTCTGTAATATTTTTACATCACTGGGGACTTGATTGTGCCAGTTTGCAGTCATCTGCAAACTTGGTAAGCCACAGGCCATCTACTCTCACCTGGACCTCAGAGAAATAGATTCTAAACAGTAGACGGCCCAGCACAGATCCTTGTGGTATCCCACTGGGTACTGGTCTACTGGTGGAGGTGGACTTTCCAACTTTGACAGTGTGCATTCTGTTGGTGAGCCAGGTGGCTACACATCTAGTGATGTATGGGTTAATCCCCAGCTGGGAGAGCTTCTCAATGATCCCTGAGTGGGGGATTGTGTCAAAAGTCTTGGCTAAATCAAGGCAGGTGGTATGTACTGCTTTGCTCTCATCCAGGGCTTTGGTGACATTCTCAAAGAAGTCCACCAGGTTTAATAAGCAAGATCTACCCTTGACAAAACCAAACTGGGTCGGGTCAAGAGTTTAAAAGTTGCCTGTGTCCTTGTTGACGAGGTCTCTGTGTTTTTCTAATCTCTCCAAATCTACTGGGTTTCTAATACCATGATGGGAATGGACCCCATTCCTAAGTTAAATTACGATTAAAGTTCTTGAAATTAGCATTGTTTCAATCTTTGATGTCAGCCAAAAGTGCTCTTCGCAGCACCCACAATGTGTCCAGTAATGACTCCTTCTGCAATTCGTACTGGCTTACATGGATTGGTAACATATCTAAATGTGATTGTAGATTCTTTTTTTATAAGACGTGTTGCTCCTACTATTATTGGAATTGTCTGGGTAGCTTTTTTCCACATTGCTCTCATTTCTGCCTGCAGATCCTGGTATTTTATGACTTTGTGTCTCTCTGTATGCAAGATACTGTAGTCACTGGGTGTGGTGATTTCAATGATTAATGCTACTTTTGTCTTCTTTTCATGGACCACTATACAGTATCTGGTTTTCTAGCATCTATCTTTTGAACTGTTGGTAATGGGTGATCCCATGTGATGTAGAATTCTTCATTTTCTACGATGCTTTGTGGCTCATGTTTCCAGTATTTTTCAGCCACTTTGATACCATAATGTTTGTACAATTCCCAGTGCAACAGTCTAACCACATTATTATGCCGTTCAATATGCAGTCCTTCTGCCATTAGTGTGTTGCAACTAGCAACAAGGTTTGTGACTGTGGTTTTACAAAATCTACATTTGTCTGTTTCTCCCACATGTTCAATGGACTTTGTAAACCTGAGTGTAACGTAGCCCACTATCTTGGGGAGCCAATATTAACCTTTCATTTCTTGGTTTGAATTCACCTCTCTTTAACCATTCCTGTGTTCATGCATGATCAACATGAGGTTCTTCCAGAAGTTTTCTATACTTGCAACTATATTTATGCTTTTTCCTCATTTCTTGCCTTCTCATCTGGTCTTTCACCTTATATACTTTCTTTTGTTTTTTGGCACATTCAGTTGCTGCCTGGTTCTTATTTACTTCTGGTTTGATTTCCATTCCTGATTGATGTTGATATGCTTCTGCTAAACTAAGCAGAGAAGTCATCTTAGATTTATTCTCATGTTTCAAAACTTTCACTTATTTAGATCTTGTGAGGTCAGCAGATATATGGAGTCCCACAATTGCAGATCTATACATGTAATCAATTTCAAGGAGGCTCATTCCTTCTTTGGAACGAGGAATATATAATCTTGGTATACACTGATTGCTATAAATTATTTTGTGAGCATGAAGTATCCTTCTTGTTTTAATATCTAATCTATCCAACACGTTTTGGGACTAGTCAATCGCTCCAAAACTGTAAGTTAGGACAGGTTGAGCAAATTGGTTTATAGCTTGGATCGTGCTCCTAGATGTCAGTGCTGTTCTCAGGATTAATTTAGGTCTTCTAAAGTATTCCTTACTGAGTTGTATTTGTATTTATTCATGTTTTATTGCTGACCCTTCATCAGTTCCCAAATATTTATACACTCCCTCTTTCTCAAGTTCTTTTATATAACATTCTTCTCCCAAATTGATGTTTTCCTGGTGCTGCAGTTTTCCCTGCCTTTAAAGGTTACTTTTGCACATTTATCAAGACCAAATGACATTCTAATATCATCTGAAAAAGTTTTGACAACCTGCAGCTGTGCTTTCAGTTCCTCATCTGATGAGCTACACAGTTTTAAATCATCGACAAAGAGAAGATGAGGAGTCATTAGACTGTTGTTTTCTAGGAGCCAAATTGTAGCCATGGCCTCAGTTGTTAAGTAAACAGATTAATGGGTTAATGGCAAGGTAGAATAGCAACAGTGACAGAGATTCACCCTGGAATATCCCCCTTTGAATTTTTATCTCTGAGATAATAAGCTGTCCTTTATCATGGCTTAATTACAAAGTGGTCTGCCATTTTTTCATGGTTACTGTAATGTAGTCAATCAGTGCATGGTGTATCTTATACATTTTAAGCACAAATGTGGGATACTATCAAATGCCTTTTTGTAGTCAATCCATGCCATACTTAGATTCTTCCCCTTTTTACAGTTCTCCACTATAACTTTATTAAACAACAAATGATCCTTTGTTCCATATGACTTTCTTTTATTGCCCTTTTATTCTACGGCCATAATTGAGTTTTCTTCTAAATGACTATAAACTCTGTCAGCGTCAGTTCCCGTGTATAGTTTATATGTCGTAGGAAGGCGAGTTATCTGTCTATAATTTTTAGGGTAGCTTGCAGGTTCACTCTTAAGAAAGAGCATTATTTTGCCTGTTGTTATCCAGTGTGGTGAATGTTCAGGGTGCACACATAAATAGTTCTTACTCATGGCTAAATCCTCGAACAAAGATGTTAATATTTTTAATCAAAAGTTAGGTACTGCATCTGGGTCTGTGATTTTCCAGTTAGCGGCTTTTCTTAACTTTGTTTCAATTTGTCTGGCATTATTTCATCCCATTTCATATCCTGTCCCTTTAAACTTCTTATTCTTTCTTTTACTTCTTCTATCCATTTAGCATCTTTATTATGTTCCACAGGAGCTTCATAGATACTTCTTCAAAATGTATGTACTTTACCTTCTTTTGGCGGTCTTTCACTTCCTTTTACCTTATTTCCCAGTTCTCTATGAAACTTTTTTGGGTCATCAATAAATTGCTTATTTTGTACTTTTCCCTTATATTTATCTGTATATCTTCTAAGTTTTTCCACCTGTGCTGAATTTTTTTAGTTTATTTGTGATACTGCATGATAGATCCTGGTCTGTTCTAATACTGTGCATTGCTTTAATCACATCTATCTTTTTTAGTATTTTTGTTGATCTATTCCCTCTTCTATACTCTTCCAACAGTGACACTTCTTATTTTAATTGCTTTATAGTTTTCTCTATTCGACACTTCCATGATGGCATTCGATTTCTCTCCATCCTTTCCCTCACTACCCTGTGCTCTTTTGGTAGAACTTTATCAGTTATTCATTTAGCAGCACAGTGATATATCCTGTTTACCTCTGTTATATCACATGGATCTCTATGGACAGTCCTAATTACTGTGGTCATTTGTTTTATCAGACTTCTTACTTTTTGGGTTTTATTGACCTTCTGCAGTCTATTTCTCTCATTGATCTTAATATATCTATCCATGTCCATTAAACGAAGCAACTCTTCTCTTAACTTATTTTCTTCCAAACTGAGAGCACAGCCCTTGTTTACTGTTTCCTGTGGGCATTCTGTAGAAAGTTCTATAGCATCTTCCTGTGACACATTCTCTTCGATTTCATCCTGTGTCATCTGTTGCTCTGTCATATGGGAACTCACTAGCCTATCACTCCTCAACATTGACTGCATCAGAGTTTCCACAGTTTCCTATTCCTTTCCTTGCTGTCTAGCTTCAAGTGAACATTTATACTGGTTTCCTGTGGAAGGCTCCAAAATATCTTGATATGGCACCTGACCAATTGCTTACTGTTCCACTGGTTTCCCCTTAATTTGGATATCCATTGCTCTATCCTGTTGTGGTGCTTTCTGTACTGGATTTTCTACACTGAATCTTTCTCTTTGCAGGTGCTCCATAACCACAATTTCTATTTCTTTTACTTCTCCATTACTAATCTTTTTCTACTTTTCCTCTTTGTCTTCTTATTTTTTTGTATTGTAAAGTTTTCCATGTCTGGATTCCTTTGCCTGTATTTCTCTTCAAATATCTTTGGTGCTGCTGTTTTTGTATTGGTTAATTTTGCTTTTTCCTTTGCATAAATATTGCACCATATTACATCTCTTTTCCTTTCCCATGTCCATATTTCTTCTTCACATGTCTCCTGATCTTGCTTTTCCTTATTCTGGGGACTCACTCCATCATGCTGTGATGCAGTCTGTTAGAACTTCTACATTAAATCCTTCACTTCTCAGGCACTCCATAATTTCAACTTCTATTTCTTTAACGTCTGCTTTACTAATCTTCTTTTCCACATTCCATCTTTGTGATATTAATTTTTTATTGTGAAATTTTCCATATCTGTATTTCTCTTTGAATATCTTTGGGGCTGCCTTCTCTATATTAGCTAACTTGGCTTTCTCCTTTGCATAAATATTGCATCATATCAAATCTCTCTTTCTTTCCCATATCCATATTTCTTTTTTTTTTCCAAATATGTTTTATTGAATTTTACAGACTTTTCAAAACATGAAAAGGAAAACTGTAAGTCATTACAGGAAGCAGTAAGGTAGAGGGAGATACAAACCAATTAATACAAATGCTATGCATCTACAAAACAGCAGTTATCATTTCAGGCAACTTACATCTTAAAGAATAAAATAAGCAATATGGTACCCCAATAACCTATTACAGTCAAAGTCTAAACTCACAAATGGAGGATGGCTAGGAGGGAGGAGTATATGACTATCTTAAGAAGAATTAAAGGCGGTAAGGAGGGTATATCTACATTAACTATTTACACTATATACATCTATTAATGACATATTTACAACATATTTACAACATGGATGACAGAGGACAGCAATATAAAATAACAGAATACTTCATAAAATCAAAACTCACAGTGTAATGACAACAATGTCTAATGATTATAGGACCGGGTAAAACACAAATGGAGGACTTTGTGGAATGTATTAAAAAAAAAAAAAAAAAAAAAAAAAAAAAAAAAAAAAAGGTGATCCACAATTCTGGAGATTATTTAGTTTGGATTAAGTCGAAAAGGCTACACCAATAGTTCTGAAAATAATCTTTTTTCTTTTTATTATTATTGCACAACTTATGTGCAGATATATATTTGATTGCCATTGTTGTAAAGTTATCCCAGGCTATTGCTGAGGGGTTAACCCAGTTCTTGGCTATAAAATATTTGAGGAGAGAGCAGACTGTAACAAGGATGTGGCGATGGATGCCCGTTATATTTAGAATCGTGGTTTGCCAGGAGAATTTGGTTTTCTCATACCCCATTTTTTCCACCTGAGTTCTGAGGGAACACCAAAGTTTGTAAATATTCTTACAACTCCAAACAATATGGAGTATATCTACATGTGGGCGGGAGCAGAAAGGACAGGTTAGGTTTTTGTTGTATCCGAGTTTTAGTAAGACTGCTGGAGTATAATAAGAATTGTTGTTGATCATAAGTTGAGTGTAGATTAGGTTCTTGAAGGGGGTTAGATTCAGGGTATTACTGACTGCTTCGCATTTAGACTCCCTAGGGATTTTGCCTTGTATGCCATCCCAATACTTGGAAAATAGAAGTAAATGGTTATGTTTAATGCTTGACACAAGTTTATACGTATGCAGAATAATTTTGTTCCTTAGGGAAAGTGATTTAATGATTGATTGTGATTTGGTAATGTCTTGCTCCTTCACTCTATAATTAGAAAATGTTTGTTTTATAAGTGAGCCGAGTTGTATTAAGATAGGGTCATATTTGTTAGGAGCTCCAAATAAAGCTTTGACCTCAGCTGCATTTTTAGAGTTATAAAAGTACCAGACTGTGGCCTTCTTGATAATAGGGAAGTTTGATAGGTCAATCATTTTATTATTGATTTTTAGATTAGGATTTAGATGAATGTGTTGGAGAATGGGGACAGTATTGTGTAGATTTGAGGAGCTCATCAGAGCTTGAAAAATGCAAATTTTATTCTTTAGTGGAGGCAAAATCTTAAATTTGTGGTCTCCATCAAGTGTAAGAAAAGGGGCAGAATGAGGGTTGAATTTTATCGAATATATATAGTTGCACAAGATTTTGACCCAGGATGGGGATCAAGATTCAACAGAGAGATTGTAACAGGCGATTTGGATTAAATGGCTAGCATTAATTATGTGATAATATAAATTAAAGTCCAGGAGACTTAAACCACCTTTAGTCTTTGGGGTAGTTAGCTTCCTGTATGATATTCTGGTTGATTTAGGGAACCATAAGAACTTTGAGATTGTGGTTTCCATTTTTCTGAAGAAATTTTTCAGAACATTTAAGAAAATGGAGTTAAGATGGCAAAGGATTCTGGTTAAAATATTCATTTTAATGCTAGCAGATTTTGATAATAAAGAAAGATTAATGTTTTTCCATCTAGTTAGATCATTATTTATTTGATCCTAGACTCTATATAAGTTTGCTTTCATTAGTTCTTGATGGGAATGTGTGAAATTTATTCCTAGGTATTTGATGTATATTTGAGAGGGATGTCTGACAGGGGGAAGTAATATTCTAAATGGTTTGTAGGATTTAATGGAAAAATTGATGATTTTGCAAGGTTTAATTCATAGTTAGCAGCCTTAGCAAAATGATTGATAGAATTTCAGATCTTATGAAGATCGGTGTTGGGAAGCTCAAAGTAGATGTTCAGGTCGTCTGCAAATGCAGAGTAATTTATTTCTATGTTGAGGACTTTTGAGATATGGTGATAAGTCTTTTGTTTAACCCAGAGAAGAAGAGGTTTGAGATATAAATTAAAAATATAAGGTGAGAGTGGACAACCCTGTCTAGTGCCATTGGTAATTTTGATAGGGCATGATAATGTTTTATTTATATAAAGGAAAGTAGAGGCATTGTTATAAAGCATCTTAATAGTGTTAATAACAAAATCTGGGAAGTTAAAGTATTTCATAGTTAGGTATAAGAAGTTTAAATCAACGTTATCGAAAGCTTTGGTTGCATCTCGCGTGAGTGCATAACGTGGGTGGTTATCGCTTTCTAGAAACAGCATTAATGTATGTAAGGTAAGAGTATTGCCACAAAGCTGCCTTTGTTTCATAAATCCCAATTGTTCAGAAGAGATGACTGAAGCTATAACTTTCTGGATTCTATTAGCAAAAATGGTATATAAAATGTTGATGTCAACGTTAATGAGGGCAATAGGCCTATAGCTGAAAGGGTTGGACTTGTCAGAGTTCGGTTTTAGGATGAAAATTGTTTTAGAATTGTTCATATATTTGTCAGTAATCTTTTTAGAAATGATATAATTATAGATGTTAAGGAGAATTTTAGAAAGTTGACAACTAAAAGTTTTATAAAATTCGCCTGTAAAACCATCGGGGCCTGGCACCTTATTTGGTTTAAGTTTTTTAATAGCTAACGTTATTTCATTCAGTGTTATAGGACTGTTTAAACATGTGTTTTGTGTGATAGATAGTTTGGAAACAGATAGCTCATTAAGATATTCTGTGTACATTTCTTTTTGGATTTGGTTTTTGGGATTATAGATTTCAGTGAAGATATTTACAAAAAGAGATAACAATATCTTCATTTCTGTATAAGTTTTTCCCTTTGCAATTTATTTCATTTATATAGTTTGGTCCCTCTTTGATGTTTATGAGTCTAGCCAGGGTTTCGGAGGGGGTTTGAGCCCATTCCGAATATCTGTGAAGGAGTTTCAGTTCTACCAAGGATTGATTTTGTACGTGGAAAGAATAGATTTTTTTTTTGTATTTCATGTAGTTTTTTTCCAAGTTAAGGAGAATTAACCTTTTGCAGTTTGGCATCAGTCATCTTTTTCTCATTATTTAGGTTATTGATTTACAATTTTTCTTTTTTTTTATAATAAGATGCTTTTTGTATGAGTATTCCTCTGATGACTGCTTTGGCGGCAGCCCATTGGATATCTAAAGGGATGGTGGATAAACAAGATTCAGCATCAAATTGTTTTAGATAGCCGTTAATTTCCTGCAGAACATCATCTTTTTTAAGAATGTTACTGTTTAATGACCAATTGGGACTACTACCATCATGATTCAGGTGATGAGTGGGATTAATACAAAGGGACACATTCGAGTGGTCAGATATAGATCTAGCCTCAAGGGCAAAGTTGGAACTTTTGTTAGAAAAGACATTCAAGATAAAAAAATAATCAATTCTAGACCAGACTTTGTGCGAAGCCAAGTAAAACTTGAACTTATTTAACTCACTGTCATGGTCGAATATTAAAAAAGGGTCAACTAAGTTGAAGCTATTTATCAAATCATGAATAGATGCAGTTGTTTGGGAGGGCTGTTTCCTGTTTTTATTTGAACTATCATTCAAGGGGTCAATGAGTGCATTCCAGTCGCCACCAATAATAAAAAGATGATTAGGGAATTGAAGTAGCAGATTATGAATTTCATAGATGAACAAGTGTTGGTTTGTACATGTGCTATATAAGTTTAAGAAAAGTAGAGGGCATTTTACCTGGGGGTATGAGCAGGAAAATAAACACCATCTACCATTTGGGTCAAATTTAGTATTTAGTACTTCCCCAGGAAAAGATTTTTTTTATTAATATTCCGGTGCCTTTTGATGCAAGACTATTCCCTGATGATATCACGAGTTTAATCCAATTTCTTTTTTTAACATTATCCCATTGATCATTCGTCATATGGGTCTCCTGTAGAAAGAAAATGTTGGATTTGTCCTGAAAAATCAGGTGCATAACTAGTTTCTTTTTATTGATTTCTTGAAGGCCGTTTACACTCCAGGCGTTCACGCTAATCATCTTACTTTAGAATTAAAAAGTAGATATTTGTTTGGGTAATTTGAGAGAAAAGCCCTATTAGGGACGGTCCAATTAGTGAACAATCTTTTTACAGATAACAGAAGATGAAATATAGTAAGAAATCGTTCTCTGGCATCCATGCTCCTTACCATAAACTCTGCGCCTAACCATGAGTCTCCCTGAAGCATTTTTGAATACGTTTGAAATAGACATGAGTGATCTGTTTTTAAACAATTTTGTCTATGAAAGGCAATACAGGAAAAAAGCAGGGAGACATAAAAACTAACAACAGTAGTCCAAGTGCCAACAAGCATTGCATAAGTTCGCCCCATGCCACTTCCAAAAAATGTTAAAGAATATAAAAAAACATAAGTACAGAGAATGGACTGTTAAAGGCAAGGTAACGTTTGAGTTAGGTGCTTAAGGAGACAACAAACATTATCACAGTAAGGCATAATATACACAGCATTATAAAATGATTGACTGAATTCTAGCAATGGAAATAGGCAAGTAAGGTTGAAGCAATATAAACAATAAATGTTTCTTAGTAACTGAGACCATTTCAATCTATAACAAGGAATAGTAATAAACCTTACAGTAGACAGTAAACAGGTTTTACTATAACTGGCATTACAGTAGGTAACAAAACATCCTAATGATATATTTTATCACCTGTCAGGAAATAGAACAATCAACTTAGACAAGATCTAACTGAGCATAGTGCTATAAAGGGATTTACTAAATATGTATTTCACACACTGAATTACATAGCTATAGGATCAAAAAATAAATAACAAAAGCATTAATTGACTACCAAGGCAGTTAACTGGATTTACACAAAATGCACTTCACATTACACATCTTACACATCATCTCATACCAGCAAATTACACATCTATAAGATTCAGATCAATAAAGAAAAAAACAGTTTAGCAAGCCTGCTATTTAAGCCAAACCCTAGCATACAGCATATCAAGTTAACTAGTTCTACATACTGATATTCATTGAAAGAAAAACACCCATAGCCTGCACTTTCAGCATAAAACAAACTGTATTAAAAAACAACTGTAAACATATGCTTAGGCTGCATATTTCTTTTTTATATTTTTCAAATATCTCTAGGTTTTGTTGTTTATATTTTTGCAATTCCTCAGATGCTTCTATTTCCAAACAGATCAAAGTTTCTTGATCTATATACTGTTTTTCAAAAATCTGTTGTATTAATGAATGCACATTTTTATTTGAAGCTTCTGACAGTTTTTCCTGTGGAAATATTTTTCTTTCCTCTAATTTCTCACTTAATCATTTTGTATATCTTGTGTCTGGAAATTCTGGGCTTTTTGCATAATAGTAACAATACATAATTTATTTCTTATCTTCAATAGTCCACTCCATCATCTTTATGGCTCTTCTTTAGCCAATCAATTTTTGTGATTTTTGTGGACTGCTACTTCCTTCTATAACAGAGGGGTCATCCTCCCCCTGGGTCTGGCCTGCCCCATTGTAGAAATGTTTCCATATTTTGAGGATTCTACACTGTCATTTTTTCCAGTCCTGGCACCAGTGCACCTAGCAGGATTGGGCACTTTTTTATCCTGGGTCTTGTGCATCCAGCTGTCTTTTTTGTTTTTGTTTTTGACTTACTTCCGTCCATGATATATGCTATATAAATACAGTCTATAAATCAGTGTCACCTTGGTGAGATTTTGTGAAAAACAGGGTCCACCTTGCGAAGGTACTCGCCAAGACTTGAGGATGAATTCAATTTCGGCACTACTACTCTCTTTTGCTTACTGACTTTCCATCTCTCCATTAGGATGAGGTTCATGATGATTCTTTCCATGGCCTTGCAGATAAGGCTGGTTAGACTGATGGGTCGATAGTTTCCTGGGTTGGTTAATGGAATCCCCTTTGTGCAAGGGGATTAATGTTGCTGTTTTCCACTCTGCCAGAACAAAGCCACTGCTCAGGCTATGGTTAAACAGAGTGCCAAGCAGGTCTTCTAGGTCTTGTTTTAGATTGTTTAGTAAGCAATCTGGGATGTTATCTGGTCCCATAGAGGCTGTATTTTTGACCTTGGAGAGTGCTTGTATGACCTATTCTTTGGAGATACCCGATAGTGGACTGGTATTAGGAATGTTTTGGGGTACAGCTGGTGAGGATGGGGGTGAAGTTATCACCAAATCTGTAAGCTAACAGGTTGGTGATTTCTTCAGGTCCAGTGTGAGTGCTACCATTCACTATACGTTCATCACACTATATATCTATTTGATACTACATAGCAATAGATATGCTATGCATGTGAGATAGCTATACTGACAGATGGATATATATACGTATATGTCTGTATGTATAGACATTTTGTACATAGTAGGTTAATTCAATGAAGGGCCAACAGAATTGCGCTCATTTTTACTAAGTGTATGGGCATGCCCAGTGGGACTGTCAGTACTTACAATGTAACTCCAGGCCACACCTACCTGTTTTCCAGTCCGGGATTTGGTATGTTACAGACATTAACATCTGCCCCTGTTTCTGCAGTACTGCACTTCACTCAAAATGTCCACAGGATTCCCCAGCTCTCTGCTGTACTAAATATGTGACTGGGGTTGGTAATGTTACACCACCAGCAGACTGACAGCCTGCATACCTCTCAACTGTCCTGATTTTCACAGAATGTCCAGAGTTTTGCCTCATATGTTTGGTCTGTTCCTCACACATTTGTGGTCTTCTGATGCTTTAGTGAATGTTGACATCAATGCATTCTAACTACAGATAAACAATTGTGTGTCAGACTTTATATCCATCAGAATATATGCACTACTGCAACATGTTTACTTCCAGCAAGGTTTATGTGACCAATATTTAAACTCCGTCTCTATGTTTGGGCCTTGTACCCCAATCTTTCTGGCTTTATCCAGATTTCTTGCACTGAAAAGTTGGGAGGTATGACATTCTGTGAAAACACCAGTATACTACTACCTCACATGCAAAAGTGAGTAATTCCAGATTAGAATCATCAATACCATCACCCATGCTAGCGTCCCTAGTCCACTGAGCCACACAGTTAGCTAGACAGAGAGGGATCATCTATCCCACAATCAACAGCATACATATGTACATTGTTATCCTGCATGAAGAGAGACATACAATGTGTGAGCGCTATCTATGTTACAGCCGTGAGATTGCCTGGTCCACTGCTATACCATAGCTGATTTTCTGTTAAAGCAGTTATATGGGTACACCACTGTGTTGGGGGTGGGGGAACAACAGAACATGATCAAATTTGGTAGACAGTAGTCCAAATATCATGTGTACCCACTGTTTAACATCTCCCTTGCCTGCTGCCATGAATATTCCAAACATGAGGCCTAGGGAAAATTAAGGAACACATACTATTGGACTGGGTATCACTTGTCTCATGTGGATGTTAACTCTGCCCAAATAGCGCACTATATTTTCTTGCATAACAGCAGCAGATCCATACATATGATACCTTATTATAGTAATCCTTACTATTAGTGTGCAGGTTAGAAACTTACATTGAGAATGCAGCAGTTGATAGAACTGTAGTTCAGGGTTGACTCTATTTGATGTAAGCGGTACACAGCCAATACATGGATATGTACAGGTTGTGTGGGTTGCCTGGCATCAGCTATTTTATTATATGTATGTGAATGGGAGTAAGGTGTCAGTCCCTAGGACACTAAGTTGTCAGTGTATGTGCTATGCACTGTCTCTTAGCCAATGCCAGGACGTACTGGGCATGCCTACTTCTGCCTACAGGGACATCATCAGGGAGCTACTCCACCAAGTCCTCCTGTGAGTGTGGCTGTGTTGACCTAGGCACTGGTGGAGGGCTGTGTATCTCTTCTCTATGCTGATACTGCTTCAGCTGCTTCCACAGCATCATATTGTGCAGCATGGCACATACTGTGAACATATGTGCACATGTCTCTGGGGAGTACTGCAGGGCTCCATCATATTGCGTAGCATGGTACATACTGTGAACATATGTGCACATGTCGCTGGAGAGTACTGCAAGGCTCCATCATATTGCATAGCATGGCACATGCTGTGAACATATGTGCACATGTCGCTGGAGAGTACTGCAGGGCTCCACCAGATATATTAAGACACTGGAACTGTGACTTCAGCAACCCCAACACATGGTCTATGATGCTGGTAGTTTGTGCATGTGCTTCATTGTGGCATTCTTCTGTAGGTGTGTGTGCATTTCTGATAGGTGTCATCATCCATGGTTCCATTGAGTAGCCAGCATCCCCCACTAAATGGCCTTGTGGAATGCCCCCCCCAGCAAACATCTGGTACAGCTGTGATGAGTGTCAGATATGGGAGTCGTGAAGGCTGCCAAGGCTGCCAGCACACACATTCATGATAATGCTCTGGGCATTGCACAAGACCTGGCAGTTGATGGAGTGGTACCCCTTGTGGTTGACATAGATTCTACCCTCCTCACTGGGTGGTGCCTTGATGTGTACATGAATGCACTCTATGGCACACAGTACCTCAGGGTAGTGTGCTACATGGTAAAAGAGTTGCATATTGCTGGCCTTCACCTCAGGGCTGAGAGGAAAAAAAATGTGCTCACTGGCATGTGGTAACATAGCACCCAGGAAATGGTAGAGTACCCTGGATGCTGATGCCTGTGAGACTCCCATCATGTCCTCAGTTGGTCTTTGAAACGTACCTGTGGTATTATCTTAAGGGCTACACATGCCTTTGTTTCCACTAGGATGGGTTCCCCACTGTTAGCTCTGGGCCTGAGTTGAAGGGTGGCAGAAATCAATGAGTTCTTGTAGTATGTGCCTGTCTACCCTGCATTGCTATATGATCTCCAGTTCATGTAGCTCCTGGAAGGTTACCCTGGGCCTGAACACTCTCCTCCTTCTCTGCCTAGGCCTATTGTCAGCAGCAGCAGCAGCAGCAACAACAGCACTGACTTCAGCATCTAGCAGATACAAATGTAGCAGACATACAGTGAATATAAAAATTTACACCCCCCCCCCGTTAAAATGCCAGGTTTTTGTGATATAAAAAAATGAGACCACAATAAATCATTTCAAAACTTTTCCCACCTTTAATGTGACCTATAACCTGTACAATTCAATTGAAAAACAAACAAATCTGTTAGGGGAAAAAATATAAAAAAATCAAAAACGTACCATACGCTGGTTGGATAAGTGTGCACACCGTTAAACTAATACTTTGTTGTGTGTACACACCCTTAAACTAATAATTTGTTGTATGTACACACCCTTAAACTAATACTTTGTTGTGTGTACACACTCTTAAACTAATACTTTGTTGAAGCACCTTCTTGGGTACACACCTGCCATCAATTAAAGAGGCTCTGATTAACCCCTAATAAAGTTCAGCTGTCCTAATAGGATTTTCCTGACATTTACTCAGTTGCCTGCTACAGAAAAACCCATGGTTCACAGAGAGCTTACAAATCATCAAATGGATCTCATTGTTGAAAGGTATCAGTCAGGAGAAGGGTATAAAAAATTTCCACAGCATTTGGATATACCATGGAATACAGTGAAGACAGTCATCAAAAAATGGAGAAAATATGGGGCAACAGTGACGTTGCCAAGAACTGGATGTCCCTCCAAAATTGATGAAAAGACAATACAAAAACTGGTCAGGGAGGCTGCCAAGAGACCTAGAGCAACACTGAATGAGCTGCAGGAATTTCTGTCAAGTACTGGTTGTGTACATGTGACAACAATCTCCTATATTCTCCATATGTCTGGACTATGGGGTAGGATTGCAAGACGGAAGCCTTTTGTTCCACAGAAAAACATCCAGGCCTGGCTAAAATTTGCAGAACAATACATCAAGTCTCCCAAAAGTATGTGGGAAAATGTGCTATGGTCTGATGAGATCAAGGTTGAACTTTTTGGCCACAATTCCAAAAGGTACATTTGGCGCAAAAACATCACTTTGCATCACCAAAAGAGCACTATCCCCACGGTGAAGCATGGTGTTGGCAGTATCATGCTTTGGGGTTGCTTTTCTTTGGCTGTAACTGGGGCTTTAGTCAAGGTGGAGGAAATTATGAACAGTTCCAAATACCAGTCACTTTTGGTCCAAAACCTTCAGGCATCTGCTAGAAAGCTGAAGATGAAGAGGAATTTAATCTTTCAATACGACAATGACTCCAAGCATACATCCAAATCAACAAAAGAATGGCTTCACTAGAAGAAAATTAAAGTTTTGGAAGGGCCCAGCCACAACCCAGACCTAAATCCAATAGAAAATCTGTGGGGTGACCTGAAGAGAGCTGTGCACAAGAGTTGCCCTCACAATCTGACAGATTTGGAGTGGTTTTGCAAAGAAGAGTGGGCAAATATTGCCAAGTCAAGATGTGCCATGCTGATAGACTCCTACCCAAGAAGACTGAATGCTGTAATTAAATCAAAAGGTGCTTCAACAAAGTATTAGTTTAAGGGTGTGCACATACAACAAAGTATTAATTTAAGGCTGTGCACACTTATGTAACCAGCGTATTGTACGTTTTTAACTTTTTTATATTTTTCCCCTAACAGATTTGTTTGATTTTTAACTGAATTGTACATTAAAGGTGGGAAATGTTTTGAAATGATTTATTGTGGTCTCATTTTTTTATATCACAAAAACCTGGCATTTTTACAGGGGTTTATAAACTTTTTATAACCACTGTAGCAGCCTCTAGCATTATTTCAGTTAAAATTCCCAAGTCTGCACTTCAATGGTGTAGAGTATGGGGGAAAATCAGATTGTAGGGTGTATGCATACTTTATAGTGCTGTACTGTAGGTGTTTCCTGTGTGATTGGCTACCTATGATGCAGTGAACCTGTCTAATATATCATTGACATCATTTAATGGCCCTAGTTGAAGTTAAACAAGGATTAACACTAATTAATACATCATTGACCTTTAAGATACTCTGAGCACTGAGGCGCACCACGCAAATGTGCATCCCATAGGTAAACACTGCTTAGCTGTCAATGCACCCCCAAACTTAAACTTCCACACTCAGCACAGTGGCACACCAAGCAAACATGCGGACACACATGCCCCATAGGTAAACAAAGCTTAGAAATGTTTTGTTTTATTTTGGCAGAATAAAGTTGTGAATTTGGTTTATCAGTGGCTGGCTACCTTTCCTGGGTGCTTTGGATTACTTAGATTTCAGTGCACACCCCCCCCCCCCGACTTCCACGCTCAGCATGACTGTACACCACGCAAGCAGGCATAGCTAAGCTCCAGTCAGTTTAGAATTATTGGGCACACTCTCTCTTGATGTCAGCTACCTCTTCTGTGGACAACAACATGGTTCTCTACCTACACAGAGTGATATGCGAAGATGGTTACCCCATTATGCTATTCAGTATCTCCACCTCATTTGCATAAGGATCCGTGCTCACAACTTGTATACTACACACTTCCAAGCCCTTCCATGTTAGGAACAGCACCAGTGCACCATTATAGATACTGCACACAGGTCCTGTCTCACGATATTAATATTTGATTTTTCCATTTTTTTTAATAAGGCATGTTTGCGCACTACAGCGTGCCGTGCGAACATGCTAAGATTATTACAAAAATATTTTAATATATTTACTGTAACTTTTGGAACATGCAAAGGATAGTTTTGCTCATATATATGTGTGCTATGTCATTTCTGTCTATCTACCTACATTTTTACAGCCTCTTTTATCTTGTTTACATCCTGTACATGGAATTTTTCTGTGTATACTATGGACACTGACACGGGATCTGCAGAGCTGCCTATCTGCTTGCTGGATCTCTTTACCTGCCTCATTTGCATGAGATTCACCTGCTTATGAGGTGATTTGCATGCCACGGAAGTTTCTGTGTTGGCTCGCTCGCTCGTGCATGCCGCTCAGCAGCTCTTAATGAATCTAAAAATGTTCGCTCCCATGTTTAGTTTTTGATGTATTTATCAGCATATTATTCTCTTGTGCTCAAATGGTCAATTTAGTCAAGTAATTTTGCAACATGCCCTATCTGTAAGACATGTAATCAGTTTACCCATTTCAAGTCATCTCTATACAAACTGTAGAATACCCCATATGAAAAAGGTGCATCTGAAAGATACAATCTAAACAAGTATGGGCCTAGGATAGAGCCCTATAGGAGATCCAGACTGTAACCTCAAATTTCGCCTGTCCAATTGCTGCATGATACTTGCCATGTCCTACCTGTAAGCCATGCAGCTATCCATCTTATCAAGAGTACATCAGTACCTACTTGTTTTGATTTATGGATCAGTGTTTTGTGTATGACCCTATCAAATGCTGAAGTTAAATCTATATTAATTACATCACAGCAGAATTTTTTATTCATGGGTGTTATTATATTGTTATAGAACATCATGTTACAGGTGATAATAGACCTATTTTCAAATTATGCATGCTAATATATGGTTTCAAGTCCCAGCCTTTCCAATTCTGACAATAATTAATCCAACATAACTTTCTCCATTATTTTTCTGCAACATGAGTGTAAACTTATGGGTCTGTATGACTCTGGGTTTGTCCTACGCCCCTTTCTGTTAAATACACATTTAACAAGTGCATGTCATCAATCTTGAGCAATCGCCTCATAGCTATATGACCTAGTAAATAACTGATATAATAGTACTGTAAATTCATGCCGAAGTGTTCTCAGGTCATTACTGCTAATTCCATCTCCTCCCTGTGCTTTGTCTGGATCCAGTTTGCATAGTTCCTTTTCAGTATAATCTAATTTGATTTCAGTATCTGAGTTTACCTGGTAGTCACAAGGACAAGGTATCACCGCATTTATGGATCCAAAGTGCTTTGCATAATATTTTATAAATATATCTATAATCTGTTGTATTTGAGAATACATTTTAGAATCTACACACAATTTATCAATTTGTATGTCTTTACTCCTACCACATCCATCCATCCATCCACAACCCGTTTTCCATTTTTGCACATGGGGTTGGGATGTCACTTTAAGAATGACTATCACCTCGAGCTAAGGTTAACACCACCGTTTGGCTAGTCCTGCTACTTAAGGATTTATAAACTGGTTTCTTATTATCCATGAACCACTAAGATGCCAAATATTATAGAAACTACAAAATACCAGGAACTCCGCTTCTTAAAATTAAAGAAGTAATTTATTCAGCGACTGCAGAAATCATTTATCAGCATCAATGTAGCAAATCCACAGTTATAAAAGCCAACAAACTGGATTAGCAGTTGGTGAATAAACAGTGACAGATATCTTATAGCAACACAAAGATCAATACATCTCCACACGATAATCTCGTAGTGCCTCGGCCAACTAGCCTTTACAGAGTAATTCATTAAACTGGAATCAACATTTATATACAAAATCAATTATTCAATTACTTAATTAATTATTTCAGTTAGTAAAAACTCCATTTGACTATCAAAAGTAAACAGTACAGATTAAAAACAGTAATACATGAACATTATATAAAGCTCTTCCAATTACATTCCCTACTTAAACCAATGGGTTGTAAAGTGTTATATTTTAAAATAAAAATAGATTCTTTCTTTCTCAAAAGATATTTTATCCTATTTTCACTTGCATAGTTAGAGTTAATTTGTTCCAACACCGTAACTTTAAAATTTAAAGGAAACCCTCTATGTTCAACAAAACTATGTTCTCCTAAAGGACTAACCATTTTATTATTTTTTTTATATCTCTTCTATGTTCCTTAACTCGTTCAGCTAAACTTCTTTTCGTTTTTCCCACATAACATTTATTACATTCACATGTGATAGCGTAGATAACACCTACGGTTTTACATGTGTAACTACATTTTACCTGAAATTTTTTTTCCATTTATTTCTTCAAAAGTTTTAGTTATATATTGGCATAGTGAACATTTACCACATGGTTTAGTACCTACATTTAAATTTAATTTTTTATTATTACTTCATTTGGTCTCTTATAGCTACTATGTATCAAGGAATATTTTAAATTCCTGCCTATTTTATAAGAAAATGTAAGTTGTAAATTCTTTAAAGAAGAAATATCTCATTTTATTATATCCCAAAAGCCAACTAGCATCTTCTGCAACTCACTTGAAAAAATTGTATATTTCCATACAAAAACCAAGATTTGTTCCAAATCCCATTCTCTTTCATTATTAGTCCTTATTACATTTCTATATCTAGTATTGCATCTAATTGCTTTCTGCCCAAAAACTTTATTATAGCTCTCTAGAACCAATTGTTCTGAGTAGCCTCTCTTAATGAACATATCACTAATTTGAATGGCTTCTATTTTAGCCTCTTCTATGTCTGTGAACAACCTTTTAGTTCTTAAAATGTCACCGTACGGAAGTGATTGTACTGTATGTACAGGATGGCAACTATTAGCATAAAACATATGACTAGGCTTATCAACGTTTCTATATATTCTAGTCATGATGTTACCTTCACTTCTCCCTTCCAGTGTCAGATCCAAATAATTAACTCCATTTCCCTCTTGCAAGCCATCATATTTAATCAAGAACCTACTATTATTTAAGTAATCAATAAAATTAGTTACTTCATTTCTTCCACCCTTACAAATAAATATCAAATCATCTATATATCTAAAGTAGTTTATAACAAACTGATTATAAAATGAGCTTCTATAAATGTGACTATATACAACCAAACCCATGAATAGGGTGGCATACATAGGAGCGAACGCCACCCCCATTGCAGTACCTTGTAACTGTTGATACAGTTTGCCATCAAATTCAAAAATATTATTGACCAAGCAGAAATGAACTAATTATTTTATATATTCTGTTTGGGGAGTATCTCCCATGAAATAGCTAAGAGCCTCCATGCCAAAATTATGTTGTATACTGGTATATAAACTTGAAACATCCATCACCAGAAAATAAATATCAGGTAACCGTGTAATTTGTGATAATTTCTTAAGCAGATCAATAGAGTCCCTAATATATGCTGGTAATTTAACTACATATTTGGCCAAACATCCATGTAGAAAGCGGCCTATTTGATGTATAAAATATCCTGTAGCTGATACAATTGGTCGTCCAGGTGGATGAACTCGGCTTTTATGTATCTTAGGAACACAATAGAATCTAGCAATTACATTGTCTTTACTACTAAACTTGTCACCTACATCTGTTTTTGTAAAATAATTTAAACGGAGCCCTTTTTGCATCAAACATTCATATTCATGCATTGCCTGCACATATCTTGTTTCTTGCAATTGACAATATACTTTAGTGTTATTAAGATGTTCCATACACATTTTGTAGTAGTCATGATTCTTCATGACCACTAACTTTCCCCCTTTGTCAGAGGACTTAAACACTAAATTATGTTCCTCACTCAATTGTTTTAAACTGTTCCATTCCTGCTTGGTCATATTATACATGATAGCTTTCTGGTTGAATTCACTTAACTCCTTTTCTAAAGTCATATTAACTGCTGTATTGAAGCACAAAATATTTTCATTCTTCATGGGTGGCATAAAATGACTGTTTACCCTGATATTAGAAGTATCCAATCTACTATAGGCATTCGTATCCATATCAGAGTTACAGGATTAAAAACTGTCATTAGATACTGAATCACTGTCCTCACTTAATACTACACTTTCAACATTCCTAGATTGAAAAAAAATATTCCTTTATATGCATTTTTCTGACAAGTTTAGAAATTTCGCTTTTTAATTCATACAGCCTAGGAATGACCGTGGGAATAAATTTTAACCCCCTATTTAACACGGCCATTTGATTATCATTAAACACATATCCTGAAATATTAACCACATAGGGGTCTGAACCATCAGACCATACCTTACTAATATGTCTACTTTCCTCGTTTACTGTAAGGTCCATGGTTCTGTTCCCTGTTACTCCCATGTCCAAACCATGTTCTTTTCTTGATTCTCATGTTATTGACTGGCCCACGAAAAGTTCTTTGAAAAGATCCCCCTTGCTGAGCCGCTGGCAAACCAGGAAATTGTTCTTCTTCTTCTCGCTCTTACACTGAAGATGCCGCACTTTCTACCAATGTATAAAGGCTAGAACGCTGGTCTAGCCCTTCCTGTCCTTTTTGAAAATGAACTTGCTGACGTTTGGGTTTGTGATTGGAGGAAAGCAAAAAAGCTTTCTTATTACTATAGTCTCTTAAGTCTCTCTGAAGCTTAACTTTTTTATGGTTAAGCAGTTCTTTTTCATAAGAGACTAATCTGTTATTAATGTCATTTAAGAAATTCTCAAGTGAAGCATTTGAAGTGTGTTTTACCATCTCAGCACATAACATTTTAGTCTCTGTTTTCAACATATTTCGTTTTATCATGTCTCTTTCTATAAGGATAGCTACCCACTCACTACTACACCTGTGAGCTGCCGCTATCCAATGCTCATGAAATATGCGTTCTTGTTCATCACTTAAAGTGAAAGGGGTAGATGGACTTTTAACAGTTCGCAATCCTCTAGGAGTGATATCCAGTTCTTGATAACGTTGCAAACTGTGTATATTGTAAAAAACAGATGTTTCTTTATATACCAATGTTTCTATTTATGCACACAGTTCTTGTACCGCTGGTTGGTTAGACCCTTCTGTCCTTTTCCTAATTGCGGCAAACAAATTAACATTCTGGTCTGATCTATTTTTATCCCATTTCTTCAGCACGCTTGATTGCAATTTACTAATTTGGCTACCTGAAGTATTAGCCTTTTCCTTGTTCAACACCAATATTGTCAATAGTTGTTACACTTCTATTCTCACCTTCACGGCATGAAAGATCCATCCCCACTTCTTGGAAAACACGGGGTAAAGAAGCAAATGAGTCACTGGCCATCAAACATCCACGAACCACTAATATAAGTAATAATAAAAAAATTAAGTTTAGATGTAGGTGCTAAACCATGTGATAAATGCTCAATATGCCAATATATAACTAAAACTTTTGAAGAAATAAATGGAAAAAAATTTCAGATAAAAGGTAGTTACACATGTAAAAGTGTAGGTGTTATCTATGCTATCAGATGTGAATGTAATAAATGTTATGTGGGAGAAAGAAAAAGAAGTTTTAGCTGAACGAGTTAAGGAACATATAAGAGATATAAAAATAATAAAATGGTTAGTCCTTTGGAGAGCATAGTTTTGTTGAACATAGAGGGGTTCCTTTAAATTTTAAAGTTACAGTGTTGGAACAAATTAACTCTAACTATGCAAGTGAAAATAGGATAAAATATCTTTTGAGAAAGAAAGAATCTATTTTTATTTTAAAATATAACACTTTACAACCCATTGGTTTAAATAGGGAATGTAATTGGAAGAGCTTTATATAACGTTCATGTATTGCTGTTTTTAATCTGTGCTGTTTACTTTTGATAGTAAAATGGAGTTTTCACTGACTGAAATAATTAAGTAATTGAATAATTGATTTTGTATATAAATGTTGATTCCAGTTTAATGAATTACTCTGTAAAGGCTAGTTGGCCGAGGCGCTACGAGGTTATAGTGTGGAGATATATTGATCTTTGTGTTTCTATAAGATATCTGTCACTGTTTATTCTCCAACTGCTACTCCAGTTTGTTGTTTTTTATACCTGTGGATTTGCTACATTGATGCTGCTATATGATTTCTACAGTCGCTGAATAAATTACTTCTTTTATTTTAAGAAGCGGAGTTCCTGGTATTTTGTGGTTTCTATAATATTTGGCATCTTAGTAGTTCATGGTTTCTTATTATGTTCAATGACTTTATATAAATTTTGTTCAATTTTTTTCTTGATCTTGCCTCCCACTATGTTTAATTTGTATGTCCAACTTGTTTATTTCAGTTCGTAGTTCGACCTCTTTTCCATTTTTTTATATTTTTGTCTCTCACCTTAATCAAGTACCTGTTTTTGCTGTTTTGTATGGAAATATATTCTTCTTTGTGCCTGATGCTAATCATCTTTTTTCTTGTTTTTATTTATTTATTTTTTTGCATTCAAACAATTTGTATTTCAAAACTTTTCATATTCCTTCTACAGTTTCTCTCCAATTAGTTTTATATAGTGACTGTTTTGCTTTCATATAAACAGCTATTAATCTTCTGTGCATTTGTTTAGATTTCAGTTTGGAAGAATTATCTAGCAATAAATTAATGTTTATAACCCCGTGATCACTGCAAATGAACGGTGGTAAAACTTGACATGAAGTAACAGTAATTTCTTTAGGAACAAAAACAATGTAGAGTATTTCCTGTCCTTGGTAGGTGTTTTTTGCAATCTGATGCGACTGTTGTTCCTGAACATAAATTGTAAATAATTTCCTTACTAAAATTATTGAATCAATATTATTCAAGTCTGTTTCTGGTAAATTTAAGTCCCCAGCCACTATTACCCTTCCCTCCTGTGTTTCATGTAAGAAGCATATGAATTGCTCTAGGTCATCAGCCCCTCACTTTTGTCGTCTATACACTCCAAAAGTTGTTATATATTCCAGGGCTCTCTTTATTGTCACACTTACACGATTTACACTATTGGTGTTATCTTTAAACATGTAATAATCACATGTCTCATAACAATCTTTAATCCCTATCATAACGTCTCCCTCTTATTATTTGTTAGAATTTCTGTTACAGTAAAAAATATTTATACCCTGACAGAATTGGTTTCCAGTCATTGTTCTTTTACTATGTTTCACAAACAATAACAACATCAAGTCTTGTGTGAACATAGCAAAATTTTCAATACAAAAACTTATTAATGCTTCTAGTATTAACAACCATCAGAGAGGTATCAAATGCTATCTGTGAACTGTTAAATTTTCTAACTGGCAAAATTCCTACCTTGTCTTTGTCAAATATTACAAAACACTGTATCTGCTCTTCACTGATCTTGATATCTGCACATCATCCTATTAAAATAGACATGTGCCCAAAATTAGGCTTGGAAGCTATACACATTTCCATTTTTTTAAAACAGGACATTTTTTTCATGTTGGCATTTACCCAAAAACTCTTTTCATTCACAGTTACCAGACTATCCTTTCTATATGTGATTTGTGAAAAATACATCCTTACACCAGTAAGAGGGCTAAATGTTCACCACTTACAGTCAGAAAGTCCTCATGCATGAGACCATTTGTACCAACATGAATAAAAACAGATCTGTACTTCCTTGCATTAAGGTCTCCCAAGGCTTGTCTCACATTTGCTATTTTTGCTCCTGGCAAACATAACACTATTTGATGGTCATTATCTTCTCTGCAAATGTAAGTATTATTTAGTTTAATAAATAAATCTCCAATTACAAGACTATCCTTTCTGACCAGATCAGAAGAATCTTCAACTTCTAATTTAGTAATAGCTGTTCTATTAATCATTACAAATGAATGATCTTCATCACAAATAGTCTTATGAATCTCACGGTTTTCATGGCTTATTACATTTGCAAGCATGTGATTCTCATCCAGCTGGCTTTGTACCTTCACAGTTTGAACCATGTTGTCAACTTCTGTCTTCCCCTCCTCTTTTTCTTACAATAATGTTCCTCAATCCTTCCACATTCAGTTTTGCTTTCTTCTTTTCCACCTGCCCCTTGCCTCTTTTTTTCTACATTCTTTTTTGGACAAATGATGCCTTTCTCTGTACACTGAAGGTTTTCTGGTAAAATAAAATGTTATAATTCCCTTTAATATGTGTGTTATATAACAAAGCAGGATCCTTTTTAGTATGTATTATCTTTGCTTTATAAACATGAGTCAGGTTTTTCTTCCTTGTTATTTGTTGTGAATTTCAGCCTGTCTCTTTTTACTTTCTTCTGTATGCTCCGAATCCTCTGATTGCTGATTCCTTGCATCCAGAGTTCCAAAGTTGTCTGTGCTCTTATCTTGTTTAATAGGGATTGAGTGATCTTTACTCAGAATAGATACCTTTCCTAAATACTTCTATGTGCTCTTTCCCTAACATTATATGTCTCTATCAGTCCTGTCATTAATACATGCAACAACAGTTCTCCAAGCCGCGCCAATTGCACAAGTGCAATCATCAGCAGCAGCAAGTGTAGAGTTATTACTAATAATGGTAAGCAAATCATCAAACTTTTGACACAAGGAACACAGATCACCAGTATTAACAGAAGCTACTTTTAAAGATACATAGCATTTGTATACTGTACAAGATATTTGTGCTTTAGCAAATCATTGATGGCATTCTCATTTAAGGAATCCATTTTCAGTTGCATATGAATAAAAAATTCTAAAATAAAAGGATAAGCAAAATAGTTATCACAAAATTAAAAGATATTTTAAATCAACTTCTGTGAGGAAAAATCACAAAAAGAATATACAACTAAATATTAAATTAAATAGAATAAAGTCATTGCTTTGACTGCATGGTTGTGAAAGTTGCACAAATGTTGGTGTTCCTTAACATTGTACGCAAATGCACCCAGTAGCCTGTTGCTTGCAGTTGCCCCTCTTTTAACAGTAATGTTGAATAAATTACAAACCAACACAAGATTATTAAAGAGAATGTCTGGATTGTCCTCTCTACAGTCTGTGTGAAATTGTAACAGACTAGGCCCCTTGGGATGGCTAGAGCTTGCCTGTCTAAAATGTATTCCTTTCTAATAACAGTGAAAATTAGAGGTAAAAGAGCAAAATGCAAATCAAAATAAATTGTCTTGTCTACAAACGATCCCTTCTTCCTACAAAGAGTAAAAAACAGTGGTAAAAAATAAAATATAAATCAAAATAAATATTCTTGCCTACAAACGATCCCGTCTTCCTACAAAGAGTAAAAAACAGTGGTAAAAAACAAAATATAAATTAAAATAAATCTTCTTGTCTACAAACAATCCCTTCTTCCTACAAAGAGAGTGGTAAAAAATAAAATATAAATCAAAATAAATCTTCTCTTACCAGGCAATTTCACAATCAATCACAAACCAACACAGCATTGCTTATAGAAGCTCTATCTATGGGGTGATAGGCTTTGCTAGGGCATACTGTAATCCAAAAGGAGGAAATGATGTAAACAGTTATCAACAGATGAGATTTAGTATAAGGTGAGCTGATTATCTAGAGGAAGGTCAGTTATAATGATGGTGTAGATTACAGATGGTCTCTGATCAGCAGTTTATCACTTTTATCTAGTTTAAACAACAGGATCCCTATTCATAAAGCATAAGGGACTATGGAAACTGAAAATTAAGAAGCCATGTGTATATGTGTAGTCAGCTGTCATGATAATGCTGAGGCTAGAAAATAAATGCAATGCATTTTCCCCTGAATTTATTGTTTTATGCATTAATTTAAACACTTATAGAGAGCATCTCATTATGATGTGGTGCCAAAAACCAGACTGTTGGACTGAAACACCTGAAATGAGCAGAAGTACAGGTATGTGAATGGCCTCCCAGATACTTATTGGGACTGGAAGTTTCCCAGCTGCAAACACATAAAACCATCAACTACTCTCATTAACTCATGTGATTCAGATAAGTTACAACGAGATGTCAGATGAGACTTTGATGTTTCACTGTAAAAGCTGTGCGTGTGTCAGAAAAGCAGCTTGTAGTGGCATATTACCCTATCCAGAAACCCAATGATTGATCTTATCAAGTATGATACTGAAAAAGATATGATCGCCTACTTGTGAAGTGTCAGATAAAACTGACCTGTGACTACAAGCAGAATGGGCATTTTCAAAGAAGCTACGAAACAAGACATTAACCTAAAAATAATTATCACATATTTAAAAAAAATAGCATGTAAAACTCCCAATTCATAGTACTCTAGTAAAGTGTAAAATGTGCATCAGTGTAATCATTACTTTAATGTCACCTGGTGCTTAGAGAGGCATCTTGAAGTGTCCACAGACCTTAGAGTATAAATTGTTTACAGTAGGAGTACAATTGTCAACACAAGAAGGTCTTTTCTAGAACTAAGATAGAATTGTGGAACCAAACATCCTCAAACAAACCCACAAGCATCATTAACAGTTGACCACATTCAGAGAGATAGAGATAGAGGGAGAGAGAGAGAGAGAGAGTAAAAATGTATGTTTAGAGGCCAATTTTAAATGCAGATATGAAGTGGTGAGAGCATGTCACTTCTGCAAAGAACATATGCCAGCCCAAAGTAGAGAACCTCTTATGTCTTTGGACAATTGCCAAAGGTCTACTGCAGAAAAGCTGTTGCTGACCTGTGTGAATATGATGGAAAAATCTATTTCAGTGGTAGTGGATTACTAGTCCAGGCACGTTGAAATAATCCATCATCATCAAGTGATGAAGTACTTCAAGATAATGTACTTAAGGTGGGGGAAACCCAGAGAATTACAAATCTATGTTAAGTGTTGAAAGCATAAATGTTTGACTGAATTACTCAGAAAAATTCAAAAATCAGTAATTTGTAGACAAAACAGACAAAAAATTGAAATACTTCAAAACTGTTTTTTTTGAGGGGAGCAAGCACCCATACATGCCCCCACACCTCTTGCTACTGAAATATACCAGCCCCGCTGCTCACTGTACTGTGTGACCCTGCACATGAAAGGACCAACAATTTGCAATCTTTATATATTCCATCACTTTTGCCAGTCTTTCCTTATTCAAAAACATCAATGTTTGAGCAGCTGAATTGAATCCATAATTACACATTGACAATGGAACTCAGTTTATATACATGGAATTTTAAAACTTCAGTACAAAGTATGTGTTTGCTCATATCAGGTGATGTTTTTAATCTACCCAATAAAATGGTGCTGTAGAGAAAGCAGTACAATCAGCTAAGGAAATTCTTAGTCAAAAGGTTCATATTTTCTTAGCTCCATACAGTGCAAATGGTGTGAGACCAATGCAACTAATGCTTGGCAGAAAAATCCAAATAAATATTTCTACACTGAAATAGCCAAAGGCTATTATGTCCGACACAGTCAAGAAAAATGACCAGTGGGCCAAATCTACAAACAAATAATTAGATGATGGTGTACTGTTCTAATCCTCTAACAGCTTTGGAACCAGGTCAAACAGTTCATCACAAGCTGGGGAGGGGGGGGGGGGTATTGTAAACAACAAATATGAAAGTGTAGAAGTCCTTTGATCTGAAGTCATACATGATTCAAGCAGACAATGGGACTAAAGTAAAGAGAAACACAGGTGACATATCTAGACCATACCTGAGATGTCAGAACTGGAAAGACAACTGCCTGAACCAACCAGATAGAAGTCTGAGCTGAGCATTCTAAGGTCCTTTGCAAGGAGACAGTTGCTTAATCTAAAATGGGAATTTCCCCATCTGAAAACCTGAATGAGATATAATATTCCAAATACAGAGTGATGGAACCAAGCCACAGGACTAGTGAAGATGTAGCTCACATGGACACTGTTATAAAAGATCAAACTAGTCATGGTGCATATGAAAGAAGTTCTGCAATAATTACCATGATTAGAAATGAAATACTCGGTAGAAGCATGTAGAGGACAGACTTTCCTAGACTCATCACACTGTCACGTCCAAAATCTCGCTCATTTCCTTTTGCAGATTCTCTGCTTGTCTGAACTATCATGAATGGACTTGAGGTAGCAGTTGCAGTGTGGTGCCAAGATCAGAGACTGTTCCAGAGGTAAAGTAGTCAGATGTTTGTCTTCTGAAAACTAATATTAGGGACTCTAACATTAAAAGTATTTATTAATGTTTGAATATTGTTCTTATTGTCCTAAATTCATAAAAAAATAGTAACAGTGACATTCAACAGACACAATGCAAAATGTTTTAAAATGATTTTCTATGCTAAATGTCTCAAAACATACCTATGCTTTAATAAAAGTACAACATGGGTTTTCTGCTGTGCATGCCTGCTAAAATCCACTATTATTTGTGAATAAAAGAAATTGTGTATGCTGACAATTTCTGGGGCAGTGCAAAAGGTTTAATATCTCTCTCTTAAGAGAATGTAATTCTCCTTCCTAGAAGGGAAGTATGACAATGCCAGATCACTGGATGGTCGGTGTGATCAGCAGCTGACTATATGGGTCTATCTGGTTTAAAAGAGAGTTTCTTTACCCTTACCCATAATGCATGAGGAGATAAGAAGAAGCTAGGATCTGAAGAAGTCTTCTAAGACAAAAGTGCTTACTCTATTAATGAATGTTTGTCCACCACTTACAGAAATGTTGTGCCTTAGTTTTACATTTTAAATACACTTCATGTTTACAGGATATTTATATCTGTTCGTGTTTTGTTTTTAACTTGGTTTTCAAAAATGTTCAGAAACGTATGTTAAGTCAAGCTGCTAGATGTGTGACATTCTGCAGCTGCTACATGTGAATAAGTTAATAGAGTGTTGTCAGGAAGAGCGAGGGCAAAGAATAATTTATCTAGTAAGGAATAATGAGTGTTGAGAAGGGTATGTGGGTGTGTATAGGGGAATAGAAGTAGAAAGGTGAAGGTGATTTACCTGAAGCATAGACAAAGGAGAAGCAAGGAATGAAGAGATGAGCAAACCAGGTGTGCATAGTTAAGGTGAATAAAAATGAAGTTAAGGAAGGAAAGTATGTCTACTTGGAGGGGTAGCCATGGAAGATGTTAATGGACATCCAAAGCAATGCAGTAAATAAACTGAGAGAATAAAGAGTACAACATTAGAACCTGTAACAAGTGGGAGCTGGCAACCATTTTATATATGTGGGATCTGTAGAAGAACATATTGATGTCATGCACAAGTATCTGTGAATTCTAGAAATGGATATCAAAGGTAATAGGAAAAGATACTAAAGAAAGTGCAGCAATGAACATGCAAACATGAAAGGAATGCCAGACTGGCTGAAAGGCTATAGAAACAACACTAAGAAAAATGCTAATAACACTTTTGGGGTAGTATGTGGAAGAAAAAGGGGTACCATATGGCGGGAGCTTTGAGTGGAAAGCCTATGAAAGAGCCAGTGGATGAGTAGCTGTATGTTATTGTGGGTCGACATCTTGAGCTTAACAATGTAGTAAATGCGATATGGAGGCTTTAACAGTTAACTATGCAAGGGAAGTCTACCTGAGTATACCTGACCTCAGAAGCAAAATTAAAAGGGGGGAAAGGAAAGAAGGTTCTATCTGGTCAAAAAGAGGTCTGCCACATAGTGTGCAGTAACTGTTTGGTCAGATTCAGAATGGTGAGAATAGTTTATTTCAGTGCTAGTTGTCTGCAAAGTCCAGTTAGCAGGTAATTATTAGGTTTGTCGGAAAACCAAAGCCTCATTTTTAAAGAAATACACCTTCTAGCCTAACAATAGAATGTAGTTTAATCTGGGAGTCACATTCTTTCATAAGTGAGACCAAGGTAAATGAGTTGTGATATGCTGTTTTCTTTTAAATGTTTGTATTTAGAGATTATTTTCCTTTAGATTGTCAGATACACTAGAGGATCCTCTTGGAGTTTGGCTCTGCTAAAGGGATTGTACATTTAGTGGTCAGTTCACTTATGCACATTCGAAGACATCTCTCAGGGTGATGTGGATTGTTTTGTTTGAAATTACTGTGCTTGTTGATGAGACTGCAATTTTGTTTTAAGACCAGTTGATTTGTCCAGGGGGTATGTGTGTCAGTATAAGGTCCGGTTAGCCTAGCTTAACTGAGGTACCTCATTGGGTCGATGTGACAAGATTACCTGCATCAATAGACTGTATAACAGAAGGAAGAAAATTAAGGCAAAAATTATGAAGTGTAGCACCCAGCAGTATAACACTCCCATTAAACTAAATGCATAACGCAAAGGACAAATAAAGTCTACCAAAAAACAAATTTGGAGTAGATCTGGCCTCCCAGGTCAAGGACAACCACAAAGGATTCCTTAGGCATCACAGGCAATACACAATTGTGTGCAGAACTCATTGTAAATGGAGCCACCTACACTGAGCCAGAAGAGTTTCCAAACTTGCTAGCTGACAAATGTAGCTCTAAACCTACCCATCTCTCTTCCCCAGTGTCCTTTCAAGGAATGTCATCCAATATAATTCACCAAGTATCACTAGGGAATAGGTCTGGAATAATCTCCCTAAGGCCAAGAACACTGCATCGATGGGCCCCAGCGGTATCCCTGGCTACTTCCTAAACAGCATGAAAAACAACCTATTATTATTTAACTGTAACCTCAAAACAGGCTTTATGTCTCATGAATGGAGAACAGCAACTGTCACGGCTCTCCACAAAAGTGGACCATCTATGGATCCTGGAAACTAGAGACCCATAGGATCATAGGATCATAGGTAGGTACTAGGCTATCAGCCCTGGGGCCTATACAAGCCCAGCTAAAAAGGTACCCTGCCTTTTGTCACCCAAGAAAATTATTTTCCTGTGCCACTGTCGAGCAGAGCCACAGAGGTGATCCCCGGGGTGAATTTCCTATTTCCCGTCCAATCATCAAGATTTTTCTTGAAGAGTGCTAATGAGGAGCTTTGTTTGATATAAATAGGTAGTTTATTCCAGAGTATGGGAAGTCTCTGGGACAGGAATCTATCCCTCCGGCATGTTCTGTTTATTGTGGTGACAAGGTTTAGGTCGCTAGAGTGTGTAGCTCGGAGGGATTGGGATTTCTTTAAGTGGAGCATGTCCAACAGCTCTGGGTTTTACATAGCTTTGTATGTTCATAGATTCATAGGTTCATAGGTTCATACTAGGCTATCTGCCCTAGGGCATTTATAAGCCTAGCCAGAATGTGTTTGGCTTTCGCCACCCATTTTAAATTTATTTTGCTATGCCCTTTTTCGAGGGTAGTATACTGTGCCTCTGTCTAACAGTGACACAGAAGTGATACCCGGGGTAAACCTACGATCTCCCATCTACTCATCAAGATTCCTCTTGAAGAGAGTCAATGAGGGACTCTGCCTAACCTGGACTGGGATTTTATTCCAGAGTGAAGGGAGCCTCTGGGTTATTAATCTGTCCCTCCAGCATGTCCTATTTATTTCAGTGCTGAGGTTCAAGTCTCTCGAGCGTAGCTCGATGGGATTTGGATTTTCTGAGGTGCAGCATGTCCATTAATTCTGGGTTGGACATGGCTTTATACGTCAGGCACAGATCGCCTCTGAACAGGCGGTATGCCACTGAGAAGAGCTGGAGTTTCTTTAACCGGGCAGCATATGGCATCTGTTTGAGCCCTTTGATCCTCTTGGTGAGGTACTTTTGGGGTCTTTCCAGTTGCTGCAGGTGTCTGGTAAGGTACATCCCAAAAGGGGCATTGTACTCAATTATGGGCCTGATGAGGGATGAGTAAAGAGGCACGATGACCTCCCCTGATCTAGATGTGAATCCCTTCATGATTAGGTGGGCTATATAAAATGTTTTTCTAACCACTTTGGCCACGTGGTTGTCAAATGAGAGATTGCTATCAACTTGGGTCCCCAGGTCCCTAATTACTTCTTCTGTACTTAATGGATTACCACCTATGTGGTAATTTGTGGGCACTTTGTTTTTGCCAAAGGGATGACTATACACTTTTTGGAATTTAGCTTGAGGCCATGGCTCTGGCACCAGTTGTCTGTTACTATGAGGCCCTTTTGGAGGATGCTTGTGTTGGCTGGAGAGTCGATTATGGCGCCCAGTTTGCAGTCATCTGTGAACTTGGTCAGCCACAGTCCTTCCGTGTTGGCCTGTACCTCCGAGAAATATATACCGAACAAGAGAGGTCCCAGGACTGAGCCTTGTGGGACACCACTTGTAACTGGTTTGGAGTCTGACATGGCTCCAGCAATTCTAACCATGTGGGTTCTGTCCTTGAGCCAGTTTGCAATCCATCTAGTGACATAGGGGTTTATATTTAAGCTGGTGAGCTTATCTATAATGCCCGAGTGGGGTATTGTATTGAAGGCTTTAGCGAGGTCCAGGTAGGCTGTGTGGACCACCTTCCCCTCGTCAATCACCTTGGTGACTGTTTCAAAGAAATCAACTAGGTTTAAAAGGCAGGATCTGCCCTTAACAAAGCCGAACTGGGTAGGATCCAGTGTCTGTAGGTCCCCAATATCTTTATTTATGAGGTCCATGATGATCCTTTCCATAGCTTTGCAGACTAAGCTAGTCAGGCTTATGGGGCGATAGTTTCCAGGATCCGTTGAGGCACCACCTTTATGGAGAGGGACCACTGTTGCTGTACGCCACTCTTTGGGCACATATCCTGTAGTAAGGCTGAGATTGAACAGTAGTGTTATGTTTGGGTTTAGCTCTTCTTGGAGTTCATGTAGGACGCAGCCCGGGACACCGTCTGGTCCCATTGATGCTGTGTTTTGCTTTGGAGAGGGCGGCTCTTACCTGAGCATCTGAGATGTCAGGGGGGCAGCACTCTGCTGGGATAGATATTTGCCCTTTTGGTGGGGAAGGGGGGGAGAAGTTTGCGCTGAACCTGTCAGCTAGGATGTTGGCAATGTCTGTGGGTTCAGTGTATTTTTTGTCATTTTGGACTAATTCTGAGCATATCTGGGAATTACCACCCAGGTTCCTAACATAACTAAAGAAAGCCTTGTGATTATCCTTAGTGTCCTGTGCAATCTTTCTCTCGAAGCTGGCCTTAGACAATTTTATGAGTGCCCATAGTTTTTTGCTAATACTGATCAGTGATGCCTTCCCTTTCTGGGATTTTGCTCTATCATTTAGTAGCTTCCTCCTTCTATTGTATAGTTTGTTTATGGCTGGGGTCCACCAGACAGGACGTCTGCCTTTGGAGGATTGGGTCTTGGTTTTATTCGGGATTGCATGATCCATGCATTCCTGAAGGTGTTCATAGAATGCGTTTATAAAGGATTCTGTGGTCTGGGCCGTATTTTCCACAGGCCCGGGGGCTTTGAAGGATTCCACCTCAGTTTTAAGGAGTGTGAAATTTGCTTTAGAGAAGTTTTTCACTGTGGTTTTCTGGGCAGGGGATGGGGTCGGGATGTGAATATCCAGTGAGATTAGTTTATGGTCTGATCTTACCAGTGAGGGATACACTTCTGGTCTGGAGCATAGAGTCCCCATGTTGGTGATGATCAGGTCCAGTATGTTTTCCCCTCTTGTGGGAGTGGTAACAAGTTGTTCCATAGCATTTGAGTTTATAAATTCTAGGAACCTTTGGGCTAGGGTGTTGGAGCTAGAGTAATGCTCTCAGTCTGTTTGGGTAGTTGAAGTCTCCTAATATAATGGTGTTTGGAGAGACCTTCATATTTTGCCAGTGTTCTCAGGAAGGCCGAGTGGGGTTCCTGGGTTTGGGAGGGTGGTCTGTAGCAGGCTATAAACTGGAAGGCAGTTTTACCCACTGTTAGTTGCACATGGATAGTCTCTGATGCTTCGTGCTTTGCCACCAACCTGGAGGTGTGGGTATCTTTGATGAATATCGATACTCCCCCTCCTTTTGTGGTTCGGTCCAAGTTTTGGGGCTGAAAAGCATAGTATGAGGTATAACCTGGTAGTGCTGGGGTGCTCTCGGGAGCCCTGAACCAGGTTTCTGTTACTGCACAGATATCGATGTTCTCCATGCTAAGGAGAGTTTTGAGTGCGTGCATCTTGAGGTTTAGACTTCTGGCGTTGAGTATCATTACTCTTAGTTTCTTTTCCCTTGTGATACCTATGGAGGTGGGTTTGTCTTTTGAGCCTTGCCTAAAAAAAGGCACTATAGGGGTAGCAAGAGCCTTTGCCAATATCCGAAAGCCCAGGGGTGACAGGTGCAAGCCGTCCCTAGCGAAGCATCGTGGCTTGTCAAGCATATCATCCCAAGCTGACAGGCATTGGATCCCCTTTGAATGACACCAGTACTTAAGCCAATTGTTGAAATTGATCATCTTGTCTTCATATTGTGGCATCATTCTTGGTGAGGGTAAGATGCTACTCAAGGTCAGGGTCATACCGGCCTGGGCTACATGCTCAGAGAGCTCCTTTATGTCTCTTTTCATGTAGTCCAGGGAGGTACGTCTCAGGTCATTCACACCAGCATGGACAATGACTGAGTCATATTTGTACTTTCCTTGGAGTGACCTGTGTGCTTGTGCTATGTGATGGATCCTAGCACCCGACAGGCTGCTCACCATGACCCTCTCCTTGTTCAGCCTGGTGAGCGGGACGTCAGTGTGCCTGATGATAGAGTCACCTATTACAAGTGTATCAGGTGTGTTGTTTAGTCTTAAGGGCTGTGACTGTTCGGCACACTGGCTTTGTGAGATATGTGTTGCACGTGTTTTGTTTTGGGATAGCGGTTGCTTGGGTGTCTGCTTTGGAGGTCTCTGCTGCTTAGGCAGATCTTTATTTAGAGCCTCCGAGTATGTTTTTGTGTGATTATGTGTTTGGTTTGCTGTCGTGGTAGGTCTATGTGAGACTGGAATTGTAGTGAGAGTGGTTTCCTTCTCCTCCTGACTGGTTATGCCAGTACTGAGTTGAGAGAGCTTAGCCTCCAGGTTGGCTATATGGTTGCATCTCTCACATGTGTTGGAATTTGTTTGGAGGAGGAGAGGGTTGTCTGTGTACATGAGGCAGTTGTAACATTGCCGCAAGATTCCCAGATTCACCAGCTGGACCGGAGAGGAGATTGACAACTGACCTTTGGACATGCTAGAATAATATTGGGAATTCCTTAATAATTGAAAACAAGGGCCAGTGGAGAGTGAGGGTGTAGTGCTTTTCATTTTTAGTGCTGACTTATATAATTGCTTTAGTGAGCAAGTGCCAGGTAACTTAAGTGCAATGTGTTACAGGTAACTTAAATGCAAAAATGACAAACAGCAACTTTCTTTCAAGTGAAACAAGGAAATAAGTACAGTAAGCAATGCAGATATCACTAGTGATCTTACGATGTTAGGTAGAGATCACCTCTGAGTAGGCGATATGCGACGGAGTAAAGCTGGAGATTTTTGAGACGGTCTGCATAGGGCATCTGTTTGAGGCCAGTAATCCACTTTGTGAGGTATTTCTGTGGCCTTTTTAGTTGTTTTAGTGTCTTGTGAGGTACATACCAAAAGGGGCGTTGTACTCTATAATGGGTCTAATGAGTGATAAGTAGACGGGAACAATGACCTCTTTTTTCTGGATGAGGATCCTTTTGTGATGAGGTGTGCCATGTAGAAGGATTTCCTGACTACTGTGGCGATGTGATTATCAAAAGAGAGACTACTGTGCACCTGTGTCCCAAGGTCTGTTATCACACTTTCGGTGTTAAGTATACTACCACCTATGTTGTAGTTCATGGGTACAGAGTTTTTACCAAAGGGGATGACAATGCACTTTTTGGCATTGAGCTTGAGGCCATGGATTTGACAACAGGCATCTGTCTCAGTGAGGCCCTTTTGTAGGATGTCCACATCGTTAGGAGTTTCGATTATGGCTCCTAGTTTGCAGTCATCTGCGAACTTCATTAGCCAAAGACCTTCTGTGTTAGCCTGTACTTCAGAGAAGTAGATACCAAGCAGGAGAGGACCCAGGACTGAACCCCGTGGTACTCCACTTGTCACTGGTCTGAAGTTGGATTTGGAGTATGCTACTTTCACAGTGTGGGTTCTGTCAGTGAGCCAGTTGGCAACCCATTTTGTGACATAGGGATTTATACCTAGTTTAGTGAGTTTATCTATAATTCCAGAGTGGGGGATGGTGTCGAAAGCTTTGGCAAGATCTAGATAGGCTGTGTTAACCACCTTACCCTTGTCTATTACTTTGGTGACTGCATCAAAGAAGTCTATCAGGTTTAGGAGACATGATCTGCCTTTTACAAACCCGAACTGGGTGGGGTCCAGAGTTTGGAGATTACTAATGTCTTTGTTTATAAGTTCCATGATGATACGTTCCATGGTCTTGCAGACCAGGCTCATCAGGCTAATGGGGCAGTAGTTCCCAGGGTCCGTGGTGGCTCCCCCCTTGTGGAGTGGGATAACTGTCACTGTGCGCCATTCAGCAGGCACAAAGCCTGAGTTGAGGCTATGATTGAACATGGTACTTAGGTGGGGTGCCAGTTCGTTCTGTAGTTCATGTAGAATGCAGCCTGGGATGTTGTCTGGTCCCATGGATGCTGTGTTCTTGGCTTTGGAGAGTGTGTTTTTTTACGTGTGCAGCCGGGATTACAGGAACTTTGCATTCTTCTATTATAGAGATGGGCTGTTTAGGGGGTGAGAGGGGAGTAAAGTTAGCACTGAACCTATCTGCCAGGATGTTGACAATATCAGTTGGGTCTGTATATTTAGTGCCATTGTGCTGTAACTCAGAGCAGGTCTGAGTGTTGCGATTGAGATTCTTGACATAGCTATAGAATGCTGTGTGGTTGTCTTTAGAATCAGTGGCGATTTTGTTTTCGTAACTAGCTTTGGAGGATTTTATCAGGGATCGCAGCTTCTTATTGAGGTTGACCAGGGAGCTCCTCCACTCATGGGATTTTACTCTCTTTTGCAACAGTTTATTCCTTCTGTTGTACAGTTTGTTTATGGCAGAGGACCACCAGATTGGCTTCCTTTTTTTGGAGGATAGCATCTTGGTTCTGTTTGGAATAGCACGATCCATGCACTCATGTAAGTGCTTATAAAGTGCAATTGTGTAGGATTCAATAGTCGTAACTGTATTGTCCATCTGCATGGGTGTCATGAAGTTCACCACTTCTGTCTTAAGAAGCATGAAGTTGGCTTTGGAGAAACTTTTTACCATGGTTTCCTTAATGGGGTGGGGGCAGGATGTGGATATCTAGGGTAATTAGCTTATGGTCGGATCAGACCAATGAGGCGTTGACTTCAGGTGTGGAACACCGGTCACTCATGTTGGTAATGACTAGATCTAGGATATTGTTGCCCCTGGTGGGGGTGTGGATAAGTTGATCCACGGCATTGAAGTTTATGAATTCCAGAAAGTGTTGAGTGAAGGAGTTGGTACATGAGTAGTTTTCCCAGTTAATGGTGGGGGTAGTTGAAATCGCCCATTATTAGGGTGTTTGGTTGAACCCTAATATTTTCCAGTACATCAAGAAAAGAGGAGTGGTATTCCTGGGGCATGGTGGGTGATCTGTAGCAAACTACAATTTGGACTGCAGTTTTTCCCAGAGTTAGTTGCACTTGGATATCTTTGGCTGCATTATGCTGAGCAACTAGTCTGGAGGTGTGGATATCCTTAATGAATATGGACACATCTCCGCCTTTGGTGTTCCGGTCCAGGTTACATGGCCAAAAAGTGTGGTACGAGTTGTAACCTAGTAGTGCAGGGGTGCTCTCTGGAGCCTTGAACCAGGTCTCAGTCACTGCACAGATAGATATTCTCCATTTTAAGGAGTGCCTCGAGTGAGTGCATTTTGAGATTTAGACTTCTAGAATTGAGTAGCATCACCCTCAGTTTTTGATAGCCTGTTCCTGTTACGGTGGTGAATTTGTCATTTGAACCTTGCCTAAAAAAGGCACTATAGGGGCAGCAAGAACCTTAGCCAGTATCCAGAATCCCAGGGGTGACAGGTGCAGGCCATCTCTGGCAAAGCATCATGGTCTGTCGACCATGTCATCCCAGGCAGACAGATACTGGATCCCTTTAAAGTGGCACCAAAAGCTTAGCCAATTGTTGTCTCACTAGTCTCATATGCAAAGCCATGGAAAGAGTTATCATGGAAATGATCAATAATGACATAGAAAACCTCCAGACAATCAACCTAACCCAGCTTTGTTTCATCAAATGCAGACTATCATACCAACTCAATCTGGTGGACTTCTTTTTGAGAAGGCCACCACAACAATGGACAATGACAAAATGCTTCACATTGCCTACCTTGATCTAGCCAAACCATATGATACAATACCCCACTCAGACTTTGTTGATAAACTCAAGAGGTTAGGTATAAACCTTTATGTCACTCAGTGCATAGTCAGCTTTCTCACAGACAGGACCCAGGAAGTTAGAATTGAGAAGTCCTCCTCTACAAAGCAACTATTTACCAGCAGAGTCCCCAGAGATGTTCCTGGGAATGCTTCTTTTTGGCATCTACTTCTCTGAAGTCAAGGCCAACATCAAAGGCCTCTGGCTGACTAGATTAGCTGATGATTGCAAATTGGGAAAAGTCATAGAATCCCCCACCAACAGTAATGTTCTCCAAGAAGGGCTGACACAGATAAATAACTGGTGTCAGAGCCACAGACTAAAACTAAGTGCCAAGAAATGCATAATAGTATCCTTCAGGAACTTGGCCATCCCTGTTAACTACCACATTAACAACCCACCCCTAAGAGTTGGCCCAGAAGTCAGGGACAGTAATCTAGACTCTGATCATCACTTGTCTACATTAGTGAGGAAATCATTCTATGTTGCAAAAATTATAAACACAGGTTATAAGTTGTTACAAGGTTTGGTATCTAGGTCCAGTGAGGTCATTGTTCCTCTGCAGTCGACACTCATCAGACCCATCATTGAGTACAATGCCCCCTTTGGTATGTACCTAAACAGGCACATTTAACAACTGGAATGTCCACAAAGGTTCCTCACTAAAACAATAAAGGGCATAAATAACATATCATATGCAGACTGCCTCAAAGCCCACCCCAGTATCGTGTCTCCTATAGGCTGTTGAGAGGGGATCAGTTCCTGGCATAAAAGACATCTCTAGACTACACTCTGGTAGACTTCCTTCATATCTGCAAAACAAACAGAACCAGAATTACCCATTCTAAACATATAAACATTGCCAGTGATACAAACAGGACCTGCTAAAGAGACAGGAATGTATCCCAAAGACCACCCCTTTTCTAGAACTGGCTCCCCAGCCACATGAAGCAGAGTTCTTCCCTGATGCAATTCAAGTGTAACTTAGACATTTGGATGGGAAACCGAAAATTCAACCCTGATTTGACACCTACATCTCTAATGGACACAGGCAGCCTGTAAATTATAAATGTCTCATCTCCCAAGCCCCTACTTACACTACCAAGTACACCGCAACTTATAAGACATTAAGGATGCATGGCTAGGATAAAAAAGACCCCAGTGGGATCATAGGTTCATAGGTTGGTACTAGGCTATCAGCCCTAGGGCCTATACAAGCCTAGCCATAACAATTCCCTGGCTATTTCTTCCCACATTATTTACTTTCCTGGACCCCTGTCTAGCAGGGCGACTGACGTGATCCCCTAGGTGTTAGTCTAGCACACGTCTCTGAACCTATAAGGTTGGGGGAGGCAAAATCCTAGTTTTACAAATTGTTCCTGGATTAATGGGACTTTGTCTCAAATAAAGAGAGTAGTAAAAATAAAGAACCGCACTAGGCCGATGATGACATTTCAGACTTACCGTACTCTTTATTTACAATGTGCGCTACTTGAGACAGAAATGGAGGTAGCAGGAGAGTCATCTCTGACAGCCCCATATTATCTTTCGGAGGTAAGAACTGGAAGTGGATACGTGAGGTGTTTTTTGAGAAATACAATATAATGAAAGTGACAGAGTATCATTACTGTCTTGGGGGCTGCTGTAAAGGTTACCATAGTTGTGAGTTTGATTCAGAACCTTGGTAATTTCATAAAAAAGTCACTGGCATCTGCAGGGATGGCTTAGAGGTTTACAGTGTGCTAAAACTGCAAGAAATTCAAGTCTGGGGTGCTGTTCTAAAAGAGCGAAGCAGGGTATATAATTACCAGAAGATAAGATACGGTTGGTATTCAGAGGATGAGGGAAATGGGTGTCAGTACGGGGCATGAGACAGCAACGCTTACAGATGAGGAACCAGGTTAAAAAGGTCAAGCTGTATAGATTCTCTGTCTCTGGAGACTCTATAAAAGGTGGAGGGAGCTGTGGTAGTTTTGAAGTTTTCTTTAGGTATAATGAATGGCTTTTTATGAGGCATATCCACTTGGGGACATAAGAGAAAAAAACATTTTTATTTTACAGAACATTAACTTCTCAGTTTAGATGAAGATCAGCATATTGCTTGATAGCACCCATTTTCAAAACGGAAGTACGATTGACACTGCAAAAGCTATCAGAAAGAAGGTGGCAGGCCAAGCTAGGCTGTTCCATGAGTTTTGTCTTGTAAATCCCAGCTAATTTGTTCATTTTCCTCATAAAATTCCATAACTGTGGTCTCAGTGTAGGATGATTTTCATCCATTTGATCAATGACAGTATTTTTTATTGCTCGTAAAGTAGGGAAGGCCCTGACACTTTTCTTTTTCATATTATCCCTTTATGTCTTTGAAGACAACCCACTGAACAGAGCAAGACTACAGAGCACTAGGGGTAAGGAGAAATGTGCAGTCTGTGAATTACTATATTGTGAGATGCAGGGCATATGTGGTGCAAGGTCACTTGGACCCCTGGAAAAAATGGTTTTGTAATTGTTCATTGCAGTTAATGTTTGCAATGTTGACCTTTTGTTTCAAATGTAATAAATCTCAACGAACGTCTCCTCATTGTTTTGTAATAAAGACTTCCATCCTTTTGCTTGGGAGTAGTACGTTTTGTTATTGACAAATTAGAGAAAGGCCTAGGAGCCTGCTCTTTGTATCTCACTATTTCTGTATTATAGACGAACTTTAAATTATTTTTGACCTTTATGGGTGGATATATTTAAATTATTACCTAATTTGATTGGTAAAGATCAGGATGGTTTAATGAATGGAAGACAACTGCAAATCATTATACAAAGACTTGTGACATTTCTGTATGAGATCCAGATGTTCACTGTTTCCTGCTTAAGTTAGAACCCACAGAAAAGACATTGATATAGACTAGCGTTTCTAGCAGAGGGTCTGAGGTTGCATAGTGCTTCTGCTGATCTTTGCAGTCATTATGTCGAATACTTACAGTAGACCAAAATCAGTGGCCAACATTTTTGGCATTCTGTCTTCTTTTCTGATGACTTGGGGTCCCAGGAAGGGTTTCTACATCTCTGAGTTTAGCTGGGTTGTATATAGATCCCTAGGACTGGCAATATGTTGGGAGAATGAAAATAGGGATTCTTTGCATTGAAAAGGGGAGCAAGATGTCACATGTTTATGAACAATTTTATTTTGATGTAGATGGATTAAAAAATCTCATTGCTTAAAGTTTTGAATTTAATGAATGTGTGTGGTTTCTTTTGAGGCGAATAAGCTAAAACAGGGGAGAAAATGGGAGATGATAAAAGTGACAATGGACATAAGATTGTCAGAGGTTTAAATGGTTGTGATTTTACCACTATTTTATAGGGTTCATATCACGTTATTGAAAGCCGATAATGTTGAATGCCACAATGTCGAACACTATGCATCGAATGTTAAAAATAGCGAAGCTGCAGAACATTGAACTCTTTCCTAGGGAAAGAATTTGGTTGTCCGTTTCTGTGGCTTCGCTATTTTTAGCACTGTGGTGGAAAGTTACAGGGGTTCAGGTAAGTGTGTGATTGTGTGGACGTTAGGATTAGGGTGCAGGTTACGTGAGTTAGGGTTAGGGCGCTGGTGAGGTGAGTGTGCGATAGTGACAGAGTTTAGGGTTAGGAGTGGGTTAAGTGAGTTAGGGCGCAGGTAAGGTGAGTGTGCGATAGTGACAGACCTTAGGGTTAGGGTTGGGTTAAGGTAAGTGGATAGATAGTAGTGTTTGTATAGTTTAGTGTAGGGTTAGATGTATGATTTTAAGTGTAAGTGTGTGGATTGCTGTTTTTTTGGCGTGCCTGTGTTGTGCGAATGTGTTTCGGAATAGGAAAATTAGGAAAAAATTTGCTGTTCTGAATGTTCGATACTGTGTGCTTTAGATTATTTAGGTTCGATTAAATGGTGTTCGGTGTTTTCGGCTTTCGATAACATGATATAAACGCATTTTATAGGTGACTCAAAAGCTACCATCTTCTATTCCTATGAAGGTTGTAAACCTAATAAGTGTGAGTATGGATTTCATATTCGGAGAAAAAAAGTTTCTGTTTTGAAAGACAAAGGCAGTTTTCCCAAAGGAAGGAGGTGGTTTTAGGGCAACCTTATCTAAGGATTATACAAGGTTACTTAGCTAATGCCTCTAGAGCCTTTTTAAGCATAGCTATTCATTCCCCAATTTCTCCCAATTATCAGTTCCCAAGGACTAGAATGTATTTCGTATATTTGGGGTTCTAAACTTAGAATACTGTTGTCCTTACAAAAACCAGGGTATCAAGAGGCTAGGGGAAGCTTTATGCTACCTTGTGATATCTCAGGAAATTTGGCCAGGCCAGTAATTTGAAATGATCGGTGGCAGAAGGATCATTACATGGAGAATTCCATCTAACTGTTATTTGTTAGGGACTCAGGTCTTGCGAGATTTAAGGAGGTAGTCAGCTTGATATCTGAAATTAGTAGAACACTGGATTTTAAACCACAGTGTTTGGATTTTTTTTTTTTAGTTTTAATGGGCTAAAAATAGTTTAAAAAAATTATTAGACTTGTGCGATGAAACAGGTTTTTCTCTGACGTGAGGATTCAGGTGAAGGGATGCAATTTAGAATGTGGAATTTAGATATGGGCAAATGATGAGTCACTTCTTAGCAGAATATCTGAAGTTTAAGAAAAAGGATGAGCACGTATGAGGTAAGGAAACATTTTTGGTTTGTTCTTGATGTCCCATGGGGTGACTTTGAAGTAATTATTGTTAGAATGATCTTGAGGCATAATCCAATGATTTTGAAGGTCTACTGAGGTGATGAGTTTGAGCATTAACAAGACATGATAATACATTTTTTGTCTCCCATTGCCATTAGAGGGGAGCTGGTCAAATTGTGTAAGATGGTAAAATGAATGACTGTTTCCTCATAGCAGAAACTATTTAAATAGCAGAATTTACACAGACACTTTTTTATCCCTTTGAAACTGGCTTGTATTTTCTCAATTCATACAATGACTTGTTGAAGATGTTTTAAAGAGGTGCTAGGTGCTGTAAAATATTTTCTAGCCAGATCCATGTTTAAAACAGTTTGAACAAGGATTGTAGACTGCCTTTGAGGTGTCCTTGGGTTCTTCACGCCATTATGGACAAGTTTGCTTTCAGCGATCACTGTTGTATGGAATGGATGTAGGGAAGTGTGCCGACATAATTCTAGATTCCCAAAAATACACTTGGAGTAGCATGCTACCCCAATCTGTAACTATATGATCAAGTCTAAGAAAAAGGCTCTTGGATTCCTCAATTTGCATATGCTAATGAGGAATCCTGGAAACCTATACCTGATTCCAAAATGTGAAACAGGCTCACAGTGCCACAGCACTTGGAGACTGTGATGTTGAATGCCAGTTTAAAATCTCTAAGAACTGGTATGGCCTATTCAAGTGAATGGGTCTTTCTGGGTTGGGTGATGTTGCACTTGTATGCCAGTTTTTGTCTTGCAAGTAATATGTAGTATAAAGAAGATCTGTAGCTTGTATTACCAGTACCGTCATACAGGCAGGGCTGTACTATAAGCTGAAAAGGGTAGTGAATGGCCAATGAAGGCCTATCTGCATGCACAGTAATTGGTATTTGTAAGTCATTCTCTCCCTATGATGAAAACAACTCAGCTCTAAATATTTTCTCAAATTTGAGCTTACTTTGTAAGGAACTCTCACTGCATACTCCTGCCCACATATTTTAGGATAGGATAACGCATGTATGACATATTTTGTACATATCATATATGTATTATTATGACTAATGTACAGGTGGTGATGTGAGCACAGCTGACTTCAGAATGTTTGTGTGGATAAGTAGCAAATTTGCATAGGTTTGGCTTGTACCAGGGTAGGTAATGAAATTCCAAAAGTTTTTAGAATTTCATTACCTCATTTTGGCATAGAAGATAATTCTGCATTGTTACAACATACATTCTTTTATGTACTTTATACATGTAGTCTTCAAACTGAAAATAAAAAATATAGTTTAGCAGTTTGAGTCTATATCCTTCTGAATCACCTTGCCATAGCTTTTGTCTCTATCTTGGAGACAGTATATACTTATTATGTATCATTTCTATAAATAGACCTGAAATTAAGCTATTTGATTGGCTCAGATGGAATATATTTAACACAGGTAAAATATAGTTACCACAGTAAGATCATTTTAAATCCAGCCACAAACACAGTAGACTTGGCACCATTGCCAAACCGATGGTAAGTTTGCAAATATAAATGTAAAAAGAATATATAAAGCCTGCAGGGAGTGGTAGTCAGACATGTATAAATCACTTAATATTGTTTATATCCTTTAAATGCTGCTTAAATATATAAAACCTATGCTAAATGGCAATAAAAATTTATAAACCAGTTAATATTGTTTATCTCTTTGAGATACAGCCTCCAAAAGGTGTTGTATGTAAAAAAACACAAAGTAATACCGCTTTGACCATCAGTCTTAGAGACACACCTGCAGAGTACTGTGTATGCCTATTCTGTAAGGAGTGCTTGAGCTTTAACTACAAAATTCACCAACACTGAATGAATGCAAAGCAAAGAGGCGAACATTTCAAAAAGTATTGTTAAATAACAGACTTTATAAAAGATAAGGCACACTTTTAAATGTCTGTTGTGTAATACTTATAATTACTACGGACATGCCATTGTGAATGATGTACCTACTCATAATAATATTTGCACTCTTAGCTTTGATGTCATGGATAGACTGCTGCTGTCTTTGATCAGTCTTACACTACCATCAGCTGGGCACTGATTATTAATATAACCCTCTCCACATTCTTTTTTGGCTCCTCTGGCAGACCTGGCCAATAGCTCCATAATATTTTTCCCAACTAATCCATTTGTTGTGTTGAAGGTGACAGCCAGGTATCCCAAGGCTCGGCAAGAGTCCTATGACCCATTTTTTTTCCCTGCTGAAGATGCCCTAATGAGACCATTCTTTCATCCTTTGGAGGGAATCAGGTGGTAGGCAGTGAGGAAGTTTTCAAGTATGATGGAATTCCCAACCCTCCCTTTAGAGCAGCACTACTCCCTGAAGTGGCTATATCAGCTCCCCTTAGGTGCCTGCCATGCTGGGGAAAGCATGCTGCCACACCCTGATCTCCCTGCTTAGTGTACTTGTGCACAGACAGCACATGCTTGGCCAGCCTATCCTTAAGTTCATAGGTGTAACACCAAATGCTCCCTCTAGGTGTCACCCAAGATTTGAGTCAGAAACACTTCCCAGACTGCATCACCCATACACTCCTGTCCTTCATGAACCAGGTCGGTCATCCTGCATCCAAGCTATCAATCAAACTCAGGTTCTCTGGTCATAGTCAGGTTTTCATCCATCTATGACAAAGCTGGGGTTAATACTCTCTGCATTTTTATTATTTTTCTTAATAGTAAACAGATCTTATTGTTGTCATAAAAACAAAAAATGCAGGCTAAATGCATTTTTTTCTTCCCATTGCTGTTGGAGAGTGAGGAGGAGCTGTGCAGACTTGTAAAAGGTTGTGAGGATCTTTAGAAGCATAGCCATTCATTCCCATGAAGTTGTTTATATGTTATGATATGCAATATGTTTATCCAATACTGATAAGACACCTTGTCAGGCAATTGGTGTTTACATTCAGTTATCACTAGCATGGCATTGTTAATTATGCATATCCAAGTATCACAATTAGCTATTTTATTTAGTCTTAATCCAATTTTTGATTTAAAATTGTTAATTAAACAAAAAACTGTTAAACATACAAATTAATTATTTACTTTCTAGCTTGAGATTGGGAATGAATTAGTGACCATGTTAATTTATTTTATTTACACTCTACTACAAGTCTTATCAGTTGGACGAGTAACTTCTCACTGCATGTTGTTTCATGTAAAAATCCTCTTCAAGATCAACGTCCAATACAGTGCACCACACAGTGCATTTTTTTATTATGAAAGTCACTAACAGTTTTCAGTTGCATATTTTTAATCTGAGTAATAATTTTTTCACCTCTCTTATTGATGGTCTGTCTTTTATTTTCCATTATATAATTATAGCTTTCTTGGCCACTACCAGTACTAAAGTTGGCAACATTTTCACTTCTTTAGGTTTATAGGTTCATAGTTATATATTAGGCTAATGACGTCAGGGCCTAGCTGTGCAATCCAACCCAAATATGTCCCTGAGTATCATGGGTATTTATTAGGAGGGAGTATGTTAGTTAGGAAGTTTCTAGAGGTAATATGGGAGGTATGTTTCTTTGGACATTACTGTCTGCTATTTTACCCCAACTCAATGAAAACATCACTCTATTAAGGCTTAATTCTCTTCCAAAATTTAAAATATTATTCAAGTCATTTTTGTACTGGAGCAAGTCCTTACATTCCTAGATTATATCACCCCAAGAACCTCTTCCTGAACTTTCATATGTCCAACATAAGCCAATTGTTTGTAGGAACATTTTTTCAAGTCTTGTAGGGGTGCAAAATATTTCTATAAACATTTCCATGCAAAAGTTCTAAATGTTATTGATTTAGTTGCACATTTCGGGTTAAGACATGTTTCCCTCTGCTGCTCATCTGTGGTAGCTTTAATTAATTGTTCACTCCATGCCAAGTAATATATTGTTTTCTTAAACCTAATGTTGTCTTATATGCTTCTTAGGCTTTTCCAACTTGCCATTTCTGTTCCAGCCTCTATCGTAAAATTTATGTGTTTTAACAAATAACTTTCTGACTTCGACATTTCTTCTTTGAGCTGTAATATTAGACCTGTATATGCAAGTTGATCAGAGTTCAACAACTGAAAAATTTGTCTAACTTCATCCCATTTTATTATCTCATCTTCTTTTATCATCCGCTCCCAAAATCTCAGACATTTGTGCTTTCTTCTCCAAATGCAAGTACATTCTCTCCTGTCTCTTTCTTATTAATAGGTATGGTATAGTATATCCTGTTGGTGTTATACTATTTTTCTAGGGTCCAACTTTCTTTATCCTAAAGACTTGTTTAATACTTTTATGTATGTAAGACTGTCTATAATTCTCTTTATACTAATTTCCTATAACTGCCCAAATGCCCACATGTGATCCTGTTGTCACCTTGTTGGGCACTATGCTTATCATTAGCTTCCATATGGGCACATTGTCCATATCCTGAATCAAGTATATTAATCTAAGTTGTGTGGCCTTAGAGCACACCTCAAGATCTGAAAGCTCCTACACACCTTCTTCCTTCTTCGGTATTGCATTTATTCATTGCACCCTTTACCTTTTATTATCCCCCCAAAAATCATCAATTTCCTTTTTCAAATTCTTTCATATATGATCTTTTGACTGATACATCTAAGCCTGAGCTTCACAAGAAAACAAAATGACCAAAACATCTTAATCATTTGTATCTTATTGTCTCTGTCCACAAGTAACAGTTTTCATACTCTTATCTTACTATCTTATTTATAATCTTTTGAGTAGGTGTCAGAGGTTTATACAGGTGGCGACTGTTTGTCTGTTTTTGTGAGTGTGTGTGTGTGTGTGTGTGTGTGTGTGTGTGTGTGTGTGTGTGTGTGTGTGTGTGTGTGTGCGTGTGTGTGTGTGTGTGTGTGTGTGTGTGTGTGTGTGTGCACGTATGCATGTGTGTGCATGTGTGTGCATCTGTGTGCGTGCGTGTGTGTGTGTGAGTGTGTGCGTGTGCGTGTGTGTGTGTGTGTGTGTGTGTGTGTGTGTGTGTGTGGGGCTTTTGTGTTTATTAGCCTTTGAGTAGTGTTTGTGTGTAGGTTGGGGTGTTTAGTGATTATGTGTGAAAAGTTTTGTGTGGATGTTTGTGTCTTTGTATACAAGTGTTTTGGCGATTGAGTGTAGGTAAGGTAGTTTTAAGCAGCTCTCCAAATAATGAGTGTTACATGCATTTTTTTTCCCTTTTCCACTCTGTTGCACAGTCTCTGAGTTGGAATGTATAAAGTAGCAAGTGTGTGAGGGGGGATGTAGTCTTCCACATGAGGGGTTCAGTGGGTTTGCCTCACTGCAAAACATTTGTTTTTACTATGTGTTTTCTTTTGACAGTATGGTTGTTCAAAAGAACAGGCTATCAGTTTCAGACTCAACTATGTGACTGTATTGTGTATTCCTGAGTAATGAAAATATAATACACACACACACACACACACACACGCACGCACGCACGCACGCACGCACACACGCACACACGCACACATATTTAACTTCCATTAACAATCAATTTAAACATAATCTTTCTTACATGCTTACAGCTCCTCTCATGTTCCAGCAGTGTTATACTGTTCCCCGGACACAACCACATTTTCTTTGCAAAGTTATATCCTGTTTTCTAAAGTTATATCCTGTTTTCTATCATAAATAATGGCTGTATTTTACCCCTTAAAATGCATAACTTTATTTGATTCATAGCAACATAAATCAGAAAATCTACCTATGAATGAATAAAGAACAAAACTCTTAATTTTATGGTGTATTCAAAACAGAATGAAATTAAAATCAATTTTGTAGCCTCAAATTGAGACTTATCATTGTTTATGTTTAAATTGTCCAATTCTGTATGCAGTAACATAGCTTATAATTTTCTTAGACCATCAGAGAAAAGAAGAAAGTTTATCTTTATCCTACTGTCAGTTTATATTGGGCCGGATTTCAAAAGATAGTTGTGGACAGCTCAACATGCCGAAGGAAAACTTCAGCGCACCAGCTGTGGACTCGATTTCAGAAGACATGCTGGAATCAATTTCACTACTTATTTATTCATTGCAGGATAATTATGAATTCTGCGCATACCCATCAGATTCCAAAACACAACATGTGC
>NC_056730.1:5012791-5120291 GCF_019279795.1 Protopterus annectens
AGCTCCTGCCTGGGTGAGTGGGGCCAGGCAGAGCTCCCCATGATGGAAGTCCTTGAAAAAGCATCAGGGTGGATGGCAGAGGGGCCTGGAGAGCTCCTGCTGGAGGGAAGGCATCCAACTTCACCTCATAGCCAACAGCATCCTTGAAAATTCTCAAAGTCCCCAGAGCTGCACTGGATTGGAAAGCAGAGGGACTCTGAAGCCTTCATGAGAGAGGATCTGCCCCTTAGCAGCCGAGGGGAGTTCCAGAGGAGTGTATGGGATCAGAGGGAAGCTCTCAGAGAGGGTCCGAGGGCATGAAAGATCCGGCATGATTTGGTAGCTTGCAGGAGACATGCAGGTGGCGGAGTCCCCTGATATGGGGGGGCCACGGCTGGGGAAGGTCTCTTGGCCAGGTCGAAGGGGAGGACTTTAGAGTTTGCCCCTGACAGAAGTCAGTACGAGAGCACCAGGCAGATGGGTATAGGGCCTAGATAGCCCCTACCTGGGTGAGTGGGGTCAAGCATAACCCCCACGACGGAAGTCCTTGAGGGAGTGACTGACTGATGGTGGCAGGGCCTGGAAGGATCATGCCAGGGCGAAGGCATGTGACCTTACCCCATACCCAATGATATCCCCGAAAAATCACAAAGTCCCCAGAGCTGCTAAGGATGGGAAAGCAGGGGGAATGGTCACCCTGGGAAGCCAAGTCACCAGTCAGACTGAGCGGTCTAAACTGGGACATTTCTGTGTCACAAACACAATGTTTGGGATTTCAGGACAGTGACTTCCAAACTGGGACTGTCCTGGAAAAACTGGGACCATTGGTCACCTTGAAAATACCCTAGTTAAGAATGACAGGTAACCAGGCTCAAACCATGTACCTTGGCTATAGGAGACAAGAGCCAGAATCCTCTACACAAACCATACCTCTAAACTTCCAAACACAAGGAATCTGGACAAATGTTAAATAAAGTGGGGACAATTTATTTTTTTATTTTTTTATTTTACATTTGTTTACAGGGAAAGTCCAGCTAGACAGGTCCTTTTTCAGCAGAAGCTTGAGGAGAAAAGCTCCAGCAATAAGAAATACACACATTGTAAAAGTTAACAATAATACAAGGAAATTCCAGTGGCATTTACAATCAGCAATAGTACAATGTTGGGCAATACAGTTATTTAGAGGTTACATTAACATAGCATCTGATACATGAGTATATACATTTAAATAATGAGGAACAGCAAGTTACAACAGAATGAGTACATAGAGTGGAGTAAAATAGCACCCAATGAGTAAGATGTGGTTAAATATATTGAGATTAAAGTTATTCAGGAGAGTTGCAAGAACAGAGCCAGGTGTCTACTAAGTGAGTAGATAGGAATTTTTTAAATTGAACTGTGCAGCAGTTAGAGGTGATAGGGGTTGGCAGTTTATTCAATATTTTAGGAATGACGTTTGAGAAGAGAGATTCCTCAGCTGAGTTGTTCGCTTTGGTGGTTTCTAAAAGGAGTTTGTTACTGGAATGGAGGGCTCTCGAAGTGTGTATGGTTGTATAAGGTTTTGGAGAGCAGGGATTTTATCCATTTGACGCAGGATTTTGTGGACAAAGGTTAATTGTTTATAGTGTAGCAGTTGAGGAAGTTCTAGCCATTGCAGTTGTTTAAGAGTTGTTCAGTGATGTGACCTGTGTGTGGCATCAGTTGCAAATCTGGCAACTTTGTTGTAACAGGATTCCAGCTTGGTAAGATCAGTTTTACGGAGGTTGGTTAGTAATGGAAAAGAAAACAGGAGAGATGACAGGAGGTGTGTGTGTGATATTAGCTTTTGTGGTTCTAGTTAAAAATTGCTTGTTTATGTAAAGAACATCTAGTTCCTTGTGAACATTCTTAATGGTTTGAGCAATATGAATGTTGAATTTCACATTGTTGTCAGTTATGATGCCTAACAGTTTAGTGTGTGTTACTGGGGTGATAGTAGTTTTGTTTTTGGACTCTGTATTGAAAGTTCAGTGAGAAGGAGATCTTGTGGGGTAAAAGAGAAGGAGCTTAGTTTTATTGGGGTTTAGAATAAGCTGGGAATTGGTGAGCCATGTTTCTACAGATAGAAATGAATCTTGGTTAATGGTGTGGAGCTCTTGTAGGGAGGAGGCTGTGCATATTAGGTTAGAGTCATCTGCATATTGTATCACAGAGGCTTGAAGAGTGGAAGAGTGGGGTTAATTGGTGAATAAGGAGAAAAGCAGAGGCCCAAAGATGGAGCCTTGTGGGACCCATAAGGCAACTGGGAGAAGATTGGAGTGGTGGTGTTGCCACTGTATGGCCTGCTCAAGTCCTAATAAGTAGCGTTGGAACCAGGTGATAGAGGAGCTACTAAGGTTTAGGGAACAAAGCACATTGATGATTTTGTTACGGTATCAAAGGCTTTAGTCTAAAAATATGGCAGCTACGAACTGTCCTTGATTTCTACAGTGGTTCAATATATTAGTTAAGGACATTAGGGATGTGTTGGTACTGTGATAGGGGTGAAAACCGTGTTGTGTACTTGATAGTAGTTTATGTGTGTGAAGGTAGTTCATGAGTTGGGTATGGATGACTCTCTCTAAGATTTTAGATAAAGATGATGGGATAGGAACTGGATTATAATTAGTACATTTGGTGGAATTACTGCCTTTGTTTAAAGGTATAATGCGGGAGACCTTCCAGAAAACAGGCAATGCCCTCAGATATTGATCTGTTAATGAGTATCGCTACTGGGTATTATATTCCTTCTGCTGTAATTTGCAGAAAGGCAGCTTGGAGGCTATCTGCAGCTAGGGTGGTTGGTTTTAGTTGTTGCAGTAGTTTTTTATGGTATCTACAGACACTGGTTGTAGTGTAAACTGGTTGGGGCTATTTTGGAAGGAGCTGTTGTGCTGGGATGCTACAGGGACAGAGTTGTTGGGGATGTTTTGAGAATTCACGAGGGTTAGGATAGTTTCTGTAAAGTATTTATTAAATTGGGTTGCTATATTATCAGAGCTGCTGTTTGAGGTTGGAGTGGGGGTAGTTGCTTTATGTGGTAGATGTATATTATTAGCTGCAGTCCAGGACTTTTGAGAGTTATTCTGGTGTTTTTCCTGAATATTATCATAGTAGCTGATTTTGTCCTGTTTTAGAAGTTTCTTAGCTTTGTTTCACAGTTCTAAGAATGTTTGTTTTGTAATTTGGGTTTTGTTTTTGATATTGTTCCTAGACCTTGTCTCTAGCTTTGAGTAAGGATCTACATTCTTTACAAGCATGCAAAACTAGGGAAAGATTTTAAATATTGCTCTTATAAACTTAGAATGTTGTTAGAATTACAGGTTTTGTGTTAGCTTGCATTTTCTGGAGGATCCAAAGGCTGAAACTCAAATATATGCCATTATTTAGTGAATTAAATCCTCTGTAGTTTACAAAAAACCTCACAGATTTTAAGAGGAACAGATCAAAAATATGAGGCAAAAATCTGGAAATTATGCAGAAATCTGGACAGTTGACAGGAATGATTGCATCAACTGCCACAGTGCATTTTCAATGAATTTTGAATTTTTCAGTGCATTTCCAAGGAATTGTCAGCTTCAGTGCATTTTCAAGGAATTGTGAGCTTCAAGAGAATAAGTTTACTGCTGTTCATGCTGTTTTCAATGTGCAACTGTTTAGTTTTGCAAATGGTCATCATTGTGCTAGGCTAGTTGGCAGTGTTGTTAGTAGCACAACAGATGGTATGTTTGGTGTTGATGCAGAAAGCCCACACCATGTAGATGGATTGCTGACACTGTATATACTTTAAGGGAAGGGGGTAAGGATGCTGCAGTCCTGAGTATGGCCTCATTTGAATAAGATGCCTAGTAATTATAAATATGTTGCCGGCTTGCCATCCATTCCCTCCTGCAATATTATCACCCTACCAATTTTTTTAATGTAACATAGGCAATTTATTCTTCAAGGGCAGCAGGCACTGAATTTGTACATGAAGCAGTGAAATATACATTTCTTTGCAAGCGCAACTTGCATTAGTTACAGATCTTTTTAGTGTGGAATTATTCAGATGACTTTTACTTCTGCAGAGATTGGGCATTATTGATTGATAGTGGATTGTAATGACAGAAGTTTGAGTGGACTTTTCTTGTTGAAATGTTCTGAAATGGGCATTTTTATCATTATTGGTTCATATGGGTTATTTCATTTCTTACTGGAAAATTTGTCAAAACTACAAATTTAAAACAAGTGGTGCTGTATTATACAAGGAATATAATTAAATGCAATCAGGAAGGTGAATCAAAGATCACATGCATGCATGAATACATGCATGGTCCTAAAAATGTGTGCAAGGGGATTATGGTTTGAAAACAGTCCAAAGGTAAGCTTAATCTGCCACTGGCCAGATGCATTTTCTTTGAATGTGGGTTTGAATGCTGATTCAATGAGCATCCTATAAGTGACACCTTTAAAATATGATTTTGATATATTGACAGATCAAACCATTGCTACATGTGAACTAAGTGGGACCTCAGTGAGCAACTAGATATTATCATAAAATAATAAGTAAAGCGCTGAAACTAATAATCACTGTACAATTTACTCTGGTGAGGGATGGGGACATCCACCCTAACTCTGGACCCACCCTTCCCACAAGCTCCCAGCCCACTACCACCTTCAACATATGGTCAAATTCAAGGTCCCCTAACTCTCTCCTGACCTGTCACTTAAACATCAGGAGTATAAACAACAAGGTCCATAATCTTCATGACCTCCTAGCTACCTAGTCACCTGATGTGCTATGTCTTACAGAAACCTGGCTAAAACCAGGAACTAAAAATGATGAGGTTATCCCACCAGGGTACAACATACTTAGACTAGACCGTAACTGCAGGAAAGGAGGAGGAGTAGCAGTTCTGTTTAAAAACACAATAGATGTCACACTAGCCCCACAACAACCCCCCTTGTTCAATAATGCAGAAGCACTAGTTAGCAAACTAGAGCTTAACAAAAGTAAATCTATATTCATTGCCTGCGTTTATATCCCCCCAGGCAACAATGCAAATACCCTGGAAGACTTCCTCCAATGGCTTTCCAACACATACCCTCATGAAACTATGGTGTTAGGAGGCATTAATATTGACTGGAACAATTGTTCCTCTGAATCTCCCACCACCCATATAAACCTTCACTGTTATACCCAACTTATATTATCACCCACCAGAATAAATAAATCCAACTACAAAGGTAGTATCCTGGACTGGATTCTTAACAACAATCACCCAGACCTGTATAACATGGGTACCCTCCCAGATGATATAAGTGACCACCTACTCACTTACATCATTAAGCATAAAGTAGATGAGACAGATGCCTCATGTCAAAGCCATGGCAGCAAGCTCAATGCCAAAAAGTGCATTGTCATCCCTTTTGGTAAAAACTCTGTACCCATGAATTACCACATAGGCAGTAGTTTACTTAACACTGAAAGTGTGATAAGATACTTTAGGACACAGGTGGACAGTATTCTCTCCTTTGATAATCACATCACCACAGTAGTCAGAAAATCCTTCTACATGGCACACATCATCACAAAAGGTTTCTCGTCCAGGAAAAAAGAGGTAATTGTTCCCCTTTACTAGTCACTCATTAGACCCATTATAGAATACAGCACCCCTTTTGGTATGTACCTCACAAGACATCTACAACAAGTGGAAAGGCTGTAGAAATACCTCACAATAAGGATTACCGGCTTCAAACAGATGCCCTATGCAGACCGTCTCCAAAAACTTCAGTTTTACTCCGTCGCATATCGCCTACTCATGGGCAGTCTCTGCCTAACATACAAAGCTATGTCAAACCCAGAGCTGTTTAACATGCTCCACTTAAAGAAATCCCAATCCCTCCGAGCTACACGCTCTAGGGAGCTAAACCTTGTCACCACAATAAGCAGAACATTCTGGAGGGATAGATTCCTGTCCCAGAGACTTCCCATACTCTGGAACAGACTACCTATCTATGTCAAACAGAGCTCCTCATTAGCACTCTTCAAGAAAAATCTTGATGATTGGATGGGAGATAGGAAATTCACCCCGGGGATCACCTCTGTGGCTCTGCTCGACAGGGGCACAGGAAAATAATTTTCTTGGGTGGCGAAAGCCAGGGTACCTTTTTGGCTAGGCTTATGTAGGCCCTAGGGCCAATCGCCTAGTACCTACCTATGAACCTATGAACCACCAAGTTCTATATAAATCTATCAAAAACAACAAGAACTTTAACTCCACTGACTTTCAGAATGAACTCAGAGCATGTAATTGGAACATACTTAAAGAACTTCCACCAGATGATGCTGTAGCCTACTTTAATTCAAAATTCCTCTCCATTATAGATTCCCACGCTCCTATCCACACCCTCAGAGCCAAAACTAAGACCGCCCCCTGGCTCTCTAAAGTAAGCAAAACCAAAATGATAGCAAGAACTAAAGCATGGAACATCTGGCGCACCTCCAAAGACCCAGTTGACCGTATTAAATTCGACAACTAAGGAATGATACCAAGAAAGACACACTGTTAGGCAAAAAAAAACCCTTCTAGCAACACCTTCAGCAAAAACACCAGAACAAACCTCAAAACTTTTGGGCAGGCATAAACAAACTGCTCCACCCTGGCCAAACCTCCACCTCCCCACCCCCTTAACTTGCGACCTTAAATCTCCAGAGGAAACTGCTAACATCATTAACAATTTTTTTACCAAAACCATTCAATTACTAGCTAGCCAACTACCCCCCCCCACCAGCTCCTTTCAAAACTCCTCCACAACCACTACCCCACTCCCTTTCGCCACCAACCTGCATCTACATCCGCCATCCGATCTCTAATTAACAAACTAAATCCCACTACCCTGGCAGCTGATCTCCTCCCACCAAAATATTTACAAAAAAGGGCAGATGCCATTGCATACCCTGTCTCGATCATAATAAACCGCACCTTGACTGAAGCCACTATCCCCTCTCTCTGGAGGGTTTCCCATGTCATTCCCCTTCATAAAGGAGGGAATTCTTTAGACCTCTCAAACTTCCAACCAATAGCCATACTATCACCATTAGCCAAAATTATGGAAAAGTATGTCCACAACCAATTAATGCTCATTCTCACCCAAAATAAACTACTGGCCAGCTCTCAGCATGGTTTTAGGCCACACCATAGCACCACATCAGCCCTCCTAGCCTTCTTTAACTCTATCAATAGCAACTGAAACAATAACAGACTTACCGCTTCTCTCTTCCTAGATCTCTCTAAGGCCTTTGATATGATCAATCACCAACTGCTTCTCCATACCCTGAAGGAACTGTCACTGAATAGTAACTCTATTAAATGGTTCCAATCTTACCTGTCTGATAGACAACAAGCAGTTTTATGGCAGAATACCCTATTCACACATCTACCCATTACTTTAGGAGACCCCCAAGGCTCCATATTAGGACCACTACTCTTCTCAATCTTTATCAATGACCTACCCACCATCACTCCAAGGGCCACCTGCATCCAATATGCAGATGACTCCACTTTAATATGTACCTTCTCTTCCTGAACTGAGCTTATGACCCTAACCCAGAATATGATGTAGAAAAATGGCTCACAAACTCTCAGCTTCTATTAAACCCCAACAAAACTAAACTGCTCATCTTTTCCCCCACCTGCAAATCCTCCTCACCATTCTTTACTATAAGTTCCAACAATGACACAACTATATTCCCAGATACTCACACAAAACTCCTGGGCGTCACAGTCAATAATGCCCTAAAATATATCCATGTCAATCAAACCATCAGATCTGTCAACAAAAAACTGGGCTCCCTATACAGGATCAAACCCTTCCTCACTTCTTTTGCAAGAACCACTATCGCTCGGTACCACCTATTTTCTACCCTCCTCTATGCCTCCCCCCTCTTCACTAACCTGAACCAAGCCACCCTTACCAAACTTGCTAGTTGTTATAACCATATTGCTAGATTTGCTACAGGTGCAACCTCTAGGACCCACCATTGTATCAATCTAACTCAATTAGGATGGCTGGAGTGGCCCAGTCTTCTCCGATACAACCAACTTGTAATAACCCACAAAATACTATATCAACCCGAAAAAACACCAGCACTAAATAAGGTCATCAAACCATACAGCAACCTGAGGTCACTACGCTCTGCTGACAAACTACTGGTACAAACAACTAAGAGCATAAATGTGGCTGGGGACTCTCTATTAGCCAACTCAGTAGGCAAAACTTGGAATATGCTACCTGCTGAACTTACTCACTAGTCCTCCTTAACCCAGTTCAAAAAAAGCCTCAAACTACACTTCCAACAACATTGGCAATGTCCCTGCTTAAACCCCGACTAATCATCACCTGCTGTTCCTACAAACTCTCCATAAGCATTTCAATCATATACTCTAATAAGTTTATGAATTCTTCATGGGACTTAGCCCATAACTGCATGCATTATTGTCTGAAACTGAAGCTGCATGATTTTGATGTTGTCCACTATATTTTATCTAAGTTTGTAACCATACTGAAAACTGCATATTATACTTATCTCTAAATGTTTCTGTTGTTCCTAATGTATTTGTACTTTGCTTTCTGGAGCTTTTCTCTCCGGGCCTCCGCTGAAAATGGACATATATCCAGTCAGACTTTCCCGGTAAACAAATGTAAAATAAATAAAAATAAATAATAAATAAATAATTTTTGGAAGCTTGATAATCTGAACTTCATCATTGATAAAGCTACTGTGAGGAGGTTTCAGCATGTCCAGATGCCGAATTGGACCGAGGAGGAGCCACCCAGATGCTGACTGTCTCCACTGGAGTGAAGTATCACAAATGATCAAGGCCATGGAACTTCGCTATGATCAATATCTGGAACCAGATTGCGAGGGAGAACTGATGTGGCATTGTGATATAGTGAACTGGAATGTTAGCTTGCTACTGGTACAATGATCTGAATTGGAGGGACACTGAGGATCTTCACCAGAGAGTCATTGAGTTGTGGAGACAGAGAGCAGATGCATACAGTAAGAGTCATAGACCCCAGTGTATCTATACATTTCTATGGAAATCACAATATAATTGTGACCCATATGTCCTAAATATTCCTTTTGGAGTCATTATTTAGCTTTTCTGTCACTTAGCTTATCTGATTAAACAATAAGGTAAGGTGGCTGTTCCCCCCCTATTTATGGGTTTGATTTATGTGTTGGTTATTTCTTTCATAGTGATTTTTATGTACATACTATTGAACACAAGAACTGTTTGTTTTGCAATTTACATACAGTACACATCCAGCATGGCCACGTTTCACTGAGGCCTATAAATGTCTCCATTATAGGCAATAGTCCTAGACCATCGCACTGTATACTTGTATGTGTGAATAATGACTCATACAGACATACAGTATTACACTCTGTTTTAGAATATGCACAGTATTGTTAAATACATGTCTGTTGAACAAATTAATGTAAGACCACTGCAGGTCAGCATGTTTTCCAGATGTTGGATATTGTAAAACTTAATGCAATCTGGCTGTTACACATCTCGACTGTATGCGGAGCATGAAGGCCTATAGCGCTTATGTGTTAGACGGGTAAGTATCCCTGCATTATTTGCAGGAATACGGATGCACACATCCAGCAGTAGTTTATTATGGGAGAGGCATTGTGCTATCTATTAGCTCAACCTGTTAAGCAAGAGGCCAACATGTGTATATTATGGATACATGTTGCTTCATATCCATGTAGGGGATAGAGTAGATTATATTTTTATCCATCTGTACAGACATTTTGCAACTGCTTGTACAGATACCTGCTTGTTCATGATTACAGTCAGTTTGTACATGCTTATAACTATAGTATTTGTCAGATTATCATAGGATCATAGGGAGTTACTAGGCTAATGGCCTTAGAGCCCTTACAAGCCTAGCCAAGTTCTTCCTTTGTTTCCATGATCAGCACCTATTGCCCCTGTCCAAGAGATACACAGGTGGAACCCCCAGGGTGAATTTACGGTTTACCCATCAGGTCATCCAGATTGTTCTTGAAGAAGGCCAAAGAGGTGCTCTGCTTGACATGAATTAGGAGACTTTTCCATAGGTGTGGTAACCACTGGGAGACAAATTTGTTCCTCTAGCTAGGCTTAGCCAACAAGCAGAGGTCAGAATCAAACCCCGTACCTTGTATGTATGAAGTTAAGACTTTAACCATCATGCCAACCGTCATGACTATCTCCATTATCCATAATTTTCTGTCAACAGTAGCTATGTTGAATTATAAAGTGTAAGTCTTTGGCATTGTGGGATACTTCACCTGTACATTTGGAATATAGCTCTCAGCCAATCAGGGATACATCTCAGCATAATCAGTGAGTAATCCCGAAATATTCGGTGACAATCAAGGACACATATATTACTACTATTAATGTGTGACAGAGACACTGAGAGTATAAAGGAATTTGAAATATTATATGATTGCCAAAGTTAAGGTACTGTATACCTCCACTTATTGTCAGTATTTATTAAGAGAGATTCATCACCTTTCTCCTAGTGTTATTAAGAAGGAGTGAGAGGGACAAATACACACTTTGAGTCTAAATCAGGGACATCCCAGACTAAGAAGGACATTTGTAATTAATGATTTGGCATGTAACAAAAACTTCTATTAAGACATTTCCTGCCCTCCTACCTACCCTACATTTTGATGTATGACTTACCGGTGATGGAAAATAATCTGGTGTATTTGTTAAGTGCAGATACACATTCTGCTAAAATGTCCCAGACTCTGAGCTATGTTGTGTTTTCTTGTTGTGACCAGTGTGCTGACATACAGTCAGGCTTGCACATTTTGGTTTACAAATGCACAGAAGATAGAGAATGCTGGACTGTAGTTTAACCATCTTGTAATGTGAAAGTCCTGATCTATGTTTTTATTCCTTCTCTACAGAGTCATACCTTTGAGTTGTTTAACTGCAGATACTCTATATAATCCCAGTCAAGCTAGGCAGGTAGGCATCATGGTTATAGTGTGAACATAGCTGAGAGTTGCAGGTTTGAATTTTAGATTCTCCAGTCTGTGTTCGGTACTCTTCCAGTGTGTAAAGTATTGTGTGTGACACAGCAATAAAGAAATGGGCAGAATCTGTAATGTTATTCAATGTAAAAGTTCAAGAATGTGCTTTTCACTGTTATTTTATGTATGCCTAGTCTTTTACATTCATACCTGCTTTGTACTTTTTGGCTATGAGGAACGTGCAAGGAATCAGGCATTGTGCATTGACCGGATACACAGACTGGATGGGCAGAGGAGAGAGAGAGAAGTATGTGATAGCCATTTCCACATTATTTTATCTAGAATAGATCATAACATTGTTAAAGGAGTGGTTTGGTTTGCAGTTCCATGCATGCTGCTAATAATGCTATTAATTAAAGTCAAAATCAAAGAAAACTTTATTGTCATTCAGAAGTACACCACAGTGTAGCTGAACAAAATTGTGATGCTTCATTCCCAGTGCAAAAACATACATACAGAGAAGAATAATAATGAAATAACAACAAAGAAAGGTAAAAATAGAATAAAATAATAACATAATGACCAGACACACTTTACATATAAATAGAATTGAGTAACAACATCTGCATGACAATAACACAAGAACTAAGCAGCATATGGAATGGTCAGCATGAATATTGTACAGTGTGCTTTATATTGTACTTCATAGAGTCCTACAGTAAGGTAAGGTGTGAACCAACATTAAATATACACATCAGTTACTTATTGCACATGAAAATGCTTAATACTTATAGTGCAACAAAGCCTGGATATATAAGGATGTGTACAGTCAGATAAATAGCATAACTATTTGGTAGTAGGGGAAGAATGCATTGACAGTCTCCTAGCTTGTTGTTCACAAGAGTTCAATAGTCTGTTGAACAGAAGAAAGAAAGAAAGAAATTGTTGTTAAATCTAGAAGTCCTACAGTACATACTTCTCTATCTCCTAACTGAGGAGAGGTAGGAGAACATACTGTTTGCAGGATGCAAAGGATTATTGGATATCTTCCTGGCTCTAATGATGCAGGGTGAATCATGTAAGTCTTCCAGCAGTGCAAGAGAGGAACCAATGATTTTCTCTGATGCCCTTACAACTTACCTAAGAGCCTTATGATCAGAGGTGTTGCAGCCCCCATACCAGTCAGTGATGTTATTGGTAAGGATGCTTTCAATGGTACCCCTGTAAAAAGTTCGGAGGATGGTCTTCAATAGTTTTGCCTTACTCAGTTTCCTTAGGAAATGCAAGCATTTCTGAGCTTTTTTGACCATGGAAGATACATGGACTAACCAGGACAGGTCCTCAGTGGTATGTACTCCCAGAAATTTTGTACTTTTGACCTTTTCTACTGTCATCACTTACATCTCTAGAGGTTGATGTGGTTCTTGAGACCTCCTGAAATCCACAATTAGTTCCTTAGTCTTGCTGACAGTCAGTGCTAAGTTGTTGTCACACCATCGATCTTGTTCCTGTAGGCCATCTCCTCTCTGTCTCTGACCAGAACTATGACCGTGGTGTCATCCGTGAATTTGATGATTTTGTTGGACTCATGTCTGGCCACGCAGTCATGTGTCAGCAAGGTAAATAGGAGAGGACTTAAGATGCACCCCTGTGGTACTCTTATATTCAGGGTTATGCTTTCAGAACTGTTGTCACCCACACAAACCATTTGATGCCTTTATGTGAGGAAGCTTAGAATCCAATTACGTAAGTGGGAGTTGATGCCCAACTGTAGTAGTTTCATTATCAGAATCTGAGGGATGACAGTACTGAAGGCAGAACTGAAGTCTATGAATAGTAGTCTTGCGTAGCAATTCTTGCCTTCCAAGTGGGTCAAAGTTTCATTGACTTCTAGGGAGACGGCATCTGCTGTACTGCGGTTTGCCCCATATGCAAACTGCAATGTGTTCAGAGTCACATTAATTAATGCAAGACTACCCAACATTCATCTGCAAGTTACCTCCAATAGTCATAATTACCATGTGCTCATCAGTATATAGTTCATTAAAAAAAATTCATTTGAATTTAGGAACAGGGCATGTTTGCTGATGCCGGTAATGTTTTTTATTGTATGCCACAATCTAGATGACAGACAGTTTTGTGTAGCTGCCACAGTGCTTTTGCCCATAATGTTTCATAAATGATGAAGTTATGTCTTTATTGTTGTTTTCACTGCAGGGGGTGGCACACTTGTAGGTCTGATTGTCTGATCAGTGACTGAATGGATGTTGTTGCCTCAGCATTTGGTCTGTTGTTAGCAGGCTATATCTGGCATGTACTTTCAGTTCAACATGGCTAGTATATCTACCTGCAAGACTGGTAATGCTTTGCTTATAACATACTTGCATCCTTTCTTTAGGACTTGTTGAGCACACAGCCACTCATGTTCTTCATATATATCTGCCTGTTACATAATCATTGATCAGCATTACATTGTTTGCATTTTGTAAGTACATATATAGGGAATGTTACAAAATGCATGTAGGGTATTGCCACATTAGCTGACAGATTGTAATGTGCATACAACATAACCTAAGGGTTTATATGTCACATGTTGTCACTATGTTTATGATTGTTCCATTGTTCTAGGGTGTTGTGCTGCATTCCAACTAGCTGGTGTTATTCTGTCAGCCAATGACCATGTTGTATTGCTCATCTTATTTGCATAGAGCATTTATATTTTCTACTGATTTTTCATCTTGCTATATCTTTATAATACACATAGGTTATTTGGGGGCTGTTAACATGACTCATTACTTGCACAGACACCTGGGTTGCAGTTGTGAGTGATTCACATATTCACACCTTAACATAAATGTGCAGGGCACACATGCAACACAGGGAACATAAAAGTTGTTATATCCTATCAGACACTCTGCTTGACAATGTGGTTATACATGCATCAAGTATTATCTACTATAGGCTACAGTAGTTGTGTTATGTTGGCAGTTTTGCTGTGCTCTAACAGTGTAGTACTTGTTTGCAATGTCAAGAGACGTATTTGTGTTGTATACTACAGTATTATGATATGCTTGTTGTCATATGTCATGATATATACTTGTGCTGGATGTACACGTTTATCAGCAGGGCTGGTGTTAGCATTTTGGGAGCCCCCAGCAAATGTCAAGTTGGGGGCCCCCCTGAGCACTTCCTGTCGTAAGTATCACCCGGTCACTGCCAGACTTCCTAGCCATCCTTTTAGCTCATGCCGCAAACTTTTAGGAGTAGTACACACAGACTGGCTTGTAGCTACAATGCTCTTACGTTACAGCCAGCTTATGTACCGCAGTATGTTGGCCCTTCTCACAAAGGGACATTGACAGTTATTGTCATTTAGAAGTAACAAGGATACATTACAACAACTCTGTACACTGCTGGACTTAGGTGAAATGATGCCCTAGGGCATTGCCTACTATTTCAGCCCCCCCCCCAAAAAAATACATACATCCTCCAGTGCTCCCCTTTGTTTATCCCCATCTTGGGTTCCCCACGCCATGCAAGTTACTTTTTTCTTCCATTTCTAATATTTTACTTTTCTCTTCAGCTTTTTCAAGAAGCCAGGACTTTATATATGCTCTGAAGTGCTTTTAGGTCTTTTTTTTTTTTTCTTGCACAACTTTTTCATCCAGTGATGGCTTGAACAAAAATTATGATTAAAGAAAGAAATTCAGTGTTGCTGTTCAGCTTTACTTTCCTTTGCATCCTTTCGACATACTTTTCCTGACCAAGACAGCACAGTAATAACTATTTAGGAAATAACTCAATTAAGCCACTGCCCCAGAAGCCATAGGGGTTATAGATGCTCTAGAATGCATTTTAAAGCATTTCCCAACCTTTTAATCCAATAGTAACCTAAACAAAATTCATGAGGAAGAAAAAGAATTGCAGTCTTATTTTTTCTTTCAATGAAGACGTAAGTTATGCCCACGGCTTAATATTCAAAGCTGACAAAATCATAGCTCACAATAACCTAACAAGCCAGTTTGTTGTGAGGATACACAGATCCTGTCTTGGAATACTGCCTGCTTCCCTAATCCCCCCAAAAAGACAGTCACTGCCTATGCATTCCTCTGGTGTTAGATTGGGATGAAAGCAAAGGTTCAAATGGCCACAGTCATGTACTTTGAGTGATTGCTGCAATATATATACATAGCATGCCTCCTCACTCCTCAACCCTAATCCCCAGAGGCAGCCACCTGTATACATGCCTGATGTGTGATGTGAGGAAAGTGGGTGCGGTTGATAGCAGAGGCCATTATCAGTTTTGTCCTAGGAAGGTCATATCACAGCCCTGTTCAGGTTAAAGAGCATAATCAGAAAATTAAATCATTTTTATCTCCTCATTTTTGCCCAACCAGATACAGCTTTTGTGGGGCCCCCACATAGTTAGGGATGAATAAGGGACCCCCTCTGTATCCATTTATACAGTCTGGGGAGTGGGGGGGCACCATATTCCTAGAAGATCTAAGTGTCTTAATGTTCTGTGATATATTTTATGCCTTACTTTTAAAATATAATTACTTGTTAGCTGCATTTTTTGCTGATACCCACCAGAAAAATGTGTGTGTCCCGGTATTATTGGATGTGTGCACTGATACAAATCAGTGATATTTTTTATACACACACACTCATGCATAAGTCACAGCAATAGTAGTTTTGTACTTATTTCAGCAAATAACAATACATTGTGCAACACTGGTACTGCCACACCAGATCAGTGACTGCTGTTTAGCAGTCATCAAACAGCAGGAGTAAGTCACTTTATCTCATTGAGGAGTAAATGAATACCTGTCACTGTCCCTGATTTCATAGATATTCCTTGATTTTGCCTCATAATTTTGCTCTGTCCTTCATAAAAAAATAAATAAAAATAAGTTTTATTTGCAAGCAAATCATTTAAGATTACAGACAGTCAGTAAATCCAGACAGCATAGTTTTATACTTCTTATTGTCCAAAAAATCCAGGTTGATAAAAAATGTGCTATTCTACTAACTTTTTAAGTGAATTAGAGCAATGTTTCAAATGTGATCCTCATTTTGAGCCTTTATTCTGCTATTATTTTTGGCACTGAGCAGAATTCTTCAGCAAGGACATTGAGAGTTACAGTGTCTGGTGTTCTGGCAGCATTTATTAAACTCCCTGAAAGAGAAACCAGCCCTGAAGATCAGAAGCATTAGCTCTTCTGAAACTCTATGGTGTGCACTGAGATCAGTCACTCTGGGCTGCTAATCTCTCTCAAGTTCTATCCTTATTCATGTGTATTATCAGCTTTATCCTAACAGGGTCATATCACAGCCCTGTTCAGATTAAACAGTACAAGCAAAAATTAATAAAATTTTTCTCCTCATTTTCCCCCAACCAACAGCAGCTTTTGTGGGGCCCGCACACAGTCAAGGATGATAAGGGGGCCCCCTGCAGCCACAGGTATTGTAGGTACCTACAGCTAGCTATGTTGTTAGTTTTAGTGGAGAGGATGTTCACCAGTAGGGTTTAACTATCTTTGACTTTTGAAAGAGATATAAATAAGAGTTATTATTACCCCCCCCCCCATTTATTAAGCATGCAAGACTCCTTTATAGCTTTTGTTGGTTTAGCAGACATGTTACAAAATATCAAGATAAGATAACTTTCTGTGGTTGGGGCCCCCCCCAAGACCAGGAGGCCCCCAGCGACCGCAGAGTTCGCTGGTGACTAAAGCCGGCTATGTTATCAGCAATGGTTGGTTATCAATTAGTCAGGTAATGGTAGGATTTCCACACATAAGCTGTGTAATGCATGCTAAGTCAGGTAATGGAGTAACCTGTTTACATTCTGTAATGGCTATAGTTGCCCAGACATAAATGATAGGACATTAGGAATGTGTCATGTACATGACTACCCACCTGCTGGCCTCACTTGTATTTATTATACACCTTACACATAATCCTTATAGGTCATATCATCTGAGAAGTAGGTTTTAATGACACCTGTAAAGTATTGTGACATACCTTTCTCTCATATGCAGGGACCATGTTGATGGCATAGTACTTAATGTCTGTTATATTCTTTATGTGCATATCAGTTTGTGTTTCATGACAGCAATGTTTTGCACAGGAATGTACGGACTGATAGACAAATGGTCTTCATCTTTATGGTTTGGATTCATGTCTTACGTCTACAATGGTGGTAGATTTGACTATGGGCAAACCTTATTGTGATGTGTCATACTGAATGTTTTCCACCTGTGGATTGTCTCACAGCAGGTATGTTATGTACTCATATAGTTGCTGGAATGCATATTATGTACTTTTTTGTTATATATTTCACCTTAACAGAGTGTGAGACCCATGGCCTCTCACCTATCAGATCCTGGAGATGAGGACATGCGAGACCATTGCCTGAATACTTGTATTCCATTGATGATAACCATGATGGGGACGATGATGATAATGAGGATGAAGCTGGACCTGTACTTGCCATCATCCTTGCTGTAACTCAGAGGAGACTTTGACCACTTCCATGGGCAGACAGTTTATGGGATCAGTTCAAGGTGGTGATGACTGATGTCTGTCAGACATAGATGAGGGACCCTACTGAGGACATTTTTCCAGGGCACAGCATGGGTCATGTGCCACCCATTCAAGGAAATAGGCAGAAGATCATTTGTGATGTTCAGTCCCATCAGGGTGGGCCCTCAGGACCATAAATACAGTCTGTGTGATCCACTTGTGTAATACTGCCACCATGGTGTTTGCCATATAAGTGATTGGACTGCATGGGCACACTTGTGCATGCATAGCATTTTGCTGCCATGCTTATGTGATACACGTCCAAATATGCACTATAGATGTCTGATATTTAGCATTATGTTTAAGTGGTGGCATGACACATGTTACCACATTAGACTTTCATTCAACATTCAGCTGTCCATGAGTTTTGGCAGTTAATATGCTGCTACAGCTGTAAAAATTTCACTGTAAATGTGTGGTACTGACAGCAAATTATAAACAACATGTTGCCCATATTCCACAAATACTACACTGGTACAGGTATGATTTGTGGCTTGCCATGTAATGCATGTTCAACAGAAGGACATGTCCTTGCCCCTGTGTTATGGATAGCATGTGTCATGCTGTTACAATGGCATGCTGGCATTGTGTGGCATGTGTTGACAATAATGACGACATGTTTTTTCATAAAAATGTGCTACATATAGGCAGTCCTCCTTTATTGAATGCATATACCACCAATGTAACATTCTTGTATACACTGTGGAATTGCTGCCTTAGTAACATTCCAGAATGCCTTCTTTGGATTCTGTTGCATTTCAACGTGCATGGGTTATTCACATACATGCCCATATTTTGGCAATTGGTGTACATATACACTGTTTTACATACATGTCTCTGCACGTATTATGAACAATGTGGAAATACACACACACACACACACACACACACACACACACACACACACACACACACACACACACACACACCCTATGTCATGTACACATACATTTGCTATCTGTGTCTGCTTAAACAGTGTTATCTTGTTTTATTGTTTGCCAACTTTGCTTTGGTGGAATATCCACCTTGATGTGAGCCCGTGTTGTCCCTCCCTTCCCCCTTTGTAGGTCTGGCATATATCTTGCACATATGCATGGTATATGTTAACCTCCCTTTGTATTATCATCCATCATCATGTAGTTGCATTGTTACAATGCTGCCTTGTGCCCTCCCTTTGGCCATTTTACACATGCAGGACATATGCACACAATGTGCTGGGTATTGCTTGTATTACATCCTGGTTCCTATTAAACTTGTGTGTTATGTATTAACAGGAGTATTTTTTCATAGTTCTTGTGCCCTGCCTGATGGTCATTATATAGCATTATTCATGAATTTCCTACCATCTATTATCCCATGTCATTGGTGTGGATATGTGTATTGACATTGCTTTCCAATAGGTTCCTGTTAGGCCAATAAAGGTTAGACATATACGTTTATACCTCTGTGCTGCCTCTAACATAGCATATGTCTGTGACATATACATTCCTTCACTTTATTTAAAACGTTTTAAATAAAGTGAAAGAAAGCGCTAATCGTATGAGCCTTTATTGTACCTTTCTGCCATTAAGCTGTGTTAATATTTCATTTCAAGTTTACGGCTAGTCCGTTTCCTTGACATATACATTCCATTTCACATTTGTTTGGGCTGGATACACCTACTTGTATAAAGAGCAGCCAGTTTGATGTTTTGCTGCAGTACTGCTATTTGGCACTGTGCATGCTTATTTGCCTTTTGTATGCATGCTATGTGGTTCTTTTCTGTCCTCTGCTAATCTTCTACAACATTTCATTGGCTGCATTTGCTCATCTGTGTTGTTGCTTGGCTTACACTTGTACTGCTGACAGACTACCTGGGTACTGGATTCAGTATCCAATGTGTGCTGGGACCTGTATTTCTTCCCTTACACCACACATGTGCTGTCAGTCATACACATTCAGCTATGACTATTACATGGTTTGCAACATGCAAGAACATCATAGTGCATAGATACATATGTATTTCTGCATTTCACCATAACTGGTATTCATCCCTACCCTGTTTATAATTTTTCTATTGCCCATGTTGTAGAGTGTGCTGTCTGTTTACCTTACCTTTCCATTATGTTTACTTCTGACCTTTGTCTGTCATGTCTTGTGACATTCATTATATGTTTTTACCTGCTGCTTTTCCCTTCCCCTGCTCTTTCCTTGAATTTTTGTTTCCTTCTGTTCTCCAAAAAAATAAAAAATGGGGCCTATTTCCACCTCCAAAAAATGCCCATACTCCTCTGACTGTCCCTCAGATTTTCCTATTCCATCACACATCTTGTGTGTCCCTCTTCTTCAGCCATAACCCACATGTGTTCTTCTATCTCCCTATTTCCTAGAGTGTGTCCATTGCTTGTGTCCCTCACACATGTCCTGCACCAATTGTTGTTAGCTAGTATTAGCCCTGGTGAAGTGGCCACGATTGCCATTTCCCTTTATTCATTTTTTATTAGAAATTTTACTGATTCCATATTTTCTAGTGAATGCATTTTATTAGTGCACAACTTACAGAGATATCTGTAGTTGTTTGTGGACTTAGTTGACAGACTGCTGTGCATATGTATTCCTTTAAATGTCCTACAGGTTGCATTGGGCTTATATAATTTCCATAGCTTAGGTACTGCACATCAGCATCATGGTTTATGATACACTTTTCTTGTATTATGGATTGGCTGTGACTGCCAGAAATGGAGCCGATACTGCTAGGCAATTCTATTTTGCGTTGACATTTTTCTAAGTTCACTGAAGCATAATTGCATATTACATGCTATCTGCAACTTCTGCTCAGATATCAGTGAAATGTGCTGGATTCCACAAATGTTATGGAATCTGGCCCAGTGTGTTCTTCAATCTAAGCATCTCACGTGTAATGTAATAGATACACAAAGAGGGATCTTTTCTTTCGATCTAGAATTTTCTTCCCTGGGTTTATCGATGCTTCTCATTTCAACCATATTATTTTCTGTTAGGTTCCACTTTCCAGCTGTGTCAGTCTCACTAGAAAGCCTTTCATTTTTTTCACTTATCTCATCTGGATAATTGGACACCAACATTTTCTCATTCTAACATGCTTTAATATTGCAGGGAATGGCATCTTGAATTTAATTCCTTTAAGTCTGCAGTCTTCATGGCATGTACAAATTGCTAACAGCTCTTTAAAGTCACCTCTGACTTCTCTTCTTAGAAGAATGCTGTTCTCCCTTACATTATCAATTTTCTTTTTGATGCCAGAATATCTATGATAGCTTCCCTCTTATAGCAAGTCAAATTCTTAATCAGTATTGACCCAGGATTCTAATACTCAAGATCTCTTTCAGTCAGCAATAGGTATTACCAATCCAACACCCAAAGAATCTTTGGCGGACCAAGTCCCTTCTACAGTTTTACCTCACGTAGTGTTACGAGTCATCCTTCTCCCTCCAAAGCTCCATTTAACATTAAATTCTTCTTTCATCCTTTGACCTCCAGCCCAATAAGATGTCTCATGATTTGATTGTCTTTTAACTGTTCTTGAAACCTTTTTAATAATCTGCATCAGTTGTTGTCTAAAAGGCTCCATCAACTCTTGTTGGCCTTGCAGGTGTTTGATATCATCAATAGTGGTGCCTTTTTCATGTAAATATCAAACATTTCCCATCAGGTTCCACAGGTCATTATATGCATATACTGCCACAACACTTTCAGACACCTGATTTACATTCAGCCTTGACACCTCTTTAGGCGCTCTGGATGGTGAATGTTGAACATCATAGCAGCTCAATTCTAAGTAAACAAATTGTCCTCACTTGAAATACACCTTTTCCATGAAAATCCATTTCCTACATGACTGATCAGTAGATGACAACTTTTGCCTTCTTTCTATCAAACAATCTCATCAAATTAACTACTTTTAATACTTTTATTCATTGTTGTTTACTCAGACCCAAATGGAGCATCACAGGAAAGAAAGAAGGCACTATAGAAGTAGAGTTTTAATATACATGTCCAAACATTTTAGTCTGTGATAGCTTTTCTTGTAAATCACATGCTAATGTCATATAGGCAGTAAGGTAAAATGTGGTGTGGATGGGACAGAAACTACCACACACCTAAATATGGTTTAACAGTCTTTATGTGGCCACTTCTTAGTATTGTGATTTCTTTCATCTTAAAAAGTTACATTAACCTGGAATATATTTATGACTTTTGCCTTATTTATATATTTCACACATTGAATTTTCCTGTCATCTAATTTATTTGCTCTTCTTATTAATCATTTCTGATGTCTAGAAGTCTTAAGGGAGTATACTGTCAGGGCCATTTGAACTGTCTAAGGGTGACATGTGAGTATGCAAAAAAAGGATTTATGACATTTACTCAAAAAGACAAAACAGTGGGCCATAAATAACCGAGCACAAAAATTCAAACAACGCATAATTTAAAAAAATGTCAAAACATGTTTCTTTCAAGGTAGAAAGCCTCTTCCCCACACACACACATGTACCTTGCTAATTATATATACTAACTCTGATATTGTACTGCATTAGGGAGAAGGCAAACTCTCACATCCCTTCTGTACAGCAATCTCAAAGTGAGAAAATCTGATAATGTTCGATCAGTTGTACCAGCTTCTTCTTCATTCAACAAAAGGACTTCTTGATGAAATGTTAGCAACAATAAAAAAAATATATTGATCCACAGTTTTGGAGTAAAGAACTTTAAAGAAGAGGCATTTAGACTAGTAGGCAGTTTTTGATCTATGAGCAATCAACAGATCCACATAAAAATATACTCTGGTAGGGTTGCTGTCAAACTGGATGAAGACTGTAGTATTTGTTTGGATATTACTTTCTGCATACCTGCTTCCAATCTTAGAGGAAGTTTCATGTTCTTATAAGTTGAGCAAGACACTGAAGACAGTTAAACATCACTTTGCAATCTACCATATAATTTTAGCTGTCAATGTCATATAAATCTTTATGCTATCTATAAGGCCACTGTGCAACTATCCCTTCAATGTTGACAGATATAGCTGAATAGGTGTGAATATATGTAATCCTATATTCAGTTTTCAGTCTTGGGGTGACAGCTTGGTATTTTTTGTAAACATGCATGTTAGATTTTACTGAAGCATCAGGGCTGGCCCCATATAGTTAAAGGATTATGTTACTTCCATCAGCATGTCGTCTACTCTTGGTACATATTAATATAGTTATTAGATTAGAGTTCAAACAACATAACTTAGACATTAATTTCAGTTGAGAGTAATGTGGTTTGCTGCAACCATGAATGCATGACTTGCAGATCATAGGACAACAGATTGCTTGGGTCATGAATGACTTTGCAGTCAGCCGCCAAGACATTATCAAAGGAAACCCCTATCATTTATCAATAACCCTTTATTATTATTTGAGATACTTATCAGCAGATAGAAAAGACATGTGTTAAAGCCAGGTAGACAGCCTATTAATATGGTGTGAGTATAGTTAAGGCCCTAAGCTTTGGGTCTTTAGGTACTCTAATAGTAGGGAATAGAGGCACAGGTGAGGATGAACTCATTTAATAGATATGTCCTGGGATTCAGCAAGCAGCCATGCAGGAATAAGTTATTCCTGCATGGCAGGGACTGCTCCTGTACAGCACAGCAGTGCGTCTTGCATATACATGAAGGCGCACTGCCTGTGCTGTTAAACTAACACAGAGCTGTGCACGAGTGCAGGGCATGTGTCTGAGAGCAGAACTCTCACAATACATACGCCCCTGCACTCCGGAATTGCCATTTGGCAATTAAAATAAGCGAGAATGCTCCTAACACCCCAACACGTCAGGATGTAAACATATCTCCCAACTGTACAGATTTTCGTAGAATGTCCACAGTTTTATCTCATATTTTTGTTGTATTTATCCTAAAATCTGTACCTTTGTGGAAAATAGCTGAGGATTGAAATCATTAAATACAATGACAAAATTTGAGTTTAAAAGACTCCACATCCTTCAGAAAATCCATGCTAATGCAAGACTAAGAGCAATATTTAAAATCTGTCCCTCTATTTGTCCCCCCATCATTTTACGGTTTGTCCAGAGTTTTTACTCCAAGAGGTTGAGAGGTATGCCCACCAGGAAGCAGAAAGCTGATAAAATAACAGGTTTAGCATTAGCAGGTATATTCTGAAGGGTATGGATAAAATAACACAACAAAACTTTGTTTTTTTTTTTAAATAAATGCGATGTTTAACTGTAGCTGCGCAGGTGTCCTCGTTGCTTAGCTACACTTAGTCCAGCTTAAACAGCACAAGAAGTTAAATAGCAAGAGACATGCAATATAAGTGTTATTGCAATAGTGTAGTGGTTAGAGCATATGCTTTGCAAGCAACCATGCCTGGTTCGATCCCCCCTGTAACCAATTCACATTTTAAATGTGACAGCAGTGCATAAACAATGTTTTTGTATTACCTACTAAATATCATATATTTGTTAACCAGAGTACTGCATTAGGTCCAGATGTGAGGTGTTAGTATAAGAAAGTGGTGAAATCCCCATATAAACACAAGTGCCCCATACAGTATAGTCACACATGAATAAATGTAATGAAAGCACATTGGGGATATCAGGGACAGTAAACAAATTTATAATATGTAATGAATGATGAATCAATGCCATACAGCAAATAGTCTATAAAATGAAAAATAAGCAATGCTAAGCATTGCACAGCTCTGCTTACCAGGTGTAATCCTTGTGTAAATATGACTGCTAAGCAATGAGTATCCCAGCTAAATGGATTTGCCCATTGGTAAGCAATGCTGAACCTGCCCCTTTAAGCAATGCCAACTGTAGCTAAGCAGGTTTACCCCATAGCTTAGTTTAGCTCAGCATATTCAAAACCATCCAATCACAGCAAAGGGTGTGAAATCAGCCATATTTAAACCCCACAAGTGGGAATACAGATCATAACTGGTTGCAGCTTCCCACTGTAGGCAGCATGGCTGGAGTTGGAGAGGGAGTGCACTTCCAGGTGCAGCTCTGGTGCATCCAGGAGTCCAAGGTCATGGTAGGACTCCTGGTAAAAAAACATGATAAGAGACTGCTACAGGGCCAGTACCAGGGCTCCCAATATGAAGCAGAAGCCTGGGACCATCTTGCCCATGACCTCATCAGTGCCACTGGTATCCCTCGAACTGGTGAGTAGGTCAGACACCACTATGCCAACTTGAAACGGAGGAAGAGGAAGCTCTTGGATCAGTGGATCCAAGAATCTAGGCAGAAGGGTGATGTCCCAGCAGTGTGTAAGTACTCATACCAGTAACTGTTTAATAATGTCCAGCCTATGTATATGATGGATAGGTATGGCTAAATATTTCTCTATTTCTCTTACAACTGCAGCTGAGCGGGCTGTGAATCAGGAAGACCATGTGAGTAAGCTGCAGAGGTTGCGTTGCGAGGCTGGTGAGTAACAATCCTGCTTGTAGTAGTTCTAATAAATAAATATAAAAGCAGTAGAAAGTCAACTGCCAGTATAAAAACTGTTTTGTGTATGGGTTGTACTGAATAAACCAGACAATAGGACAGTAATAGTCCCATATAGGTCGTATTTAAATAAAACTGTAACTGCCTGGCAATAAAGCTCTAAATCCTGGACTGGTTGTGTTTACTCTGGTATCGTATGGCATTTTTAGTGTTGCATTCTCTGAATAGTAATGTTGTATTAACCACTGTTACCCACACTGTGCTACATAATAAAAATTTCTAGGAATATCTGTATAAGACTGTTGTAATTACAAGGTCAAATTGTACAACCAAGAGATACTTAGAAAACAGTGAAGAGATAGACAGCAGTATTCAAATAGCACACTCTACTGTGACTTAAATTGTATTTTTAGCAGACACAGCCATGGTTCGAATCTTTGGAGTGGTAGTAAGCTGTATGCATAATCATACCTCTTAACTGTACAGATTTCTTCAACATGTCCAGATAATTGGCTCATATTTTCTGCCTGTTATCCTGTCCCCCTGGCAAATCAGTGGGATGATCTCAGAATTTTAGGCAGCAAATAATGACATACATCTGATTTTCAGACCTCAAAACCTTCAGAAAGTGTATATGAAAACAAACATGTCACTCTAGCAACTCACCAAAAGATTATGAGAGCAATATTCAAAATATGTCCCATTTCTACCCCCATGTTGTTAAGCTATGACCAGTGTGTGTGTGCATTAACAGATTGAGAGGTATTTACATAATATTAACTCAGAATCTGGTAATATGTGTGGAAACATTCAGGTAGTGTTAACAAAAATTCCCTCCACAGGTCTGTCAGATAAGAAAACTGTGCCTGCCAATAAAGATTGAAATCCTGTACTGGCAGTGTTTAGTCAGGTATTGTATGGCATTTTTAGTGTTGCATTCCCTGAATAGTAATGTTGTATTAACCACTGTTACCCACACTGTGCTACATAATAAAAATGCCTAGGAATGTCTGTATAAGACTGTTGTAATTACAAGGTCAGATTGTACAACCATGAGAGACTTAGACAGAAAACACTGAAGAGATAGACAGCAATATCTAAATAGCACACTGTACTTTGACTTAAATTGTTGTATTTTTAGCAGACACAGCCATGGTTTGAATCCTGGGAGTGGTAGTAAGCTGTATACATAATCATACCTCTCAACTGTACACATCCTTTCAGAATGTTCAGATAATTGGCTCATACTTTCTGCCTGTTCCCCTGTCCCCATGGCAAATCAGTGGGATGATCTCAGATTTGTAGTCAGCAGATAATGACATCCATTTGATTCTCAGACGTCAAAACCTTCAGAAAATGTATATGGAAACAAATCCTGTCACTCTATTAGCCCTCCACATTTATGAGAGCAATATTCAAAATATGTCCCATTTCCACTCCCATTTTGTCAATCTTTGACCAGAGTGTGTGCAATAAGAGATTGAAAGGTATGTGCATAATATTACCTCAGAATTTGGGAATATGTATAGAAACAGTAAGGTATTGTTAACAAACATTCCCTCCACAGGTATACCAGGTAAGAGATGTAGAATTTAGCTATAAGATAGTTGAAATATACACTTGTTTACTAACATACCACTTGCCAAACCAAGGCCATGGGGTAGTGTAATAATACCTGTACCTTACTGATTAGACCAATGAGCATTAAAGTTGTGAGAACTACAGGGATATATAAGTTGCTAGTTGACATCTTCCCCCCACCATATCTGCAACAATAATCTAAATACACAAATCAATGGGTATGTTTACACCAAACCTACTGTTGGGACATATGTCCTATTGTTCAATAAATATTGATATGTGTTTCTATTAATGTTCCATGTTGAAATCCTATCATTGGTGGCCTGTTGCTATCAATGTAACTTGCATGCCATTGTAATGGCCACTGTGGTTCCATATATGCATATGTTCTGTTTGCTATGCAACTGTTCCAAATCTGGTGTTTTGGGTTAATGGGAATGTCGATACATGCTGTTATAACTAATCCTGGATTGTGTTGACTATTACTAACCCACATGTTTTAAAACTGCAACACCATAGCACGTTTGGAAAGGCTGGTCCCAGTGGACCCACCTCTCCCACCTCATCTGGTCATGGCACTGGGCTTCAGCATGTCTGGGACCCACCCCAGGACCTCCTCTTCTGCTGGTCCTGCACCACCTTCGGGTGGAACCACCTCAGGGGATGGGGCCCACCCTCCCCCAGGAGCAGGTGCAGACAGGAAACTGTCACCCATAATAATCAGGTCCGGGGCTTGGTGTGTACGAGCTCCACAGGGAGTTTGGAGATCTGCTATGCCAGCTTGAGAGCTGCATGGTGCATTTAGAGGGTCAGCCTGCCCCTCCTACCCAGCCCCCAGTGCAGCCACCTTTGGGGCTGTGAAGGTGCTGTGGTGACTGCCTAAGGGTGGGGACCTCAGTTGCACTGTTTCCATTTGGGGGCTCATGGACTTCCGACTTCCAAACACCCCTCTCTGACCAAGGTGTTTACCCCCAAATGTGTCATATACTGCCCCTGTATGCTGTCTTATCTGTCTTCCTACCCAACCTACCTCCCCAAATATACCTACTATCCTTCCCCAACATCCCACTCTCACCTTAACAAAAAAAAGGGCAATCTGTTCCCAAAAAAAAAATCTCGCCCCATACATAGCTGTCCATTTTACACATGTGTCCACTGGACACATAATCTGGTTTAATTGGCTGCACAACATATTATTGTTGTCCTCACCCCTCTCTCAGGGGTTTCAGTGTCCAAATATACCTCCAAATTCAGTTTATATGCATGGCTAAACAGCTATGGACCTTCCCTACACCCGACCTGCACATCCCTAGCTACTTTCCCTATTGTCTTTCCCTCTGTGTGCCCCCTTTTTTTACAACTTTCCTATTACCCCTTTTTCTTTTCTTTTAAAGAAATTAGCATGGGGGTAAGTGGGAGTAAGCACTTTTAAGCAGTAGTGAGCAGGTTTAAGCTTGTTTGTGTGGTGGTAAGCAATGCCTACACAGAATAAGCAATTTTCTGGATAACTGTCTTTAAGCATATTTAACCGGATGTTAGCATTGCTTACCTTCGCACAAACCCACGCAAATCTGCTTCCAACTGCTTAAAACTGCCTTACTCACTCTGTATCCAACAGCCCTTGTTCTGTCCAGCAACAAAATAATCAGCTCTTGCAAATCTTAAACCCAAGACCTTGCACACCATAGCCACAGTGATTTACCACTACGCCATTTGAGCTGTACATAAATATGATGTTTTCTCAAACATATCATGCAGCATAGTCATTCAACAGTAGGGAAAATATATTTATATATGTAGATGTATGTGTGTATATATATATATATATATATATATATATATGTACATATATATATATATATATATATATATATATATATATACACATCTAGCTATATACAGACATATATGTATATATGTAGACAGACGTGTGTGTGTGTCTGTGTGTGTGTGTGTGTGTATATATATATATATATATATATGTCTATATATATATATATATATATATATATATATATATATATATATATAAATATATAGATTTTATATATATATATATATATATATATATATATATATATATATATATAAATGTGTATAGCATTCGCACATTGGAACCACACTCTGACCCTTTCACTGCAAAATATCTGACCAAATGCACTGTTAATGGGGGTGAAGGGGCCCAAATTAGGGATCCCTAGTAATTATTTCCATTTCCCCACAGCTGAACAGGTATGCCTTGCTACACAATAACCAGCTCTTGCAAGTCTTGAACCCAGGACCCTGCACAACACACCTACAACAAGTTAACAGTAAGCCATCTCAGCTGTAAGATGTCAGGATGATATCTGTAGCATATCATGCAGAACAGTCAGTCTTCCATGGGAAAGTACAATGTAGAAGCACTAAACATTCCAATGATACACACACACACACACACACACACACACGCATATATATATATATATATATATGTATATACACATATACACATATAAAGATATTAGTACTTATAGATATGTATAAGAAGAATATATATATATATATATATAGAGGGTGCACAGCATATCAAATAGCCATCATTCCTATGTTTGCTACCTTTTAAAATGGCCAGTGTTGGATTCATTCCTACAAGTGAGAATTATTACATGAAACATACACCCACACACAATGCAAAGGGCATGACACCACATACAAGTTTGCATACACAGAAATGTTTGTGTACTATTTAATTGTTTATGACATTTCTTATAGCAGTTAGGTGTTTGAAATACATAATAACTGATTAATACAACTCTCAAACAAAACATTTGATACAGTAGTGTGAAAAACATAACATACTTTGCTGTCCCGGCAAAGGCCTTCACATAGTACAGCAGTAAAAAAAAACATTTGCGTTGAAGATAAGTACCAATCAACACTTAATTACAGATGTAGTTCAGCAGCCTCCAATTACACTCTGTACTCAACCCCTAGGGGGAAAAGTATTAGTTATCACAATGTAAATGTATCTGTAACATAACAATGCTTAACTTAAAACGTCACTATCACACTGACAATCAGAACTGTGTGTAAGACAGTAAGCTGTAGCCCACCACTTTTCCCATGGTGAAATGTATGAAAATGTACAATGATATACCTCAGTGTTTCTTAACACTGATATCCCTCACATGCTGTAACAGCCTAGGTTAAAAGCATTTAATACCCCTCCCTATAAAATGTCTTATAAGAGTGTATAACAGTGTTTTCCATACACTGACCTCCGGACTTTACAAGGTCACACACGTTTTGTCCAACTTTTGCCCTTTTATATATATATATATATATATATATATATTTATATATATATATATCTATAGACCCTACCTCACAATTTGTGTGGGAGTCCACAACATCACTGGAATGATAGCAGGAATGCCTGCACTAAATAATGATAGGCCATTACCTAACAACCTCTTACTGCATGACATCTGGACAAAGCCTGGTATATATGTGGAGGACAGCAGCTGGAATACAGGGCCATATTTGCAATATTGCTGTTATACACTGTGAAAGTTGCTGTTGTTACAGGATTGGTTGCAACATAGCCTTACTCAGGAATATGAAGTCAGAAACACAAATGGATGTTGCCATGTATCAATAGCAATTAACGGAGATAATGCCACTGATATGTCAGACACAAGTTCTGTGTGGTGAACAGATAAAACATATCAGAAAATCTTCTGGCCATCATGTGGATAAGCCCACAGTTGAGAGCTATGCAGACAGACTGCATTGCATGCAAAGCAAGCATGTACATACAAACCCTGTAAAACCAGCAATATTCAATGCATATAACAACAATACTCACACTGTCCATAGGCCTGGAACCTTATGCAAACATGTTTTTGGCCCGTGTTCGCAAGTGCTGTTGTAAGAGGTATTGCTACCTGCTGTCTGTAACATTGCTGCTCACACACAGGAAGGATGTCTTCCATACAGGAAAGGTAAAGGGACAATGCCAACATGATGTAGTCATTTATAGTAGTGGGTTGCTATGACATTGGGTATTGGAAGTACTACACAGCTGGCTACATGCAGTTAGCAAGTGGGGAACACCAGTTGGTACAGAGACCATCACCTGATCATGAGCATCATCTACAAAAGCCATGCTGCAACCTTTTCAAACCAGCTCAATCCCTGTAGTGGCGAGAGAGAGAGAGAGTGAGAGAAAGAGAAACAAACAAAAAAAACAGGCAAAAACAGAAATAATAGTAAAAAACAAAAATAATACTAAAAAGAAAAAAACAAACAAATAAAGGAGACATCCTAAAGTTCACCACAGAAAAGAGCATACTAATAAAACAGGTATGTGAAACATGTCAGCATGTAATTGAATGTAGTACTTGGTTTGTAATAATGGGACAGATGATTTTGAAAGCTTGATATGTGCCATCAAGACTTGTTGTAATGATGTATTGCTGAACAACTGCTATGGACATAGCATCTGGCCCTGTAGGCAGTGGACCATACCTGTCAACTGTGAGGATCTGCATAGAATGACAAGATGTAAGCCATCATAGTGTTTGTTCTGTTCCTCCAAACATGTATATTAGTCAGGCAAATAGCTGAAGGTGGAAGTAATGAAGTCATGATAGACATGTGAGTGTCAGACCCCACCACCTTCAGAACAGTCGTGCTAATGTGAAATGTATCATGCACAAACTTCATAGGTTTGTAATAGGCCTATGTACAATCTGTCCCTATATATCCCCCCAATTTAGGCTGTGTCCACATGTGACGCTCTGTGTTGTAGCAAGGCAGAACAGTGCAGCAGTTGAGGAAGGAGGTTCAGAGTGTGGACCTGATGTCTGAAGGCATTCCATATATATATATATATATATATATATATATATATATATATATATATATATATATATGCACACAGACATGTATGTGTACATATATAGAACACACACATATATATAGATATATATGTATACGTATATATATATATATATATACATATATATATATATATATATATATATATATATATATATATATATATATATATACACATATATACATACATACATACATTTTCCCTACTGTTGAATGACTGTGCTGCATGATATGTTTGAGAACACATCACACATATCTGCAGGTCAAATGGCTTACTGGTAAATTGATGTGGATATAGTGTTCAGGGTCCTGGGTTACACACTTGCAATGGCTGATAATGTATTTGCTAGCCAGAACAAGGGCTGTTAGATACAGAGTGATTAAGGCACCTGTAAGCAGTTGCAAGTGGGTGAGAAATGGACAGTCATGTATGGTGTGATATTTCTGTTGGTGACAGATTTCACTTTTTGTGTTAAGGTGAGAGTGGGATGTTAGGGAAGGATAGTAGGTATATATGAGGAGGTAGGTTGGTTGGGAAGACAGACATGACAGACAAGACAGCATACAGGGGTGGTATATGATACATGTGGTGGATAAACACCTTGGGCAGGGAGGGGTGTTTGGAAATTGGAAGCCCATGAGCCCCCAAATGGAAACAGTGGGACTGAGGTCCCCACCCATGGGCAGTCACCACTGCACCTTCACGGCCCTGAAGGTGGCTGTGTTCAGGGCTGATCAGGACGGGCAGGCTGAATCTCTACATGTGTCACAAGGGCCTCAAGGTGGTGTAGCAGATCTCACAGTTTTCTGCAGAGCTCCCTATGCACCAGAGCCTGGACCTGACTTCAGGTTACAGGATCCTGTCTGTACAAGTTCCCAAGGGGGGGACAGGCCCGATCCCCTGAGGTGGTTCCTCCTGAAGGTAGTGCAGGACCAGCAGATGAAGAGGTCCCAGGTTGGATCCCAGATGTGCTGTGGCCTGGTGCCATGGCCAGATGAGCTGGGAATGGTGGTTCTGTTGGGAATAGTCTTCCCAAACGTGCTATTGTGTTGCAGTTTTAGAACATATGTGGGTAGTAATAGTCAACACAATCCAGGATTAGTTATAACAGCATACATACATATTCCCAGTAACCCAAAACACCTGATTTGGAACAGGTGCATAGCAAACAGAACACATGCATATATGGAACCACAGTGGCCATTACAATGGCATGCAAGTTACATTGTTAGCAACAGGCCACCAATGACAGTGTTTCAACATGAAACATGAATAGAAACACATTTCATTATTTGTTGCACAATAGGATATATGTCCTAACAGAAGGTTTGGTGTAAACATAATCATTGATGTGTGTATTGAGATTAGTTATGCAGATATGGTGGGGGGGGGGGATGTCAGTTAACAACTATGATATCCTTGCAGTATGAGGTCCTCAGACCTTTTAACCTGTTTATGTCTTGCAGGTACCATGTCAAGAGAGCGACTGCCGGTGTTCACTCCAAAAGAGAACAACATTTTGATCAACTTCCAGGTGCATCACCATGGAATCCTCTTTGGGTGTTCAGCCCATGATCTGCTGGAGAGGACTGCCTGTAGAATGAGCTTGTTATGAGCAGGTGCGACATCATTCCACTGACCTCATCCACTGCGCCCGTCAGCATGCTGCTGTAGTTAGGAGGGATCAGCTAGCCAGAGGTGGGTATCATGCCATCCAGCCCCCACTAACACATGTGGAGGAGCTCCTTGCCAACCTTGGGGCACCCGCCTGCCAGCAAAGTCAAGATTCGGAAGATAGCATTGTGGAGGTGGGTGCTACCCACAAAATAGATGAGGAGTGTGCAGATAAGGCCCCAGGGCACATTAGTAGACCACTGTTGTTTATCCATCCTCATCTGTAAAGTATCTTCATGCATATGTCAGATAACATAGTCAGTCGCTGCAGTGTAGTAATGAACAGATGTGCACAATCTGTAGTATTGTGGGTTTGTACTGTTGATGTACTGAAATGCTGCTCCCACCCTGTACCAATGCCACAGGTGTGGCAACTGATATCACATCTCTCACAAAACTATGTAGGTCTCTCTGGTATACCTTTGGGGCAGCAGCCTGTAGCTGATGTGTATGGAGGTCTTTTATTCAGGTTTGCCAATACACTGGCCATGTTATGGCCATGGCATTTGCCATGCACACATTTAACACACATACCCATAATGCATGCTGTACATGTTCACTTATTGTTGCTGTTAACTGCATTGCATCACAGTGGTGACCATGTTGGCATATCTGAAAGGTATGTAAGAGTTCTGCAGTATATCTATCAACCTGTCAGTGCAAGATGTGTGGACAGAGATGAACATAATTGTGGGACACATGACCTACAAGTAGAGACATATCTGAAATATTACCCTTATACAGTGGCTACAACAGTGAGCGTATATACCAGTATTACAATGGCAACTGTTACAGAGCTACACAACGGCATATCACAATACCACATTCCACAACTTCTACAACCTGTAATTTGATCCTAACATGAGCAGTGAATGTGTAAGATGGAATCCTATGTTAGGACAACAAATATGGTGAATACATACCTAAACAAACAATGGAAGCATATGTGTGCACACACTCCAAATAGCATATTGTGGAAGCAGCTTTTGAGGTACTGCACCCTTCACTCATCTTGAGTATGCACCTTCCATCAAGTATGGGTTCTCAATGTCATTCTAAGGGGATCCAGTATCTGGATGCCTGGGATGACGTGATCGACAGACCACAATGCTTTGCAAGAGATGGCCTGTAGCTGTCGGCCTTGGGATTATGGATACTGGCTAAGGCTCTTGCCACTCCTATAGTGCCTTTTATAGGCAAGGTTCAAATGACAAATTCCCCACCATAACAGGTACAAGCAAGCAAAATCTGAGGGTAATGCTACTCAGTGTTAGAAGCCTAAACTTCAAAATGCATTCACTCGAGGCACTCCTTAAAATGGAGAACATCGACATCTGTGCAGTGACAGAGGCCTGGTTCAAGGCTCCTGAGAGCACCTCTGCATTACCAGGCTATTATTCATACTACACCTTTCGGCCACCTAACCTGGACTGAAACACTAAAGGCAGAGGCGTGTCCATATTCATTAAGGATATCCACACCTCCAGGCTAGTTGCTCAGCATAATGCATCCGAGATTATCCAAGTGCAACTAACTCTGGGCAAGACCGGATTCCATATTGTCACTTGCTACAGATCCCCCACCATGCCCCAGGATTCCCACTCCTCATTTCTTGCACTGCAAAATATTAGAGTACAATCCAACACCCTCATAATGGGTGATTTCAACTATCCCACCATTAACTGGGAAAACTACTCATGTACCAACTCTTTTGCTTAATGTTTTCTGGAATTCATAAATTTCATTGCCTTGGATCAACTTATCCACACCCCCACCAGAGGTAGCAATATCCTAGACCTGTTCATTACCAACATGGGCGACTGGTGTTCCACACCAGAGGTCAATTCCTCTGTGGTAAGATCCAACCACAAGCTAATTACCCTAGACATCCACATCCCGCCCCCACCCCCCATTAGGGAAACCACCGTAAAAAAATTCTCCAAAGCCAACTTCATGCTTCTTAAGACAGAAATGACAAACTTCATGACATCCATGCAGAAGACAATAGAGGTATGACTGTTGAATCCTACACAAATGCATTTTATAAGCACTTACATGAGTGCATGGATTGTGCTATCCCTAACAGAACCAAGATGCTATCCTCCAAAAAAAGGAAGCCAATCTGGTGCTCCCCTGCCATAAACAAACTCTACAACAGAAGAAAGAAACTGTTGCAGAAAAGAGTAAAATCCCATGATTGGAGGAACTCCCTGGTCAGCCTCAGTAAGAAGCTGAGATCTCTCATAAAATCCACCAAAGCTAGTTACGAAAACAAAATCGCCACTGATTCTAAAAACTGCCACAAAGCATTCTATAGCTATGTCAAGAATCTCAATGGCAACACTCAGATCTTCTCTGAGTTACAGCACAATGGCACTAAATATACAGAACCAACTGATATTGCCAACATCCTTGCAGATAGGTTCAGTGCTAACTTTACCCCTCTCTCACCCCCTAAAGGGCCCATCTCTTTACTGGAAGAATGCAAAGTTCCTGTAATCACAGCTGCACAGATAAAAAACACACTCTTCAAAGCCAAGAACACAGCATCCATGGGACCTGTCAACATCCCAGGTTGCGTTCTACATGAACTACAGAATTAACTGGCACCCCACTTAAGCATCATGTTCAATCATAGCCTCACCTCAGGCTTTGTGCCCACTGAATGGCGCACAGTGACGGTTATCCCACTCCACAAAAGGGGAGCCACCACGGACCCCAGAAACTACTGCCCCATTAGCCTAACGAGTCTAGTCTGCAAGGCCATGGAACTTATCATCATGGAACTTATAAACAAAGACATTGGTAATCTCCAGACTCTGGACTCCACCCAGGTCGGGTTTGTAAAAGGCGGATCATGTCTCCTAAACCTGATTGACTTCTTTGAAGCAGTCGCCAAAGCCGTAGACGAGGGTTAGGTGGTTCACACAGCCTATCTAGATCTCGCCAAGGCTTTTGACACCATCCCCCACTCTGGAATTATAGATAAACTCACTAAACTAGATATAAATCCCTATGTCCCAAGATGGGTTACCATCTGGCTCACTGACAGAACCCACACTGTGAAAGTAGCAGACTCCAAATCCAACTTCAGACCAGTGACAAGTGGAGTACCACAGGGTTCAGTCCTGGGTTCTCTCTTGTTTGGTATCTACTTTTCTGAAATACCATCTAATACAGAAGGTCTTTGGCAAATGAAGTTCGCAGATGACTGCAAACTAGGAACCATAATCAAAACTCCTAACGATGTGGACATCCTACAAAAGGGCCTCACTAAGACAGATGCCTGATGTCAAAGCCATGGCCTCAAGCTCAATGCCAAAAAGTGCATTGTCATCCCCTTTGGTAAAAACTCTGTACCCATGAGCTACCACATAGGTGGTAGTCTACTTAACACTGAAAGTGTGATAAGAGACCTTGGGACACAGGTAGACAGTAGTCTCTCCTTTGATAATCTCATCACCACAGTAGTCAGGAAATCCTTCTACGTGGCACACCTCATCACAAAAGGTTTCTCATCCAGGAAAAAAGAGGTCATTGTTCCCCTCTACTCATCACTCATTAGACCCATTATAGAGTACAACACCCATTTTGGTATGTACCTCACCAGACATCTACAACAGCTGGAAATGCCTTAGAAATACCTCACAAAGATGATTACCATCCTCAAACAGATGCCCTACGCAGACCGTCTCAAAAAACTCCAGCTTTACTCCATTGCATATCGCCTACTCAGAGGCAATTTCTGCCTAACATACAAAGCTATGTCAAACCCAGAGCTTTTAGACATGCTCCACTTAAAGAAATCCCAATTCGTCCGTGCTACACACTCTAGGGACCTAAACCTTGTCACCACAATAAACAGGACATGCTGGAAGGATAGATTCCTGTCCCAGAGGCTTCCCATACTCTGGAACAAACTACCTATCTATATCAATCAAAGCTCCTCATTAGCACTCTTCAAGAAAAATCTTGATGCTTGGATGGGAAATAGGAAATTCACCCCGGGGATCACCTCTGGGGATCTGCTCAACAGGGGAACAGAAAAATAATTTTCTTGGGTGGTGAAAGCCAGGGTACATTTTTGGCTAGGCTTATATAGGCCCTAGAGCCAATAGCCTAGTATGAACCAAGTAATGGTCTGCTGTCCAAGAAGTATGTCCATGACGTTTGCCCACTCACCTGCAACAGAGGCAGCCATGGCTTGCACACATCTTACAAACCATGGAATGGATCCCATATCGAAAAGGTAGCACTCAGTTGTGGGAGACGTAGCCTTACCTTGCCATTGCATATACCATGGCAAACTGTGCAGGCAAGCATGTATGTGATGATGAAGTATGGGATACCATTAGTGTAGGAGATAACCAGATGCCAATCCAAGACAGATGACAACATATGTTGCAAACTGCTCATGGCGGCTGCCCAGACACATGCAGCAACACTGATGGGACTTGCAGGAATGTCTAGCAAGTATTGCCTGTGCAGTACCTGTGTCAACAGTTACCTGAACTCTGCATAAGTGTGGCCTATGGGTTAGGGTAATCAGATGGAAGAGTTGTTCCACAGGAGACATCATCCAGGGCTCTCAGCAGGTAGCATATGCATAACATCATGTCTTCGAAAGGCATATGTTGCAATGTGTAATGGTGTACCGAGACCAAGGCTGAAACTTACAGACAGTATTAATAAAAATACATGTGTCCTGCACAAGCAACACCTCACTCTACCTCAGGCCCATCATCCCCATCTGTACCATGCTGGTGTCAGTGTACACCTGTAGATTTGCTGTTCATTAACAGGAACTAGGCTGGTAGACTTCGTGTTCTGAATTTGGGACACTGCAAATTGACACTCATGTGTGGCCCATAGTTGTCAAGCACCTGCAAAAAGGCTGAGGCTGGGGGGGGTGTCATCCTGAAATACAAAAGTGAACTGAAGCATACATCCAAAGCTCGCTAAGAATGGCTGTATCTGAACACAATCAAGGTCATGCATTGTGCCAGACATAACCCTGACTCCACAGCAATAGTGAAGGCATTGTGCGACTTCCAAGGGCTGTGCACATGAGCTAACCTTGTAATCTGGCAGAGCTGGAGGACATTTGTAGGGTGGATTTACCAAATAATGGCAAGTGAAGATGGCCCATGCTAGTATACACCTTCCAGGAATAGTGGTTGCTGTAGTTCACTTAACAGGTGCTGCAACAAACCAAATTGTTTAGGGTGTGCACACTTATGCAACCCACATTTTGTATGCATCCCAGTCAACATCTGCGCAACTAATACATTTGTTTGATACTGCATTTGATTGCACAGGTCATATGTCACATAGCAGGTGTGTGTAATGTTAACATATGCAGCCCCATGGCATATCAGGGAAGAGGGTGGCATGTCAATAAGGGTGTGTACACTCCTCATATCCACAGTAAGATTTGGAGGTTGTCAGTATAATTGGATTGTATTGCTCATACATGCACTGCTGATGATGAGATTTGCAAATCAGACATCAGGCATTCACTACTGACATGTGTCCTCATATCAACCCAGGTATGTGTCAGACAAACACATAGGGGCTATGAGCAACAGATCAAACATAACTGCCACACATATACACATTCAGCAATGGTGTGTGCACTTGTGAGGTATGGTGCACAGTACATGGCAGGGTGATGAACAGGTGCACAGCAATACTGTGTACATGGGTGCATTGTGTTCCAGGGGTAGGGGCATCACCTACTAACACAAGTCATGCATCACAGAGATGTATAATGTTGGTAACAGGGATTGAGTATTGCTGCAGTGCATGCTGTTGAGTGCCATATGTCATGCATGTTGACAGTTTGGTAATGAGAGGTCTGTGTAATATCTTTGTGCCACCTCACCTGTAATTGTATGTGTGTGTGTGTGTGTGTGTGTGTGTGTGTGTGTGTGTGTGTGTGTGTGTGTAGAGGTAAGCAATGACATACAGGTCTTAAAGTACGTTTTCTGTTTTCCCCTCACAGGTGGTGAGGTGGGTCATGGTCCCTGCAGGCAAACTGATGTTAGTGTCAATACAGACTCTGACAATGATGATGGGTATGGTGAGGCACAGGCAGGGTTGTCAGGGGCTGAAGCTGTGCCATCGGTTGACATCCCACTGTTATCCACCCCATTCCCGCATGCAGTCACATTGCCTATACATACCCCATCACCAGTGGCTATAGATAAGGGACAGTTGGTGGGTGGTATCATGGGACAGGACAGTGTGGGGACTATAGCAAGTGTGTCTGTACACAGCTGCCATAGCCAGATGACCGGTGAGGTACCACACAGGCAGATGTACAGTGGTGCTCGTAGGAGGGCTGCTGGCCATCATGCCCCTGGAAGAAGTGCTACAGCAGGTGTCACCAGATGCATATTTCAGACCATCATGGAGGCACAGGCACATATGGAACATTATACCAGACAGGGTCTGAGGCTCCAGAGGACTACTCATTCTGCTGTTATTGACGGCTGTGATCTCACAGGCACCCACTGTTATTTTGCAGAGGTCCTGGATAGATGGTTGGGTGAGATGGTGGGAATCCTCGACCGTGCAATATCCATGTTAGAGCATATGGTGGGAGTAGGGTGACAGCATGTTGACATAGGTCAGCAACACCAACAGGTGGAGGTCTACATGGATGTGCAACAAGTCAGAGCCACGAGCACTGCAGGAGGGGTACTGTCCACAACACAACAGGTGACATGCACGTGGCCCTGGCCAGTCCCAACAGGGACCTGGATCCAGCAGACATGTGTCATCATCAGGGGAGAGTAGCATATCTGGCCTTGTACCTGGTAGTGCCTGTGGAACTCCTGGAAGGCACAGTTCTCATGTCCATGGACAGAGATGGTAAGCTATGCACCCTGTCATGTACGGTCTGCAGCTGTCCGAAAAAACCCTGTAAAGGGCAGCCGCAGGGCCAAAATGTGTCCATACATACACACACACACACACACACACACACACACACACACACACACACACACACACACACACAATGCCAACCAAATGGCTCAGCCTAGGTCTCTGGAAAACCCACAGCACACCCTGTGCATATGATGATACCTGTGCCACATCCCTGTCATCCACACCATCGATGCCGGGACAGGCTAATATGGTTCTGATGCACAGGGTGAATGTAATAAGGTGTAGCAATATAATGCTGTGTAACATGTTTTCAGCAGGAGTTTAATGCTTACATGTCAGGATGTATAGCTGTTCAGCCATGATGCATTATAGCTGTTATTAACACTGACTGATAGCGGTCTCCATAATGTATTCAGTTTGTATTGTAGGTGTCTATGTGTCAGCAGGATGTTGGTCTGCTGTTGTTTCCTACACTGGGTGTGGTACTGTGGTGACACATTCTCTGTGTCATATTCTGGGTACAGCTGAACACAAGTAACAGGTCTGTATAAGATTTACTGCATGTGCCACATGGTTGATAGATCTGAGGGGTATATACAGGTGAGTGCATGGTGGCTGATGGCAGCAGCCCTTCTACAGTGGACAATGGTAAGTGTTCTGGGTGGCATACACCACATGTTTGTGTATAACACACACACACACACACACACAGAGGCTTTGGTGTTGATGCAATACACAGAGAATACTGTACACACGGATCTACTTAATTTTGCAGTGAACCCATTTTAGCCTATGTAATTCCATCAAGCTATAGTAGGCAAAACATCACATCAGTAAATAGTCTGCTACTTTAATGTCATCGGCAATGATACTGGCAGGGTATATGTCCCTTTCCCAAATGTAGTGCAATCTCAGTGTTGGAAAACATAGGTGTGCTGGTGTGGGTGGCACAGCCCTACACTTTGGAGGGTGTGGGGTGGTGTAGAGCTGCACATAGTGTGACGACTACTTAACCTGTTAATATACACTGTACAGTATTACAGCAGACTAAACGTGGGGATAGACACAATAATAACCCCAATGTGGGTGGCTGTGTCCACAACATTGACAGCCAACTATATATACCAGCTCCAGTATCACTGTATAGCTATACAGTGGGGAAGAGGGCATTTACACATCTACTACTAGTTTTGATGGAAAGAATTTCCATGACATGAGTCCTTGTAAATGTTAGCATTTGCCATTCAGTTCTCAGAGATGACCTTCTGGGACATGTATATTCTGAAAACTGAAGTAGATCCCTTCATATACACACAGACTTACTTGGCAACACTGAGAGTAGAACCCATACCTAGGTACTTATTGATACTAATGTGTTTGGCCTTAATTGACACACCACACAGCTTTTAGGATGCAGTGTTTCCCAAGTCTCTTGTGAAGTGAGGAACATCATCAGGCCTTGTACAGTATGGTAATGGGGGATGTACTGGGTGTTAATGGACAATACATAGTATGCCATACTGTCATATACACACATTGACAAACACATAACAGTCATAGACACATCTGAGAGACCTGGGTTTATCAGTGCTAACTACCTTGTCAGTGAGTCCATTCTGTTACAGATAATTTGCACACAGCGCATGCATCATTGGACTGGATAGTGTACTCAGTTACCTGTATGGTTGATGGTGACAATGGTCCTCATAAACTGGACCTTGGGACATGTACTGGGGATACCATGGTGTAAAGACAGTATACCAAGTACCCACACCCCACATTGGATATTTTACTCACTGATACCCATGATAATACTCTGACATACCCACAATCACACATTTACCAGGACTGCAATACAACCCCTTGTCTATCTCATCAGTATTACTACAGGGATATGCATTTATTGCACATGCCACAGGGATAGTAGGGTGATGGTTTGTCATGACTCTCCTAATGCCAGCAACATCACCATGCCTTATACTGTATGGCCAGGTGTATTGTATTTGGAGAATGTGGACTCAGAATGCTGCATCCTACAAATATACGCACTTGCACACATACACACAGTTGCCAGGACTCAGAGGGTAACCCATGCCTATCTAGCCATTTGTACAACAGTGTTGTGCTGGTACTGCAAGCTCCAGGTAGCCCATAGGATGAAGAGTGTGACAAGGTATATTTAATGTGTATTACAGCAGCAGCCATTTCGAACTATGGCAATGGGGGGGGGGGTGTAGTGTGTGAAAAGGTCCTAAGGGTATTATCAACTGCAGGTTTACAAACACACAGACACTGTTATTCTCAGCAATGCACACTGACACATTTTTCAGTACTGGGGTCCATAAGTGCAGGTGTTCCTAGGTGTGTACCAGGATACCGTCCATGGACAGATGACAAGAGTAGGGCATGTGGGTACAGTGATATCAAGCCACCTGACATTTGTCAGCAGGCCATCTATCAACTGATGTCATGTGAGTGATCCTCAGGGTAACAGTTAAATGCAACATCCAGTCATCTGGTTGTCTCTTGCAGAGGGCCAAGTGAGTTGCTACAATTGACATGTATGCAACATATATTTAAACCATTCTCGGCTCCACAAAGTCTGCTCTTCACTTTTTCCCTTACAACTGATCTAGTTCTCATAATAAACACCCTATTCCCACTCTAAAGCCTGGCACTTGCTCACTAAAGCAATTATATAAGTCAGCACTAAAAAATTAAAAGCACTACACCCTCACAAACTCCTCTTAAGTACTTTGTTCCCCATTGGCCCTTTTTCTCAATTATAAAGGAATTCCCAATACTATTCTAGCATGTCCAAGGGTCAGTTGTCAATCTCCTCTCCGGTCCAGCTGGTGAATCTGGGAATCTTGAGGCAATGTTATAACTGCCTCATGTACACAGACAACCCTCTCCTCCTCCCAACAAATTCCAACACATGTGAGAGATGCAACCATATAGCCAAACTGGAGGATAAGCTCTCTCAACTCAGTACTGGCGTAACCAGTCAGGAGGAGAAGGAAACCACACTCACTACAATTCCAGTCTCACAAAGACCTACCACGACAGCAAACCAAACACATAAACACACAAAAACATACTCGGAGGCTCTAAATAAAAATCTGCCTAAACAGCAGAGACCACCAAAGCAGACACCCAAGAAACCGCTACCCCAAAACAAAATGCGTGCAACACATAGCTTACAAAGCCAGTGTGCTGAACAGTCACAGCCCTTAAGGCTAAACAACACACCTGATAAACTTGTAATAGGTGACTCTATCATCAGGCACACTGACATCCCGCTCACCAGGCTGAACAAGGAGAAGGTCACGGTGAGCTGCCTGTCGGGCGCTAGGATCCGCCACATAACACAAGCACTTAGGTCACTCCAAGGTAAGTACAAATATGACTCAGTCATCGTCCATGCTGGTGTGAATGACCTGAGACATACCTCCCTGGACTACATGAAAAGAGACATAGAGGAGCTCTCTGAGCATGTAGCCCAGGCCGGTATGACCCTGACCTTGAGTAGCATCTTACCCTCACCAAGAATGATGCCACAATATGAAGACAAGATGATCAATTTCAACAATTGGCTTAAGTATTGGTGTCATTCAAAGGGGATCCAATGCCTGTCTGCCTGGGATGACATGCTCGACAAGCCACGATGCTTCACTAGGGACGGCTTGCACCTGTCACCCCTGGGCTTTTGGATATTGGCAAAGGCTCTTGCCACCCCCATAGTGAAATTTTTAGGCAAGGCTCAAAAGACAAACCCACCTCCATAGGTATCACAAGGGATAAGAAACTAAGAGTAATGCTACTCAACGCCAGAGGTCTAAACCTCAAGATGCATGCACTCGAAACTCTCCTTAGCATGGAGAACATCGATATCTGTGCAGTAACAGAAACCTGGTTCAAGGCTCCCGAGAGCACCCCAGCACTACCAGGTTATACCTCATACCATGTTTTTCGGCCCCAAAATTTGGACCGAACCACAAAAGGAGGGGGAGTATCAATATTCGTCAAAGATACCCACACCTCCAGGTTGGTGGCACAGCACAAAGCATCAGAGACTATCCATGTGCAACTAACAGTGGATAAAACTGCCTTCCAGTTTATAGCCTGCTACAGACCACCCTCCCAAACCCAGGAACCCCACTCGGCCTTCCTGAGAACACTGGAAAATATGAAGGTCTCTCCAAACACCATTATATTGGGAGACTTCAACTACCCTAACATAGACTGGGAGCATTACTCTAGCTCCAACACCCTAGCCCAAAGGTTCCTAGAATTTATAAACTCAAATGCTATGGAACAACTTGTTGCCACTCCCACAAGATGGGAAAACATTATGGACCTGATCATCACCAACATGGGGACTCTATGCTCCAGACCAGAAGTGTATCCCTCACTGGTAAGATCAGACCATAAATCAATCTCACTAGATATTCACATCCCGACCCCAGCCCCTGCCCAGAAAACCACAGTGAAAAACTTCTCTAAAGCAAATTTCACACTCCTCAAAACTGAGGTGAAATCCTTCAAAGCCCTCGGGCCTGTGGAAAATATGGCCCAGACCGTAGAATCCTTTATAAATGCATTCTATGAACACCTTCAGGAGTGCATGGATCATGCAATCCCAAATAAAACCAAGACCCAATCCTCCAAGGTTAGGCGTCCTGTCTGGTGCACCCCAGCCATAAACAAACTATACAATAGAAGGAGGAAGCTACTACATGACCTGGTCAATTTCTTTGAAACAGTCACTAAGGCCATTGACGAGGGGAAGGTGGTTCACACAGCCTACCTGGACCTTGCAAAAGCCTTCGATACAATACCCCACTCGGGCATTATAGATAAGCTCACCAGCTTAAATATAAACCCCTATGTCACTAGATGGATTGCAAACTGGCTCAAGGACAGAACCCACATGGTTAGAATTGCTGGAGCCATGTCAGACTCCAAACCAGTTACAAGTGGCATCTCACAAGGCTCAGTCCTGGGACCTCTCCTGTTCGGTATATATTTCTCGGAGGTACAGGCTAACACGGAAGGACTGTGGCTGACCAAGTTCGCAGATGACTGCAAACTGGGTGCCATAATCGACTCTCCAGCCGACACAAGCATCCTACAAAAGGGCCTCATAGAAACAGACAACTGGTGCCAGAACCATGGCCTCAAGCTAAACGCCAAAAAGTGTATAGTCATCCCCTTTGGCAAAAACAAAGTGCTCACAAATTACCACATAGGTGGTAATCCATTAAGTACAGAAGAAGTAATTAGGGACCTGGGGACCCAAGTTGATAGCAATCTCTCATTTGAAAACCACGTGGCGAAAGTGGTTAGAAAAACATTTTATATAGCCCACCTAATCATGAAGGGATTCACATCTAGATCAGGAGAGGTCATCGTGCCTCTTTACTCATCCCTCATCAGGCCCATAATTGAGCACAATGCCCCTTTTGGGATGTACCTTACCAGACACCTGCAGCAACTGGAAAGACACCAAAAGTACCTCACCAAGAGGATCATAGGGCTCAGACAGATGCCATATGCTGCCTGGTTGAAGAAACTCCAGCTCTACTCAGTGGCATACCGCCTGCTCAGAGGCAATCTGTGCCTGACGTATAAAGCCATGTCCAACCTGGAATTAATGGACATGCTGCACCTCAGAAAATCCAAATCCCATCTAGCTACGTGCTCCAGAGACTTGAACCACAGCACTGAAATAAATAGGACATGCTGGAGGGACAGATTCATAACCCAGAAGCTCCCTTCACTCTGGAATAAAATCCCAGTCCAGGTTAGGCAGAGTCCCTCATTGACTCTCTTCAAGAGGAATCTTGATGAGTGGATGGGCGATCGTAGGTTTACCCCTAGTATCACTTCTGTGTCACTGTTAAACAGAGGCACAGTATACTTACCTCGAAAAAGGGCATAGCAAAATTAATTTAAAATGGGTGGCGAAAGCCAAACACACTCTGGCTAGGCTTATAAATACCCTAGGGCAGATAGCCTAGTATGAACCTATGAACCTATGAACCTATATATTACATAACATGGCCAGTGTCTGGGTTGGAGACTTGTACCCAAGCATGTTCTGTTGACTGTGGTAGTCTAGTTGAGGTATCCATGGCATGTGGTGCATACAGGGTGGGGTTTCTTAGCTGTGACATTCATAACACAACTGGGCAGATGTCAGTGTCAGTGAAGCATAAATTGCTTGTGAACAGCTCAGATGTATACCTGACATCTGCACATCTGTAGAGAGGACAGACAGAAATCAGCTAGACAACAGGTTATGCATTAAGATTAATGTTTTGACAGATAGACGTCTGACACTGATAGGTATGCCATTACTACATGACAGCAGCCCTCAATGACATGTCCTGTATACATAGTAGTCTACAGTTAATATCCGCATATCAGATCAATATCCAGTAGCAAGTACTTAATAGCACACAGCTCCCACACCAAGAACACGATAGTCAGTACTTAGAGTCCAGCTTTGCATGCAGGGGTATATGGCTCCAGTACTACCATTTGCAATCTACTCTTACTTGGGAAAGCACTGTTAACAGTAGTAACATAATGATACAATACATGCAAATGTGACTTCATATAACCTGGGATACTACCCATGTATGAAACACATACAAAAGGAAAAGATTGTTGCACTAGTCATATATACTCAGGTGTTCGAGACAGTATACTCACACCCCTTGCTACTGTGATGACAGCACATAGAAGCATGTTATGTAAATGGAATTAAATACACTTATTAAAGATGTCATTACCCTGCTATTTTATCAGACTGGAATGTGATCACTGATTACCAAGGCTAAGCTATGCTTAGCACTGGTAAGTGAAGCCTACACAGTGTAAGTGCCTATTCATTTAACCGTACATTAGCAGCCCTTACCATCTTGCAAACCTGCACAAACACACTTAATGCTGCTCAAAACTGCCTTAACCACTCTGTATCCAACAGTCTTTGTTCTGACTAGCAAACAAATAAACAGCCCTTGCAGGTCTTGAACCCAGGACGCCGTACACTATAGTCAAAGCAGTTAACCACTAAGACATCACAGCTGTGGAACATGTTGTTTTTTCCAATATATCTGTCAGTACACATACTGAATAGTATTGAGCAACTGCTTTGACTTCTACAATTGAGTAGTACTTGTTAGTGATATTAGTGTTGAGTCACGTATGTTGTTATATCTAAATATACACATATCAGATAAATATGGTGTGATACATCTGGGAAGGTATATACAACAGTCATGTCTGCACATAACAAGGATATGGATATATACATATGTAGATATATGTATACATGTACACACGAACATATATATATATATATATATATATATATATATATATATACTTATGTATGTGTGTATATATATATATATATATATATATATATATATATATATGTATGTGTGTATAAATATATATATATATATATATATATATATATATATATATATATATATATATATATATATATGTATATAGATATATGTATATATATATATATATATATACACACACACACACACACACACACACACACACACACACACACACACACACACACACATATATATATATATATATATATATACACACACACACACACACACACATATATATATATATATATATATATATATATATATATATATATATATATATATATATATATTATACTGGAGTCATACCTCAGCACCAATAGTCACAACCTCTTAGTGCAAAGGGATGTCATGTAGTAAGTATTGCAGGTATAAATGTGGAATGTTGCTACAGTAACAGGTGTTGTGTTAACAGACATGTTGTGTGGGAAGTCACTTCTGATACTGACATGTACGCCATCAGTTACTGACAGACATCATAAGGTCATCATAGTGAAGTACCACACAAATCACAGTAATGATCCTGTGGAATAAAGCAGAGATATGACCAATAAACTTGGACAGTTTGACACAATCTGGTCAGTGCAGAGGTATACACAGAACTCCTTAGTGCAAGATGTGTGGACCAAGCCTGACAAAGTAGATGTTTACAGCCATGTAAATTGGCATATCACAAAACTACTGGAATAGATAAGCTCACACAGTTGATGCATTCACACACTCCTGTCTGTCCTAACACATATTAACCAGAGGAGCAGAGGTCTCAAGCCACTTCACACTAATTAGTGACATACATCTTTACACCATCCCACTGCTTTGGCCAGGCAACAGCACATCTGACAAATATCTGGACATAACATCACACTAGGTAAATACACTGAGCTGCTAGGCATGTCACCAAGCACTGTCTATACTACAGGCAGACTACCACAACACTAACCCAAATTTCCTATAGGGGAATACACATGTTCCAACAAATATAGCAGGCACTACAGGCATGTGACAGCATGGAGTAACAGACACCAGTATGAAAGTTCATACCCGCAACCAATCTGAACACAGTCACAATCACATTATGGTAACCCTAAGTAATATTACAGTATATGTACTGTGTGAACAACACCACCCTCATATGACCCACTCACACAGTAACTCTACATATACTGAGCCAATACATAGTGTAGTCTGATGCCTGACTGTGGTATGGGACATGTGTCATTCTGGACCTATAAACATATATACGCTGATAGGGTACCATAAACTGGAGCAGCATGCAACATCAGATAGAACAGGACCAAGGACAATGACATCTACCACAGTCTGTACACAGGACAAGTAACATATTCATAATACACACTCTGTCAACAATCACCATATGTACACAGACCTCACTACTGTACACACTACAACAGAATGTCCAGGTTTTATCTTCAAATATGAGGCCTATTATACATAACATGTCTAGCACTCTGATGTCTCACTGGCTTGTTACCAGGTATGATGTCAATAAATAATGATGTACTGTACATATGCACCTCCTACTGCATGAAATATGGACAAGGGTGACAGACTTGGGGAACAGAGGCACAAACACAGTGCCAATATTGACATATTGCTGTGATAATCTGAGAAAATTCCTGGTGTAACAAGGTTTGTTGTGACATATCTCTTCTGAGGGATATGAAGTCAGTAACTCACATGGATCTCACCATGTACTGACTACAATCATCAGAGTATGCTACTGCATATCTAAAGATAGGAAATGTGTGAGTAACACAACACATGTAAGACTCCAAACTCTGGACAGTCTGCAGATAGCCCTACAGGTGAGAGTTTCCTCAATCATATAACACTGTAATGCCAGACTTTAAATCAGGTAGAACAGCCATATCCACACAAACCCTGTTAAACCAACATTACTTCAAATGTAGAACAGCAATACTTATATTCTGTCTCCATGTCTGGAACATCCCCCTCCTGTTTGTTTGCCTGTCTCCACAGTGTATGTTGTAAGAGGCCATCAGCTGATCATGAGCATTCCTTACAAAACTCAAGCTGCTGCCTATGAAAAACAGATGTACTTTTCCACATCCACCAGAGAGAGAGAGAGAGAGAGAGAGCAACAGAGACAGAGACAGAGACAAAGTAAGAAAGGAAGGGTGTAAGAGAGCAAGAGCCAAGTATGTTTGTGTATGATCCGTGGGTGGAGAGTGGTATCTGGGTATTATAATGGTTCCCTATATTGTTTACTAATCCATACTGTCACATAGTAATTGCACAGGGCTGCACACATTTATGGCTGAGGATTGTCTATAACAACCTCTACAGTGTTTGAAAACTGTTGGCCTTGTAATGTGGACAATGGGACATATAGGTCCTCAATATAATGATCTAGCAAAACCCACACTGCAATGGATCCTGTCATTACACAATCATCCCAACACCCACACAGGATACTGATGACACACGCACAAACACACACTTACCAGTACTAAGTTTCAAACCCCTACATGACTATGTATTGCTGTTATAGTGTTATGCAGTTATTGCATGTGCCATGGAGCTTACATGTAAAAGAGTTGTCCAAAGGTATCTTTGAAGGTGAGTGACATCAGCAACAGTGCCAAAGAAGGGGTAAGGGAAGTGTAGTACATGTGAATGTCCACAAAAGCAGGTGTCAATGGAGACACACACACACACACACACACACACACACACACACACACACACACACACACACACACACACACACACACGCACACACGCACACACACTCTGTAAGGGAAACACACACATAATCACAGTTAGGATCAAGATTAGAGCCTCTACCTAACTAGTTTGCTACACTACAGTATTACAAAGTTATCACAAGAGCCACAGAGCTTATATGGTTGATATATGGCCAAAGGGTTATGTCAAGGTGAATGACATCAGCAGGTGTGCTAAAGTAGGCCAATGGCAGGTGTAGTGATTGTGAATGTCTTCAAAATCATTAATCTCCACACAACCACACACACACACACACACACACACACACATACACACACACACACACACACACACACACACACACACACACACACACACACACACACACACACACACACACACACACGTGCCAGTACTTAGATTCATTGGTTCATTGCTTCACAGATGTGTAGTAAGTGGATGGGCCTGACAGCTGTACAAGACTAGGCAAAGGGAATACCTTGGCATCAGGCCATATGACAATAGTCTCCAGTGTGGCTCAAGGGTGTAGTCCCTGGAGTGGTCCTCATAGGTGGGTATTGTATTCCCCATCCACTCATCTGGGTTACTATTGTGGGTGGCCAGTGATGTGCACTGCTTCCCATGTATGTGAGGTATATTCCATAACATGGACTGTGTCTGGGTTGTGCACATGTCCCACACGCATGTTCTTTGACATGTGGAAGTGTACTTGAGGTCTCTGGGGCATGTTGTGTATACAGATTGTTATCTTCTGATGTAGCATTCCTGACCTCATTTGGGGAGACGTGGCTATGGAACTGAGGTCGTGCTTGCACCTACACTGACAGCATGATACAGGTATTCAGTGGAGTTAGTGGCATCTGTCCATACAGGGCATGTGTATAAGGCATGGTATTCCCTTTGTGGGTTACATTTGCAGACTCTACAGTTGTTGCAGGCGTCCAGTGGGAAACATAGCAGAAGGGCCACTGTAAGCATTTATTTACATATTGTAGGGATGGAACAGGGTGCCATGTCCTTTTACTTGCTGGCTAACACATAGTCAGGAGATGTTACACATCACTGTACTTTCTGATGTCAGTGGCAGTGTTGTGGTCAACAGCCATGTAGTCCACTGCAATCACACTGTGGTTACTATCTGTGGGCAACATGCAGGGAACTACCAATATAGTGGTTGTTGCCTAGCCAAGTGTGTTTGTGTATGAGACATGGGTGGAGAGTGTTCTCTGAGTAATACAAGGTTGCCTATATTGTTCACCGATCCATAATGTCACATGTAGGGCTATGGATTGTCTACACCAGCCTCTATGCTGTTTGATATCTGTTGTCCTTGTAAGGTGGACATTGTGACATATAGTAGGTCCTCAATATAATAATTTAGCAAAACCCACCCCACAATGCATCCTGTCATTACATAATCACAGCAACCTCCACACAGGATACTGATGACAGACACACACTTGCCAGTACTGAGATGCAAACTCCTATCTATCTATGTATTGCTACTACAGTGTACCACATTTATTGCATGTGCCATGGAGCTTATTGGATGGATACAAGTGGGTGTTGTCCCAAGGTACTTCTAAGGTGAGGAACATCACCAGCACTTGTAAATGCTGGCATTGGGTGATGTAGTGGGTGAGAGATCCCAAAAATAAGTTTACCCTAATCACACATTTACATTTGCCAGGGGTGAGGTCCAAACCTCTAACAATCTTTACAGACCATTATGTTATGCATTTACCACATGCACCACTGACCTGACATAATTTAGACTTGGCAACAGGTACTTGTAAGGTGAATGATATCTGCAGGACTACTAAATTCAGGCTCTGAGATGTGTACTGGCTGTAAATGGGGCCACAGTCTTTGAGGTACACACACAAACACTTGCCACAGATGAGATTCAAACCCATAGCTGTGTAATTACTGTTACTACATTGTTCTGCATTTATTGCATACATCACGGAGCTTATAGGGCTAGCCCTTGTCCAAAGAGGTATTTCAAGTTGACTGACATTCTCAGGCTTGCTGAAGTAGGACAATGGGAGGTGTAGTGAATGTAAAGGGCCTCAAAATCATTAATCTCTACACACACACACACACACACACACACACACACACACACACACACACACACACACACACAGAGTTTCACAGTTGCCATGTCTGAGATTAGGACTCCTACCTGACTAGTATGTTACACTACAGCATTATGCAATTATTACATATGCCATGGAGTTTATAGGGCTAGCCCTTCTCCAAAAGGTTATTTCAAGGTGAATGACATCAGCAGGCTTGCTAAAGTAAGGCAATGGGAGGTGTAGTGACTGTGAATAGCATCAAACTCATTAATCTCTCTACACACACACACACACACACACACACACACACACATGGACACACACACACACACACGCACACACACACACACACACACACACACACACACACACACACACACACACACACACACACACACACACACACACACACACACACACAGAGTTTCACAGTTCCCATTTCTGGGATTAGAACTCCTACCTACTAGTATGTTACACTATAGCATTATGCAGTTATCGCCTGTACCATGGAGCTTATAGGGCTAGCCCTTGTTCAAAAGGGTATTTCAAAGTGACTGATATCAGCACGAGTGCTTACATGGGCTATGGGAAGTGCAGTGTGTGTAAATGGGCCATAAACCATTCCTCTGGGAACACACACACAACACTCAGTCACGCACACCTTTACATTTGACAGGACTGGGTATACAAATGCTAGATGAACACTGATTTGTACTATCATGTTACACAGTTATCACAAGCACCACAGACACTATATAGCTGAGGGCTACCAAAAGCAAATGTCTACAGTGATTGACATTGGCACATCATGTGATATTGGCCAATTGGATGTGTGGTGGGTGGGACAGGACTCGTGATGGCAATCTCTTTGTCACTGTCTGCCTCTCTCTTCCCCACATCTCTGTGTGTGTATGTTTGACCTATTATAGTGTGTTGGCCTGGGATATGTGTGAGTATTCCTATCCAATGTGTGTGCAAAGCATGAATGATGTGCAATGTGGTGTGTTTGCACAGACATCTGCAACTGACAGATATGTATAGTCCACTGTTGTTGTCAGACATGGGCTTCATTTCTCTGTTTCTCTAAGTGTAGGAGCATGCCCAGTATGACCTTCTGTATTGAGTGTGTGAATCCATTCCAGGTAGGTTGTACTCTAGTGCAGGATTTTGTGTTTTACACCTACAGCTAGCAACCTGTTTCTGCAAGATATCTGTAGATAGGTTGATAATATGGAGTCGCAATGGGCGACAGATAGTGGGATACTGTATCTATTGCTGTCTGTGCTGCTTTGTTACGTGGTTGGTGTTAGCAGAGATATTCAGGCATGTACTGTTTTACACTGTAATGTATTATATCATCAACTACTAACAGATATACTTATTTGCTCACAGTTATTTCTAGGGAAATACAAGATGAATGAAGCTGTATCCAGTATTGTGGTCTGCAGCCTACATATTCTTGCACACTCATGCCATTTTGGAAGGGTAGCTGCAGACACTTGCTGATGGATCTGTTTAAATGGTCCAGCACCTTGGCACTGTGGTGGCTGAGGATCTCCTGCTTGTACATCTATCAATATAACAGAATGGCCATATCCTGCTGTGGCCATACCTCTCAGCTGTAGAGATTCACCCAAGTTACCCAGAGGCAGGACTCATATATCTGGTCAGTTCCCCTTCACATTGTGGTTTACGAGCGGGTTTATAGCCACCCATTACTGGGTTTGCAGGTAGGGGTGGTATGGGCACACATCAGAGTTTCAGACTTCACACAGTCCATGATGTCCATGCTTCTACACCCCCACTCTGTTATTCTATCCTCTACCTAATATTATGCGAGTGATATCTGGGAAGTATCTCTATAGATGTCCTTCATCCCAGCATTATTTAGGGGTTAGTCCACAGTTCATGCAGTAGGACATGGTGGGCATGCTACTGGGATTTGTCAACATGGCCTTGCGTTTGTGTTTTGTGAACTGTGTTATGTTGTTATTTGGGACCCCGTGAGATAACATACATTGGCAGTTACAGGTGAGGCACAGGCCTTTGACAGAGGACTGTAGGGCATTTGGTAGTGATGCAGGCCATCTGTAGCAGGCCAGTGGATTCTGCCACTCCTACAGTCCCAGGCTGTGAGCCACTGGACTCCCCTGGGGTGACAGGGTAAGTGTGGGAGGTGTTAATGGCAATAGTTCCTGTCCATATTAAGCCATTGGTATGCCTGCTGGCAGGGTGCTGCTTACAGCTAGGGAATAGGGACACACCTGCATAGGACACCTCTTCAGCATGCTTCATTCTGTGGGTATTGCCATACAGAAGTGGGGGTCATGCTGTACTCATTCCCAACAGCAGGGATATGACCTGTGATAAACCTGTGGATGATGGTGGGGTGAGCTGAGTGCATGTGTGATATGGAGGCTTCTTGCAGCTGACTCACAGATATACCTGGGACATTACTCTTATACTACCTTGTGCATGGACATAGGCAGTCTCTCATTACTTCATAACTGTTCCTTTTGTGGTCTGTCACTGATTGGCCAGACTACATCAGTATTCCATAGTACACAGACAACTAATGTGCTGCTAACCGGTATGTACATTTCCAAAGGTGTGTGCAGTTGACAGCTGCATTTTATGAACTCTGTCTAGGGTACTTCCACCCGTGTACTGTGTGCATGCTTGGGCCCACATCCATGGCATGTCCATCTTTCAGATGGTGACAGATACTGACATCTGAACAATGAGTATGGATGACTGCTGAATTGGGTCTTGCTGGGATGCATTGTGGTTGGCACTGCAGTTGTCAGAACATGGCCCTGTCATCAACAGTAGTGGCCATAGGCCACCGGGACACAACCCTCCATGCTGGCATGCTGACCACTTCCACACAATGTACAGCACACAACAACTTAACACACACTGCCCTGCATATTGTACACATGCAACAATCTATCCTGTAAATTGGGCCAGCTCAGGTAATCTGTGCTGCACTGTTATTAACCCCACTCGTACATGTTACTGCATTTCTACATAGGATTGGGGGAGGATGGCACACCTGACAACTGTAAACATTTGCTATGACTGTACTGGTATTTCAGGTACTCTGTTGGCTTCCATTTCATTTTGTATTCTGATCTATCATGCAGACTTGAGGCATATCAGTAGAGTACAGATCTTAGGTTTTATTGATCTACATTTCAGTTTCAGACATCATACCCTGCAGAACTAACATACAACTGCCTGACCTGATGTAGTCTGTCTGTGTAGGTTTGGAGGGGGGCTTTTATCCATTGCCATTAATTGGAGGCCTTAGCACAGCCTTTCTTTATGGTCATCTACACCTGTCCTGCTGGCTGAGGCTGTTGTTGGGTATGTGAACCTCATTGACATGCATGTGTGTGTCCTATGGACACACATTTCGGCCACCACATGTACTGCAGTGGGATTTGTCACCTTGTCTAGTACTGCCTTCTTTGTTGACACCAGTATTTGTTATAGATTCCATGCTGCCCATATAGGTGTCCACTATCTGCTGCCATCCCTTTCAGCTACCTGATTCCCTTGCATGCTCACATCCATACCATAGCTACTACTAGCAGAACATACTACTCCATTCAGGAATTGATAGGAAGAGTGAGTTACCTGTGGCTGTGCCAGTACTGAGGATGGTGCTGGAGAGCTGACTATGTCGGATGCACATAGTACACTCCTACTCCCTATAGATTGTAAAGTATAGGTAGTGTCATGTTTGGCATCCCTTTTTCTGTATGTGTGAGTCAGGGAGAGGTGTCATTCCCTGGCTTCCTACAGTGTCAGTGTATGTGCTATGCGTTGCCTCTTTGCCAAAGCCTGGGCATACTGGGCATACCTCCTTCTGCCTATATGGGCAGGCTCAGGTTGTGTTCCTCCTCCGAGTCACTCTGTGCCTGTGCTGTCCTTGGCAATGGTGGGGGGCTGCGTGGCCCTGCCCCATGCTGTTCCTGCTGCAGCTGTTTCCACAGGATCATATTGTGTAGCATGGCACATACAATGAAAATTTGGGTACATGTAGCTGGAGAGTACTGCAAGGCTTCACCGAATATGTCCAGGCACTGGAACCATGACTTGAACATCCCAAACACACGCTCTATTATGATTCTTGTTTGTGCGTGTGCCTCATTATGGAGTTCTTGTTCAGGTGTGTGTGCATTTCTGGTGTGTGTCATCAGCCACGGCTCCAGTGCATAACCAGCATCCCCCACTAGGTGGCCATATGGGATGTCCCCACTGGCAAATCTCTGGTACAGCTGTGTCATATGCCAGATGTGGGAGTCGTGATAGCTTCCAGGGCTGCCAGCACACACATTCATTATTATGCCCTGGGCATCACACACGACCTGGCAGTTGGTGGGAGGAAGCCCTTGTGGTTTATGTAGACCCTACCCCGCTCACCAGGTGGTGCTTTGATGTGTATGTGGGTGCAGTCTATAGCACCCACTACCTCAGGGTATTCTGCTATTTGGTGGAAGAGATGCATATTGCTGGTCAACACCTCACGGACGTTGAGGAAATATATGTGCTTACTGGCATGTGCTGACATGACATCCAGGGACTGGTGAGTACCCTGGATGGTGACGTCTGTGAGATCCCCATGATATCCTCAGTTGGCCTTTGGAAGGTACTTGTGGCTAGTATTCTTAAGCCTACACATACCTTGGTATCCACTGGGATGGGTTCCCCCTCTGTTGGTTCTGTGTGTGAGGCATGGCTGGCACATCTCAACAATTTGCTGTAGGATGCCCCTGTCCACCCTATAGCGCTCCCACTATCTCCAGCTCATGTAGTCCCTGGTAGGTTACCCTGGGTCTGTACACTCTTCTCCTTCTCCTCACTGTGGGTTGGTCATCAGCATTCTCACCCTCACCACCCTCAGCCTCTTCCACATATTGATGTATGAGAGCGACAGCAGCCCTTATCATTTTGTTAGTTTTGTCTGGTAAAATTTACCTGTCTGTGTTCACCAGTGGTGTAGAGTTTGTGGGAAAAACCAGAGTGAAAGGTGTTTGCATAGTTTATAGTAGTGTGCTGGGCTGGGCTGCTGCCTGTGTAATTGGCTGATTCTGATACATTTCACCTGCCAGCAATGCTAGTTCTCCTTGATTGCCTTCCTACTGCTGTTTTCCCTTCCCATTGCCTTCCTGTTTAAGCTCAGAGGTGTGCCGTGCATACCCAGTGGTCATATGTGAACAGAGCTGCTATTTCCTGTTTTTTTTTTTTTTTGTTTGTTTAAAACCCAGAGCACGATGTGCACACCCCCATTTAAGCAATGTAAACACTGCTAGGCAGCCTCAGATACACCCACTTCCTTAGCTGTGCTTAGCTAAGGGCAAACACGGGCTACAGGGCTCCAATAAGCTTACAGCATGCATGACACACCCCTTTATGATGTCTGCTACCTCTTAGGCTTGCACTATGGTGTTACTGCACTTACATTGTTGGGTGCTAGCTAACACTGAGGGGAAATCTGTGATTCAGTATCAATTCCCTCATTTGCATAAAACTGACTGCTAATGCATGATTACAAGACTGACACTCAGCCTTCCCCCTTAGCAACCACTATTCAATGGTATTGTTGTCTTCTGCATATCATTGAGAATTATGGCAGAATGTTGATTTTGGTTTAAACGCTTATTTCCAGCTTTTTTTTTTTTTTTTTTTTGGGCCGATCCCGTTTGTGCATCGCTGCATTACACTTAAATGGCCGAAATCGGCCAAAAAAAATAAAAGTTGTTTTTTATAATTTTGCAACTATTTACCATGCCAATGGCCATATATCTGGTCATTGGCATGCCTACTACATTGAATACATGCTTTCTTTGGAGCTGTCATGCCTCCGTTTTGTAATTTGCAGAAATGTATTCGGTTAGTAACCAAATACATTTCTGCAGGTTACACTATTCCTGCACAGATGCCTGCATGCTTCCTGGATCTCTAATTCACCTCATTTGCATGGTTTTCACCTGAAAATGGGGTAATTAGCATACAGGAGCTGTGTCCATGCAGGAATACTGTTGGAGCTCTTGTGGACGTCCTGGGAGCTCATTCCTGGATCGCTCCTCGGCCATATTGCGTGCAACAGCTCTTGCACTATTCCTTCACACCATGCAGAGGTTGCTGAATCCTGGGGATGTTATTTGGAAAGGTAAATGATGAATTATGCATGGATGAAGACCTTTAAATGTAAGCATTTAAGTGTATCAGTAAACTGACATGATTTACATTATCAACCTAAACCCTCTCCCAATACATCACCACTCAAAACTGCAAAACAAATCAGCTCTTGTTTCATAGGTAGTATAGCATCTCTAACCAAAGATTCTACAACATCTAATCCTAAACCTGCCCAACAGCCACATATCACCACATATACTTTCACCTTGAAACATGTACCCACATCCTATATAAAACTACTCGTAGACAAACTCAAACCATGCTCTATTTCAGCTGATGACTTTCCCAGTGAGTGCCTTAAAAGAGTACCTGCTAACATTGCCTATTCTGTCTCAAACCTTACAAATAGGGCAGTCTAGGACTCCAATGTTCTCTCTCTCTGGAAAAAATGACACATTATCCCTCTGCACAAAGGAAGAAATGCAACAAACATTACTTACTTTAGATCTATAGCAATCGTATTCCCCCTTTCCAGATACTTGAAAAATGTATTAAACAACAATTGCTAAACTATCTCCTGCAGAAGGAACTCCTATCCCCTACACAGCATGCCTTCTGTCCTTTCCAAAGTACTAACACTGCACTTCTAATCTATCTAGACACTTAATAAAGAGAGATAATGGCAAACTAGTCTCTTCCTTATTTCTAGACTTATCTAAAGCCTTCAACACAGTTTGTCACAGCAAACCTCTACTTTACATGTCCACATTAGGTCTCTCTCTGCCTGCCTTTTTATGGTTTATAAGCTACAAAATAAAAAAAAATGGTTTAGTAGCTACATATCCAATAGGTGTCTGTCAGTAAAATGTCAATCCACCCTCTCTCCATACCTCCCAGTCACCACCAGTGTACCACAAAGCTTTATCCTTGGTCCTTTCCTGTTTAGCATTCTCACCATCGACACATCCACACAACAGGCCTCCCTAATATGGAAGACAGATGACTCCGCACTCCTTTGCATACTGACTACATGGCACACATCCAAAATTTACTTAGCCAATGAAGCATGGCTCATGCTCAGTCCTAAAAAATAAACTACTACCTTTTTCCCAAATCTCTCTCGCAAGAAAAAAAAAATTATAAAGTCTTCTCTCTTGATAATACAACCACTGAGGTAAACTATTAGGGATGATAGTGGATGATAATCCTAAATGTGATCTGCATAAGAAAAACTCATCAAAAACTACAGATGCTTTAAAGAGCCAAAAGCTTTCTCAGCAACACAACTAAAACTACACTTGCCACTACCTCAGCAATGCAACTAAAACTACACTTGCCACTACCTCAGCAATGCAACTAAAACTACACTTGCCCCTACTTCAGCAATGCAACTAAAACTACACTTGCCACTACCGCAGCAATGCAACTAAAGCTACACTTGCCAGTACTTATCTTCTCCCCTCACTTCTTATTGGTGCTCCCATCCTTACCAACCTGCAGGTATCACAAAAATCAGAACTTGAAAAATGCTATAATAAAGTTGTTAAATTTGCAGCAAACACTGCTTCAAAACACACCGCTGTATAGCACCAAAAAGCCTAAGCTGGTTAGAACTACCCCATCAACTAACATATTCATGGCTTCTTAACATATGTAAAATTATTTAGCATTCATCTGCTTGTCCAGCACTAAATAACATCCTACACAACTAAGTTCCCAGTTGGTCATTATGATCTGATGGCCAAAAACTCCTGTCTGTCCAGAAACCTATCAATTCTACTGGGCATTGTCTGTACTCGTGCCATGTTACTAAGACCTGGAACTCTCTATCTCCATCCATCAGGTCAGTACCCTCCCTTCCATCCTTCAATGCCATTCTGAAAGACTTCCTAGCCAAAAGCTGGCTATGTCCTTGCTCAACACAAGGATAAACTTATCCCTAAATGTGAATAAGTATATATTCATGCCTTACATCTCCTTACTCTCACTTCTTCCCTCACTGCCTTAGTTCTGCCAGCTTCTCTCCCCTGGCTTTCTCTCTAAATATACCATAAACCTGTTTTTCTTTCCCTTCATATTGTAATTGTTGTTTGTATTATAATAACTTACCTTTAATTTCTCTACAAACTGGCTAAAATTTCTCTAAATATTAAATCATTAACATATAACTTGTATCTGTTCTTAACCAATGTTTTCATATTATGTCTAATTTGGTATAATTATTTTTAAACTGTAGAATTTTTCGTATTATTTTTTAAGATTGTAAAATTATTGTTCATAAAATGGTTTATATTACTTTGGAACTATTCTCCCTTAGCCTCCACTGAAAATGGGATCATACCCAGTCGGACTTTCCTGGTAATCAAATGTCAGCAAATAAATAATAATTAAATAAATAGCTTGGTCAGCTGTAAGTTGTGTGACTATTAGCTGGTTTTGTGGTACTGGTGGCTAGAGCTCTGACTATGACCCAGGAGACATGGGTCTTAGTAATGAAGTCCATTACTGAAGTAGTTAGCCAGGCAGAATGGATCAAGTGTTTGACAATGGCTGTCTTTCACTGGGAAGGGAATTAGTATTTGCTGCCACCTGGACACCCATTTTTTAAAGCTGGGTGCATTTTCCATGGATATACTTTAATACAAATGACAGGAAGACCAGGTAAAAGTTTGGCATTCTTACACACAGGTCTGTGCTAATTTTATTTTGTTTCTGTCCATCTTTCTTGGCAGAGGTAGAATACTGATCTCCATGGATTCTTTTCAGACTCTGCAGTGAGTGTTGTCTAGTTAAGTGACTCGCTAAAATCACCCAGTTTGGTAAATGGAGGCTGAGGGAATCAAACCCTGGATCACAGGAAGCAGCTTGTTAATTCATAGCCTAAAATCCTTTGCTCCAAATAGGAATATGTTGGTTCTGTCTTATGTAATATTTTGCATAGATAAATACTATATATATATATATATATATATATATATATATATGTATATATATATATATATATATATATATATATATATATATATATATATATATATAGTCTATATTAGAACACCGAACGTTCAAAATTTCGAGTGTTGTAATATTGACCCATTTTCAGCGAAAATATCGAAGAACCAGAAAACCAAATTTTTTCCTAGGGAAAGAATTTGGTTGTATGTTTCTGTTGCTTCAGTATTTTCAGCGATGTGGTGGAAAGTTACGGGTCGGGTTCAGGTAAGTGTGCGATTGTGTGGACGTGAGGGTTAGGATGGGTTAGGTGAGTTAGGGTTAGGGCACGGGTCAGGTAAGTGTGCGATTGTGTAGACGTGAGGGTTAGGGCGGGGTAGGTGAGTTAGGGTTAGGGCGTGGGTGAGGTGACTGTGCAATAGTGACGGTCCTTAGGGTTAGGGTTTGGGTTAAGGTAAGTGGATAGTTAGTGGTGTATGTATAGTTTAGTATAGGGTTAGGTGTATGTGTGTGGATTGCTATTTGTTTGGTGTGCTTGTATTGTGTGTATGTGTTTTGGAACAGCAAATTTTTTCCCTAGGAAAAAATTAGCTGTTCTGAATGTTTGATGTTTTAAATTTTCGATTCATAGGGTTCGATATTAGAACACTTGAAATTTTGAATGTTTGGTGTTCTAATATAGATCCTATATATATATATATATATATATATATATATATATATATATATATATATACATATATATATGTCCTGTTACCAGCCTTTACTTGATGTCTCATCTCCAGCTCTCATTGTGAAGGAACAAATGGATTATTTTGGTAGGTATGATGGCTGTTCAGAGGAAGAAGCAAAGATTCTCCCAAAAATTAAAAAAAAATGTTCTGAAGGTATTATTTTAAAGTTTAAGGTAAGTCATTAATTACTAGGACATCCCTATCTTCTTTTCAGCCTATTGTGGAAAAATGGGGTATTGCCTAAAAGTACGATATTTTTATAGATCAAGTATAAACACTGGCTATACCTCTCAGCTTCTTGGAGCAAGAAATCTTGACATAGTCTAAAATAATGGGAGGACAAAGGCCCAAAAATAGGGACTTTTATAAACTTATAAAGGTGCAAGAATAACATGATTTGTGTTTGCATTACTGTTTTGAATGATATAAAGTCTGAAACTCAAATGTATGTCATTATTTATTGACTACAATCCTCAATGAATTGTTAGAAAACCACACATTTTCTGAGGAACAGACCAGAAATAAGAGGTGGAAATGTGGACATTTGAGAGGTATAATTTTGGCCACTGCGGGTACAGTGCCTCTGGCAATGAGTCTATGTACAATTGCAATAACTAATTCTTATGTAGGCTGCATTTAAGAAATTAACTTGTTTTACTTGATACATATTACAAAGAAGGGGTAAACTAGTGTATGTTAGGGCAACTTAAGTAGTTTGATTTTAGCAAACTGCAAAGGGTAAATGTGCAAATTTGCAGCATGGAATCATCACTGAATGTGTTTGATATAGTTAGTGGATCATTACAAGCATATTTATAAGGGTGAGTAATGATTTTTATAGCAAATAACTTTAGTGTAAACATATTCATTCCTGAGAATGGCATTACATATAATACATCCAGTCTTTTTGTCACTGCCCTAAATGGGTCTATATTATATATTCGAAGCTTCAAAATTTCACACCTCATATGTTCAACAACATATGAGTGAAACTTGAAACCTTGAATATATAATAAAACAGTAAAAACATTAAAAAAAATTTACCTTAACGACCTGAGCAGGGGGGCAAGTCTCCTGCACCCCCCATGTGGGGGGAGGGGTTGGGACACCCACCCCCCTACTTAAATATACCAACTCTGAGACCGTACTTCAGTGCAGAAAAAATAAATTTTCCCATTCTGCGCATACGGAGCCATTGCCTTTCACCTTCGAACTTTTCAAAATTTGATCATATGGTGTTGACCATATGACATTCAAACTTTGAATCGTTCGGCAATTTAATAGGGACCCTGCCCTCAATATATCTCTGTCTATAAGTTTTAGGTATGATATAGTAATGTAATGGGACTATCTGTGATGCTTTTAACAGTTTGGGTAGTAAATCATAAATCTGTGCCTGCAGACATAAAATAATTTTTGAAGAGGATTACACTTTATCAGCATTATATTTATTTCAAATGTGCAACTAAAACTGTTTTTAAAACAGTACTAGGTAGCCTATCTACCACAAGAGTGGTTTCTGGCCCAGAAATTGTAGTTTACTGGCTGTTTGGGCAGTTTTTCCATATCTTTCAACTTTCTGGTCTAAAAGCCCGCTTTTGCGCTTGTTTCCTGCCCTTCCTGTTGCTAGTCTAGTCCAGATACAGTTTTGCTGAATCCAGGACTGTTTATAAGCTTCTGAGCCCCCATGCCTTTCTGTGTTGGAGGGAAGCCTTCTAGCTTATCAGTGAGAGTGGTAAGCACTATGTAGCCTATCTACCACAAGAGGAGTGGTTTCTGGCCCAAAAATTGTAGTTTATTGGCCATTTGAGTACTTTTTTCCATTTCCTTCAACTTTCTGGTTTAAAAGCCCATATTTGTACTTGTCTCCCACCTTTCCTATGACTAGTCTAGTCAAGATACAGATTTTCTGTATCCAAGACTGTATAGGTTCATAGGTAGATACTAGGCTATCTGCCCTAGGTCATTTATAAGCCTAGACAGAGTGTATTTGGCTTCCGCCTCCCTATTAGATTAGCCTACTGTGCCTCTGTAAAGTAGGTCACAGAAGGTACCCTTTTAAGATTAGTTTACTGTGCCTCTGTCTAGCAGGGACACAGAAGAGATCCCAGGGGTGAATTTGCGATTTACCATCCACACGTCCAGATTTCGCTTGAAGAGGGTCAGCGAGGGGCTATGTCTAACATGAATTGGGATTCTATTCCAGAGTGAGGGGAGCCTCTGGGAAATGAATCTGTCCCTCCAGCATGTCCTATTTATATTTGTGCTGAGGTTTAGGTCCCTGGAGCGTGTAGCTTTTGAGGTGGAGCATGTCCATTAATTCTGGGTTTGACATGGCTTTGTACGTCAGGCATAGATCGCCTCTGAGTAGGCGGTAAGCAACTGAGTAGAGCTGGAGTTTCTTTAGTCGAGCTGCATAGGACATCTGTTTGTAGCCCATGATCCTCTTGGTGAGGTACTTTTGGGGTCTCTCCAGTTGTTGCAGGTGTCGGGTAAGGTACATCCCAAAAGGGGCATTGTATTCAGTTATGGGCCTGATGAGTGACGAGTAGAGGGGCACAATGACCTCTCTTGATCTAGATGCGAACCCTTTTGTGATAAGGTGGGCTATATAGAAGGTCTTTCTAACCACTTTGGCAATGTGATTATCAAAGGAGAGATTGCTATCTATGTTGGTCCCCAAATCTCTAATTACTTCTTCCATACTTAATGGATTACCACCTATGTGGTAATTTGTGGGCACCTTGTTTTTCCCAAAGGGGATGACTATGCACTTTTTAGCATTTAGCTTGAGGCCGTGGCTCTGGCACCAAGCATCTGTCTCTGTGAGACCCTTTTGGAGGATGCTTGTGTCAGCTGGAGATTCGATTATGGCCCCCAGTTTGCAGTCATCTGTGAACCTTGTCAGCCATAATCCCCCCGTGTTAGCCTGAACCTCAGAGAAGTATATACCGAACAAGAGAGGTCCCAGAACTGAGCCCTGTGGGATGCCACTTGTAACTGGTTTGGATTCGGACATGGCACCTGTGATTCTGACCATGTGGGTTCTATCTCTGAGCCAGTTTGCAACCCATCTTGTGATATAGGGGTTGATATTTAAGCTGGTAAGCTTATTTATGATGCCCGAGTGGGGTATTGTGTCGAAGGCTTTTGCAAGGTCCAGGTAGGCTGTGTGGACTACCTTGCCCTCATCTATGGCTTTGGTAACTGTTTCAAAGAAATCAACTAGGTTTAAGAGGCAAGATCTGCCCTTAAGAAAGCCGAATTAGATAGGGTCCATGTCTGGAGGCTCCCAATGTCTTTGTTTATGAGTTCCATGATAATACGCTCAATAGCTTTACAGACCAGACTAGTCAGGCTTATGGGGCAATAGTTTCCGGGGTCCGTTGTGGCACCACCTTTGTGGAGTGGGACCACTGTAGCTGTATGCCATTCTTTGGGTACATATCCTGTAGTAAGGCTAAGTTTGAACAGTGACTTAATGTGAGGGTTCAGTTCTTCTTGGAGCTCATGTAAGACACAGCCTGGGACACCGTCCGGTCCCATAGATGCTGTGTTTTTTGCTTTGGAGAGGGCAGCTTTCACCTGTGCATCTGTGATGTCAGGGAGGTTAGATTCAGTTGGGATAGGATTTGCTCCTTTGGGGGTGAAAGGGGGGGAAGCTTGCGCTGAATCTGTCTGCCAGGATGTTGGCTATGTCTGTAGGTTCAGTATATTTTGTACCATTATGCAACAATTCAGAGCATATCTGGGAGTTTCCGCCCATGTTCCTGACATAACTAAAGAAGGCCTTGTGATTATCTTTAGTGTCTAGGGCAATTTTTCTTTTGAAACTGGCCTTTGATGATTTTATGAGGGATCGAAGTTTCTTGCTAATACTGATCAGAGATGCCTTCCCTTTTTGAGATTTTGCTCTGTCATGTAGTAGCTTCCTCCTTCTGTTGTATAGCTTATTTATGGCCGGGGTCCACCAGACTGTTCTCCTGTTTTTGGAGGAGTGAGTCCTGGTTTTATTTGGGATAGCACAATCCATGCATTCCTGCAGGTGCTCATAGAAAGCATTTGTAAAGGATTCTGTGGATTGGGCTGTATTATCCTCTGGCCCAGGGGCTTTGAAGGATTCCACCTCAGTCTTGAGAAGTGCGAATTTGGCTTTTGAGAAATTCTTTACAGTGATTTCCTTGGCTGGGGGTGGGGACGGGATATAGATGTCCAGGGAAATTTGTTTATGGTCTGATCTTACCAATGAGGGGTTTACCTCTGGTGTGGAACATAGAGTGCCCATGTTGGTGATGACCAGGTCCAATATGTTGTTCCCTCTTGTGGGAGTGGTGACCAGTTGTTCCATTGCATTAGACTTTATAAATTCAAGGAACCATTGGGCGAGGGTGTTTGGGCTTGAGTAGTTTTCTCAGTCAATGTTTGGGTAGTTGAAGTCACCCAATAACATAGTGTTTGGAGAGACCTTCATATTCTCCAGTGTTCTCAGGAATGCCAAGTGGGGTTCCTGTAATAGGGAGGGTGTTCTGTAGCAGGCTACAAACTGAAAGGCAGTTTTGCCCGCTGTTAGTTGCACATGGATGGTTTCCAATGCTTCGTGCAGTGCCACTAACCTGGAGGTGTAGGTATCTTTGATGAATATAGATACTCCACCTCCTTTTGTGCTTCTGTCCGAGTTTTGGGGCCGAAACGCATGGTATGAGTTATAACCTGGTAGTGCTGGGGTGCTCTCAGGAGCCTTGAGCCAGGTTTCTGTTACTGCACAGACATCGATTTTCTCCATACTGTATGTAAACTTCTAAGCCCCCCAAGCCTCTCTGTGTCAGAGGGAAGCCTTCTAGATTGTCAGTGGGAGTGGTAAGCACCAGGTAACCTATCTACCACAAGAGGAGCGGTTTCTGACCCAGAAATTGTAATTTATTGGCTGTTTGGGCAGTTTTTTCCATCTCCTTCAACTTTCTGGTCTAAAAGCCCATGTTTGCACTTTTCCCTCCTTTCCTGTAACTAGTCTAGTCTAGATACAGATTTGCTGTATCCAGGACTGTATGTAAGCTTCTGAGCCCCCCAAGCCTTTCTGTGTTGGAGGGAAGCCTTCTAGCTTATCAGTGGGAGTGGTAAACACTAGGAAGCCTATCTACCACAAGAGGAGTGGTTTCTGGCCCAGAATTTGTAGTTTATTGGCCGTTTGGGCAGTTTTTGCATCTCTTTCAACTTTCTGGTTTAAAAACCTGTGTTGTGCTTATTTCCCACCTTTCCTGTAACTAGTCTAGTCCAGATACAGATTTGCTATGTCCAGGACTGTTTGTAACCTTCTGAGAGGTGCCAAAGTCTGCTCCTCAATTTTTCCCTTAGATCTGCTAGTTCTCTCCTCTCCTGCACTTTTACTAGCTTATTAGTCTAGCACTTTACCATACCAGACTTCTTGTAGCAATTGTTCATAGGTTCATAGGTTCATACTAGGCTATCTGCCCAAGGGCATTTATAAGCCTAGCCCATAGTTATGTGGCTTTCGCCACCCCTTTAGTTTGAATAAAAACTATGCCTATCATTTTGCTGTGCCTCTGTCAAGCAGTGACGCTGAAGTAATCCCTGGGGTATATCTGCAATCTCCCATCCATTGGTCAAGATTCCTCTTGAACAAGACCAGAGAGGTGCTCTGCCTCACATGTACCGGGATTTTGTTCCACAGCATAGGGAGTCTCTGGGTGATGAATCTGTCCCTCCAGCACGTTCTATTTATAACCGTGTCAAGGTTTAAGTCTCCCGCCCTTGTGGTTCTGAGGGATCTAGATTTTTTGAGGTGAAGCATATTCATCAAATCTGGGTTTGACATGGCCTTATATGTCAGGCACAGGTCACCTCTGAGCAAGCGGTATGAGACTGAATAGAGCTGGAGTTCTTTCAGTCGGGCAGCATAAGACATATTTTTGAGACCCTTTATCCTTTTGGTGAGGAACTTTTGGGGCCTTTCAAGCTGCAGCAGGTGTCTGGTCAGATACATTCCGAACGGGCATTGTACTCAATCATAGGTCTAATAAGTGATGAGTACAGGGGGACGATGACCTCCCTTGATCTAGATGTGAATCCCTTCATGATCAGGTGGGTGATATAGAAGGTTTTCCTAACTACTTTAGCAACATGAGTGTCAAACGAAAGGCTACTGTCAACCTGGGTCCCCAGATCTCTGATGACTTTTTCTGTGCTCAGTGGATTGCCACCTATATGGTAGCTAGGGGTAGCCTTGTTTTTCCCAAAGGGTATGACTATGCATTTTTGGCGTTTAACTTCAGGCCATGGCTCTGGCACCAGTTATCCATTTCTGTGAGGCCCTTCTGGAGGATATCTGTGTCAGATGTGTTTTCGACTATGGCCAGTTTGCAGTCATCTGCAAACTTTGTCAGCCATAACCCTCCTGTGTTTGCTTGTACTTCAGAAAAGTAGATGCTGAACAAGAGTGGACCCAGGACTGAGCCCTGTGGGACACCACTTGTGACAGGCTTTGAGTCTGACATGGCTCCAGCAACTCTGACCCTGTGGGTTCTGTCACTTAGCCAGTTTGCAACCCATCTTGTGATGTATGGGTTTACATTCAAGCTGATGAGTTTTTCGATGATACCTGAGTGGGGTATTGTGTCAAGGCCTTTGCCAGGTCGAGGTAGGCTGTATGGACTGCCTTTCCTCATCAATGGCCTTGGTGACTGTCTCAAAAAGTCAACCAAGTTTAAGAGGCAGGATCTGCCTTTGACAAAGCCAAACTGAGTTGGATCCAAAGTCTGCAAGTTCCCTATGTCTTTATTTATGAGTTCCATTATGATCCTCTCCATGGCTTTGCAGATAAGGCTTGTCAAGCTAATGGGCGGTAATTTCCAGGGTCTGTGGAGGCACCGCCTTATGAAGTGGGACCACAGTCGCCGCGCCACTCCTTGGGTACGATCCTGAGGTGAGGCTAAGATTAAACAGCTGTCCTAACTGTGGGTTTAATTCCTCATTGAGTTCATGAAGCACACAGCCGGGACACCATCCGTCCCATGGATGCTGTGTTTTTGCCTTAGTGAGGGCAGTTCTCACCTGGGCGTTGGAGATGTTTGGGGGCTACAATCCTCTGGAATAGATATCTCTCCTTTGGGGAGGGGAGAAGTTTGCACTGAACCTGTCAGCCAGTATGTTGGCAATGTGTGTAGGTTCAGTAATTTTCACATCATTTTGAACTAATTCTGAGCATATCTGGGAGTTTCCTCCTAGGTTTCTAACATAGCTAAAGAAGGCCTTATGATTCTCTTTAGAGTCCTTGGCGATTTTTCTCTCAAAATTTGCCTTGGATGATTTTATGAGAGCTCTTAGTTTTTTACTTATAATGATCAAAGGTGTCTTACCTTTCAAGGATTTTGCTCTATCTTGTAGTACACAAAAGTACTACCAGTCCTAAATGTTCTACATGGAAACAGCTCCAGTACTTATTATTAATGCCCACCCCTCAAGGCATGTCTAAAGGTCAGTTTCCTGTGCTTTCACCTATTACCCTGGTGAACTTGGGCATCCTGAGGCAATGTAGCAGCTGCCTCATGTACACCGACAACCCTCTCCTCTTACCTCCCAACACTCAGACTTGCAAGAGATGCACTTATATATTCAAATTGGAAGCCATGCACTCTCCAGCCAAGACTGGAATAGCTAGTCAAGAGGAGAAGGTCAACACTTGCACCACACCACATAGAACACCAGCACTGCCTTCACATAAAAACACAAACCACACACCCACCTTCACGCAGTCTCTCAATAAAAATCTACCCAAACAGCAGACACCTCCAAGGCAGAAACGCATTCGACCACCACAGCACAACACTAATCATGAGACACATAACTCTCCTAAACAGTGTATCACGCAACGAAAGCCCCTAAGGCAAAACAGCATGCCCAGCACACTAGTCATAGGTGACTCGATAGTGAGGCACACTGATGTCCTACTCACTAGGTTGAATAAGGAGAAAGTAACAGTCAGCTGCCTGTCAGGTGCCAAGATCTACCATATAATGCATGCATTCAGGTCCCTCAACAGCAGGTACAAATATGACTCTGTCATTGTACATGTGGGTGTGAATGACCTGAGATGTACGTCCCTGAACTACATGAAAAGAGACATGAAGGAGGTCTCAGATTATGTAGCCCAGGCAAGTACTACCCTAGCCCTGAGCAGCATCCTACCATCACCCAGAATGATACCACAGTACAAGCAGAAAATGATTGACTTCAACAATTGGCTAAGTTTCTGGTGTCATTCTAAGGGGATCCAGTATCTGTCTGCCTGGGATGACATGATTGACAGATCTCGATGCTTTTCCAGAGATGGCTTGCATCTGTCACCCCTGGGCTTCTGGATACTGGCCAAGTCTCTTGCCACCCCTATAGTGCCTTTTTTAGGCAGTGTTCCAAAGACCAAATTACCACTGTAACAGCTACAAAACAAATGCAATCTGAGGGTCATGCTGCTCAATGATAGAAGTCTAAATCTCAAAATGCACTCACTCGAAGCACTCCTTAAAATGGAGAACATCAACATTTGTGCTCTAACAGAGACCTGGTTCAAGGTAGCAGAAAGCACCCCTGCAGTACCAGGCTATAACTCATTCCACACCTTTTGGCCCCAGAACTTGGACCAAAGCTCCAAAGGCAGTGGTGTTTCCACATTCATAAAGGATGGGCACACCTCCAGACTGGTAGCCCAACATAATGCATCATAGATACTTCAGGTGTAGCTATCATTGGGTAAGACAGCGATTCAGGTCCTAGCATGTTATAGGTCCCCAACCATGTCCCAAGACACTCACTCCACATTCCTAAGCATCCTGGAGAATATTAGGGTCCAACCTAACACTCTCATACTGGGCAACTTCAACTACCCCTCCATCAACTGGGAAAACTACTCATGTACCAATGCACTTGCCCAACGTTTCCTGGAATTCATTAAGTCCAATGTCCTGGACCAGCTCATTCTTACCCCCACTAGAGTTAGCAACATCCTTGACCTGGTCATTATTAACATGGGCGACCTTTGCCCTACACCTCCCTGGTTAAATTCGAGCATAAACTAATCACCTTGGAAATCCCCACCCCCCCCCGCAAAGTTAACCACCATGAAAAACTTCTCCAAAGCTAACTTTGGACTCCTAAGAGGTAGCTAATTTGACAGCACCCATGCAAATGGAGAATAGTTGCATGACCGCTGAATCATACACCAATGCACTGTACAAACATGTACACAAATGCATGGATCTCACCATACCCAATAGAACCAAGATGCTCTCCTCCAAAAAAGGAAGCCAATCTGGTGGTCCCCAGCCATAAACAAACTCTACAACAGAAGGAGGAAACTGATGTGGAATAAGGTGAAGTCCCAAGAATGGAAAAACTCTCTTATCAGCCTCAACAAAAACTTGAGATCCCTCATCAAATTCTCTAAAGCTAGCTATGAAAACAGATAGTAAAAACAACCACAAGGCCTTCTATAGTTATGTAAAGAACCTCCACGGCAGAAAACAGATTTGCTCTGAGCTACTGCACAATGGTACCAACTATACCGAGCCAACAGATATTACCAATATACTGGCCAACAGATTCAGTGCCAACTTTACCCCCCCCCCCAAAGGACCAATCACAATATCAGTAGATTGCCAGGTACCCAGTATTACTGCTGCACAAGTTAAAACAGCACTGTCCAAGGCCAGGAATACAGCTTCTATGGGACCTGACAATATCCCTGGCTGTGTTCTACATGAATTTCAGAGTGAACTGACACCTCACCTGTGTGCCCTGTTCAATCACAGCCTCACCTCAGGCTTTGTTCCTACCGAATGGTGCACTGCTATAGTCATCCCTCTCCACAAAGTATGAGTGACTACAGATCCTGGGAACTATCACCCCATTAGCCTGACAAGTCTGATATGCAAAGCTATGGAACACATCATCATGAACCTAATAAACAAGGATATAGGGAATCTCCAAACTCTGGATCCCACACAGTTTGGTTTTGTGAAGGGTAGATCATGCCTACTTAACTTGGTCAACTTCTTTGAGTCAGTCACCAGGGCTGTGGATGAAGTCAAGGTGGTTCATACAGCCTACCTTGATTTGGCCAAGGCCTTTGATGCCATTCCCCACTCAGGAATCTTAGAAAAACTCACTAAGCTAGGCCTCAACCCCTATATCATTAGGTGAGTTGCAGACTGGCTCACAGATAGAACCCACAGTGTTAAAGTAGCTGACTGCAAGTCAGACTGCCGACCAGTCACAAGTGGAGTCCCACAAGGATTGGTCCTGGGTCCTGTCCTGTTTGGTATCTACTTCGCAGAAGTCCAGGCCAACATGAAGGGACTCTGGCTGACAAAGTTCACAGACGATTGCAAGTTGGGAGCCATTATTAACTCCCCAAGTGATGATGACATCCTACAGAAAGGCCTCACTGAGACCAACGACTGGTGTCAGAACCATGGCCTTAAGCTCAATGCCAAAAAATGTGTCATCATCCCCTTTGGGAAAAACCTAGTTCTCATGAACTACCACTTTGCTGGTAGTCCACTGAACACAGAAGGTGTTATAAGAGATCTGAGAACACAGGTTGACAGTAACCTCTCTTTTGACCACCACTCTGCTACTGTGGTCAGAAAGTCCTTCTCTGTGCCACATCTTATTACTAAGAGTTTTGCATCCAGGAAAAAAGAGGTCATTACCTCTGTCTACTCTTCCCTCATTAGGTGAATCATTGAGAAAAATGCCCTATTTGTCATGTACCTCACTAGACACCTGCAACAACTGGAGAGGCTGCAAAAGTACCTCACGAAGAGGATCCTAGGCCTTAAACACTTGTCCTATATAGACAGACTCAAAAAACTCCAATTATTCTCTGTCTCATATCGCCTACTTAGAGGCGATCTCTACTTGACTTACAAAGCCATGTCTGACCCAGCTCTGTTAGAAATGCTACATCTAAAGAAATCCCAATCCCGCCACACCACACGCTCCAGAAACGTCAACCTCATTACCACAATCAACAGAATGTGCTGGAGGGAAAAGTTCATAACCCAGAGACTGCCCATGCTATGGAGTAGATTTCCCATAAATGTCAAACAGAGCACCTCACTGGCCCCCTTCAAGAGAAATCTTGATGAGTAGATGGGAAATAGAAAATTCACCCCAGGGATCACTCCAGTGGCCCTACTCAACAGGTGCACTGGAAATTAAGGTCGGGTGGCACGATGCCAGGGTAATCCTATGGGCTAGGCTTGTAAAGGCTCCAGGGCCATTAGCCTAGTACATACCTATGAATCTATGAACCTATAATGACAGGGAAATATGGCTCAGAATTATGCACAATGGAACAAGCCATAAAAGAGGTGACATTCTTAGTTCTGATGTCATTAAACAAACTCAGAAAGTGACCAATGGACACCTATGTGAGACCTGTGTGAATACTGTCTTAAATTATTGTGCTGTATCTTTTTTTGATAACTATTTCTGCAAACGAACATCTTATTTATTATATTTTTATTTACTTATGTTTATTAACTGGTGTAGTGAGCTGATCCACTGCAGATGCATTTCGGCCATAGCCCAGGGTTTACAGTTGAAAGAATACTGTAAGTACAAAATGCAGAGTATTATACAGTACTCTAGTACAGTGTCATTCAGCAACTATAAAAAGTGAAAATGCTACAAAATACAAAAATAGTAACAGGTATTAATCTGAAGATAATGTGCACTGACAGTACAGTGCAATAAATGTGCTGCAAAGAGCAATGATTACTTACAATGTAAAGTAGATCCTACTGAGTAAAAAAAGTATAAAAGCAAGAAGGGTTATGCATTTCAGCAGTTAGTGATACTTGGATTAAAGTGGGATCAAAAGTTACTATGGGAGCAGAAGTATTTCAGTAGTATTAGAAGGCCAACAGAAACATAATGCAACAAGGAAAATTAATCTCCTAGAATTAATATCACTTAAAGTTTAAGTACATTTATGTTACTGGAGGCTGACCACAACATGTACAAGTGATTCCCTGACTCAGAATTGAAGCTAGCTTATCTGGCATCCAGTGCAAACACCCAAGACTGATGCCCCCCCACAAGTAACTCAAAGTTGTGTGTCCTGCTGCTACACCATATAGTCTCTACTAAACGGCAACTACCTAGTAGCCGATACTGTCTTACTCACCTGGGACAGACAGATCAGCATTGACTGCTCACCCACATTCATCCCTGCCAGACACTTGCAACAAACACACAACTAAAACAAAACAGGTCTACTGAGGCATAGTCAGTGCTCCATTACTTTGCGCTGCAAATCTAATAATAATGGTTTATTGACAACAATGGGGGTGAATATTTACCCAACAAGGTATTAATATCCCAAAAGTTGCAACTATGTTCAGTTTAACTTTATACTACATTTTTTATTGTTGAACAACATAAAGCATATGACAAGATCCCAAGAAAGCTGACTTGGACAGCCCTGCTGTGGTGTGAAGTCCCAGAAACATTGGTAGAATTAGTGCAAGTTATGTAGAAGTACCCGATGCCTCAAGTATGAACATCATTCGGTCTCTCAGAGGGGTTCCCAGTGGGAGTGGGTGTGCATCTAGGTTCAGCCCTGAGCCCACTTTTGTTCATACTTGTGATGGACTATATGCGTAAGCAGGTCAGAAGGGACAGATCAACAAAGCTGCTCTATGCAGTTGATGTGGCATTACAAGCATACTCTGAGCCAGAACTTCAGCAAATGATAAGGGAATGGAATGCAAAACTGAAGGCACATGGGAAGAAACAGTATAGATAAGACAGTTCTAATGGCAGCAAATGTGGGAAATCAGAAGAAGCTGAGAGCTGAGATAGAAGGGGAAATAGGTGAACAGGTTAACAGCTTCACGTATCTGGGACAGGTGGTTGAGGAGAAGGGAAATCTGAATGAAGAGATCAAAGCTAAAATTATAGGGGCTGCATTCAACTGGCACAGAGTGGTAGGTGTAATATTAGATTTAAGAATGCCAAAGAAGCTGAAAAGTAAGGTATACAAAACAATAGTATGACCAGTACTACTGCATGGTATGGAAACCTGGACAGTAAAGGCAGAGAAGTTGAGGAAGCTACAGGTGATGGTGATGGAAGTGTCTGAGACAGCTGGTAGAGTACACACTGTGGGGCAGACAAAGAAATGAGGCTTTAAGAGCAGAAGCTCAACTGCAGAAAAGGTGAAAAGAACAGATTATGGTGGTTTGGCCATATGTGCAGAAAAACAGAAGGCAATCTGGTGAAGGAGATTTGGGACAGACAGGAAGAAGGCAAGAAGAAAGAAGGGCATCCAGCAAAGAAGTAGATGGATTGTGTGAGAGAAAGCTTGTGACAGTCGGCCGTGACTGTTGAAGAAGGCAGGAGAGTGGCACTGAACAGAGACAGAGATGGTGACAACTGACACATCACCCCGACCCCATGTAGAAAATGGGAAAAAGGTTGATGATGATGATAAATGTCACAATAGCATTCCCGTTGAGACAAAGACGACAACATTTGTGTTATGAGCACTTTCAAATGTCATTACCAAGCCTGTGACAGAAGCTTAATCAAGCAGTTAACTTATGTGACTGTGATGTTAGCATAGTAAGACTGCTTCTTGCATTCATTTCAAGTGGATTTTATGTCCACATGGTATTGGGATGGATAGTTAAAACATCTGCCAGGTAGAGTAACTGAATGTAACATAAATGCAAGACTCACTAGCAGGTCTGCAGAAGGTACTGCTAGTATTCTTGGTGCCTCTTTGTATCAAGTAAGTATGATGCATTTCTTTATTAAAAAGAACATACTAAAGGTATCGTAAATAGATCTGTGTTCAGCACAACCCATTTACTGTTATTTTAAACTATTTTAAAACTCATTCACCTCTCAAGCTTCATTCTTGGGACAAGTCAACAATTCACATTCAAAATAGCTCTGGTTATGCTACAGCACATTATTTTATTTAGTTTTGTTGTATTTTTACCTTACATTTCTCTTTTTTTTAATAACATTTGTTGTCCTGATATTGGCTTTGAAAATTATGTTAACACACCTATTTGTTTGTTTGTTTGTATGTTTATGTATAGCATTTGTTGTATTATTATTACCCCAGAAATGCCGACTCATCTATAAGAGAAACCTGAGGTTTAGTTAAACTAGCAGTTAATAAATATTTAGCGCAGTTATTAGCAATTGAATAAATTGCACCCAAAATACATGCTTTATGTATGTGGTGAATGACATGGTGAACAGATCAAGGATGTAAACAGACGATGATGTAGAGCTTCTAGTGTTAATTTCAAGCTGGATGTACATCAGGCAACATGTGTGTTATTTACATAAGGTATAGGACTTACTCAGCACATGCAGAAGCTAGACTCTCACATTTAGTACATTCAGAGATCAGCAACAGTCAGGGAGACAACAAACATTGTATAATTTAACAGTAGTCCATTACTGGGTATAGGTAAGGCAGGATTTATTCACATTTGGTGTGGTTTGATCACAAAGGTAAATGCTATTGTAACATTGCTATTATACAAGGTCATGTTTAAGAACAAAATCTTTTATTTTCTAAATAATATCATTATATAAATGGACTTTAATATTCTTCTGCATTTTGTTTACTTTATACTTTATTGATTATTGTAATGTGTGCATGACAATTTAGTGTTACTCATGGAGCTTTTCTCCCCAGGCCTCTGCTGAAAAAGGACTGGTGTCCAGTCGGTCTTTCCCGGTAAACAAATATTAAATAAATAAATATAAATAAATTCTACCTGCTCCTGGTAGTCTGGGATATCCAATATATATGTGTGTGTGTGTGTGTGTGTGTGTGTGTGTGTGTGTGTGTGTGTGTGTGTGTGTGTGTGTGTGAATGGTCTAGTTGCCCAGCCTGGGTTACCTGGGATAGCTCTGTTGAGCAAAAGCTGGACTTAAAACCAATCAACATGCCAAACATGAACTGAGAATTGCTACACTTAATGTAGGTTCACTGACAGGACGTAGCTTGGAAGTGGATGACATGATGATACGGAGGAGGCTGGACATCTTGTGTATCCAGGAGACCAGATGGAAGGGCAGTGCAGCAAAGCCACTTGGCTTGGGACCCAGAGTCTACTACTCAGGAAGGGGACGGGCTAGAAATGGTGTGGTAATTGTGGTGAGAGACAGGCATCAGAAGGCAGTAAGGGATATCATCAGAATTAATGACAGACTCATGGCAATCAGACTCCAGTGTAATTATAGGGCAGTATTCATAATCTCAGCCTATGCCCCACAGTAGGGTTGTGATAGTGAGGAAAAAAGTGCATTCAGGCAGCAGTTGCAGGACCTGCTAGATAAAGCAAGACAACATGAATTGGTGTTGATAATGGGTGTCTTGAATGCACATATCAGGACAGACAGAACAGGATATGAGGACTGTCTGGGTCCACATGGGTGGGGCAACAGGAATAAAGAAGGAAAAGCCATTTTAGACTTCTGTCTGGCAAATGGCTTGATAGTAGCCAACACATGGTTCAGAAAGAGAGACAGTCACAAGATCACATACAAGAGTAGTCAGCATGCAACTCAGGTAGACATCCTCCTAGTAAGAAAAAGGCACTGGGGTACAATCCATGATTACAAAGTCATCTCCAGTGAAACAGTCAGCCCACAGCATAAACTAGTAGTTGCCACAATCAGCTGCAAGCAGTGGTCAGAGAAGACTCTAAAGTCAAAAGAGACCAGGCTGAAGACCTGGAAGATGACTGGAGAGAAAGTACAACAGTTCAAGGAATTACTTAGGGCTCTAGCACCCCAAGAAGAGGAGGAAATAGGTGGAGTTGAAGAAGAATGGCAGCGCCTAAAAACAGCATGTGTGAGGACTACAGAAAAGATATGTGGCTGAGCCAGATATGGAAATAAGATACATAAGGAAAGCTGGTGGTAGAATGTAGAAGTCCAGGAAGTCATCAAAAGAAAGAAGGAGTGCAGGAAGAAGTGGGAGATAGAAAAGGCTGACCAGCTAAAGGACTACTGGTTGGCAAACAAAGAAGCTAAGAAAGAAGTTGCAATAGCAAAGAATAGGGCATCAGAGGCGCTGTACCAACTTCTGGAAAGTGACTCAGTAAGTGGCACAAAGAAACTATATCAGGTTGCAAGGCAAAGACAGAAAGATAAAGAAGATAGTCAGACAACCTTCATAAGGGATGCCAGCAACAACCTGCTCACCAGTCCAGCGGACATCAAAGGCAGATGGAAGGACTATTTCCAGCAGTTTCTGAATGAAGAAAACCCCACAGAAACTGTACTGCCCCAGAAACAGCCTATGATGAGAGAAGAGGAGCCCACCCTAGAAGAAGTAAGAACAGCACTAAGGAAGATGAAGTCAGGGAACGCAGCAGGTTCAGATGAGGTCACAGTAGATATGACAAAGATTCTGGGTGGGATAGGGGGGAGAAATGGCTCCTGAGGGTACTAATAGTAGTGTGGAGAGAAAGGCGTATCCTGGATGACTGGAGAATAAGCATACTCGTGCCAGCGTACAAGAACAAAGGGGACATCCACAACTGTGGGCAGTACAAAGACATCAAACTCCTATCACATTGCATGAAAGTTCTGGAGAGGGTGATTGATAAACAGATAAGCAGAGTAGTAGAATGTAATATGGGAGATGAGCAGTTTGGATTCAGATCAGGATGTAGCACAATTGACCCGATGTTTGCATTGAGACAGATACTTGAGAAGAAGCTAGAGATGAGGAAAGAGTCCAACTGGACATTCCTAGACTTGGAGAACGCATATGACTAGGTCCCAAGAAAGCTGATCTAGGCAGTACTGCGGTGGTTTGAAGTCCCAAAAACATTGGTAGAATTAGTGCAGGCTGTGTACAAGAACCCAATGACTCAAGCACGAACAGTGTTCGGCCTCACAGAGGGGTTCCCAGTGGGAGTGGGTGTACATCAGGGTTCAGCTCTGAGTCCACTGCTGTTCATACTGGTGATGGACTAGATTAGCAAACAGGTTGGCGGGGACGGATCAACAAAGCTGCTGTATGCAGACGATGTGGCAGTACAGGCAGACTCTGTACAAGAACTCCAGCAAAGTATAGAGCAATGGAATGTAAAACTGAAGGCAAATGGGATTAAACTAAGCACAGATAAGACAGTGGTAATGGCAGCAAACTGGAGAAATCAGAAGAAGCTGAGAATTGAGATAGAAGGGAAGATAGTGGAACATGTAAATAGCTTCAAGTATCTGGGAGGGGTGGTTGAGGAGAAGGGAAATCTGAATGAAGAGGTCAAAGCTAGAATCAGAGGGGCTGCAGCCAACTGGCATAAAGTGTCAGGTGTAGTCTATGACAGAAGAATGCCAAAGAAGCTGAAAAGTAAGATGTACAACACAGCAGTGTGACCAGTACTACTGTATGGTACAAAAACCTGGGCAGTAAAGGCAGAGCAGATGAAGAAGCTAGAGGTGATGGAAATGAAGTGCCTGAGAAGAGAAGGGTGGTAGGATGTACTCTGTGGGACAGATGAAGAAATGAGGACATAAGAGCAGAAGCCAAAGTAGCACCAATTGCAGAAAAGATCAATGAGAACAGATTACGGTGGTTTGGACACATGTAGAAAAGCAGAAGACAATCTGGTGAAGGAGATTTGGGACAGACAGGAAGAAGGTAAGAGGAAGCGAGAACATCCAGCAAAGAGGTGAATGGATTGTGTGAAAGAAAATCTACGACAGTCAGGCATGAGTTTTGAAGAAGGCAAGAGTGTGGCACTGAATTGAGAGAGTTGGCAACAGTTAACACGGTACCACGACCCATGTAGAAAAATGGGAAAAAAGGGGCTGATGATGATGATGATATGTAAATGGTCTATAGCTGCAAAGTACATTGCTATCTCAGATGCTGTGTTTTTGTTTTTTCCTTTAGTATAAGTTTGATCAGGTGTGTGCATGATAGTTACCTGTCTGTGGAGATGTTCATCTTTTTGATCTGTTCTTCAGCAATGCTGCATATTATTGAAGCATGAAGTCACTAAATTATTAGACACGTTTGATTCAAGATGTAAAAGGTAGAGTGAAGTATGCTGCAGAACTGTTGTATAGGTACTCCCGGCATGAAGTAAGTGTGTGTGTGTGTGTGTGTGTGTGTGTGTGTGTGTGTGTGTGTGTGTGCACGCACGTGTGTGTGTGTGCGCACATATGTGTATGTCTGGGTGCGTGTGTGTGTGTGTGTGTGTGTGTGTGTGTGTGTGTGTGTGTGTGTGTGTGTGTGTGTGTGTGTGTGTGTGTGTGTGTGTGTGTGTGTGTGTGTGTGTGTATGTGTATACGTGTGTGCATGCCTGCATGTGTGTGTCTGTGTGCATGTATATGTGTGTGTGTGTGTGTCTGTGAGTGTGTGTGTGTGTGTTTTAATATATTATATTATGCTTCTTGAACAGTCTACTTAAAAAAAGAAGTTTATTTTTCACATTTTAAATTCTCTGCTCACAGTGTGGAGAAACATAACTTCTTGCTGTGGGTATTGCTTGATTTACAATGAGGATGCTAACTGGTTTGTCCAATCAGTGTGAACATGTTGGAATACTAATTTGTCCTCATTGTATAATACAAATAAAGCTGGTGTCCCAAACAAGCATCTACTGCTGATCTGTACTTAACAGATTAACAGCCACAACAAAATAATGTCAGTGTCTCAAACAAGCCTCTTCTACTTATCCGTAGTAAAACATATTAACGACTACAACTAATCTGCTACTGCTCTGTTCTTAGGCAGATTAACAGCCACAGCAAAATAAGGTCAATGTGTCAAAGACACTTATATTACTCATCTGGACTTAAATATATTGAAGACCACAACAAATAATCCATCAGTACTGGAAGCTATGTTTTATGGATATGGATAGCAAGATCCAAACAGTGAAAATGTTTTTAGTCCCTTTTTAGTATTATACACAGGCCAGGCATAATTTTTATCAACCAGAGGAGAATCTGTAGTTAGCAATTTATATGGGAGGGCAACAGTCAAATGGGATAAGTTGATCCTTCCAATAGAACATATTTTTTTGGGATAATACTTGATCCGAAGGCATATTTCAGGGTTACACAGTTAAGGCTTCTATACACAGCACAAACAGAAAGCACTAATTCAAAGTGGAAAAGAAAGATGATGAAATGGCGGGGGGACATCTCAGTAAATAAGGGCGACTGGAATTTTGGATGCAGATCCTTAAGGAGAGTAACACTAGCCATGCAGAATATTGTATTCATAGTATTCTAAGAACCAGGCCAACATGGGAATCGAGAAAGCAGATTCTGCTGATTGGGATGACTGCAATTAGGGGTATAGAGAAAAGCTAAGAAGGGCTGGATTTTACTGGAGAAAACTGGCAAAGGAACAAAGGTTTTGGGAGCAAATGATTAGACAGGGAGATGTAATAGAAGGGAAAGATGCTAAGAATACATTTGGACCTCAGACTAGAAACTGCCTTCCCTGTCAAGGACTGATACCAGAGTGCAGGCCAAGAGAAAAGAACAGTGGAATTGTAAGTGAAAGATCTGCACTGGTAGAGATATTAGTTGAATCTAGAGCAGAAGCTGCTGTTAAAAGAAGGTTCTTAGTAGGGTATACAATATATTACATAGTAACTATAGGAATCCACCATAGAAGGTTAGAAGGGATTGGGAAGTGATATTGGATTAGCAATTCACAAAGAAACAACAGTAGAGTATGTGTATGGTTCCTAAATATGCAACAACGTTTATAAGATTTGGGATTTTTGCTTGGACGTGTTTGCATAGGTATTTTTATACCCCAAGCGGACTGCAAATAATTTTTCCTAAGGTAGATTGCAAATGTTGAGGTGTGATGGGTAAGAAGGAGGTAATTGGGAACATACTTTTTGGAAGTGTAATGAGTTGGACAGATTTTCAAAATTCCCTGCAGACTGCTCTGTCCAGAAATACTAGGTAAGCAAATTGGCATAACTAAGGAAATAATTTTTAGAGCTGAGATACAAGATCTGAATTGCCTAGACATAGTAAGGCTGTGAAAAAAAATACTAGAAAATGAAAATCAAAGTCTAAACCAACTGTAGTAACACAAATAACTGAGAAAATACTAACAAAGTGCACTACCAACGGGAAATGGAGAAATCTCCAAATAAAACTTGTAACACTCTGAAGAAGTCTACTGATCCAGTAGACGAAAAGCGCTTCGTTTATTAAAGTGTTTTTGGCTTTTACTTGCTTGGATCGACTTGGTGATTGTTACAAGTTTTATTTGGAGATTTCTCCATTTCCCGTTGGTAGTGCACTTTGTTAGTATTTTCTAAACCAACTGTATTAGAAGTAGTGAGTATGGTAACAGAGATAAAATAACTGAAAGTGGGATCTTATAGAAAAGGATAGGAGCAAATTTCATTAACAAATGGGAATTGTAGGAACAATACACACAGAATAATGCTTTGGAGGAGGAACGAGGTTTAAGGGAAGGCAGAAACTGAATGAGCTATGTACTGCTCAAATGACAATGACTGTACAGAAGATATGAGATGTATAATGTTTGCAACCAAAAATATCAGTATGATTGTTTTCATTAATATAAATGTTTGATTTTCTATGTCATAAGTGATAATTCAATAAAGATGTTTTTTGTTAAAAAAAAAAGAAACAAATAATCTACTGGTAATCTGATTAACAATCACAAAAATAAATAAATAAATAAATAAATAAATAAAATAAGGTCAGTGTCTCAAACAATCTTCTACTACTCATATATAGCTTAACAAGTACAACAAAAACAGTGTCCCAAACAAGCCTCTATTGATGATCTATTCTTAAGCAGATTAATGACCACAACAATTAGTCAGAGTCCTGAAAGATTATTACTGATCTGTACTTAAGCAGATTAACAGTCTTGACAAATAAAGTCAGTGTCCCAAACCAGCCTCTGCTACTGATCTTTACTTAATACATCATCAATAAGAACAAAAAAAAACAGCTCAGTATTTTTATGTTGATCTTCAACATGTCCAAACTCTTTCTTGTTAGTCTGGCTGTTTTTTATGCCACCTCATTTTTATTTCACATGAATTTTGTCTTACATAAATTTTGTGTCACATGATTTTAATTGCTGTTATGAATAACATTGTGAACACAAAGTTTTCAATCTGATGAAGTCCCCAATTTGAAATGTATCATAGGTGAAAGCTCTTACCTACTGATTAAAGGAATGTTGTGTCTACATTTCTGCAATGTTTTTTGCTGTTTGAACATTATTGCTGAATTTTTGTTAGCACTTTAATCCATGGGCTAGCACTTGTAAAATACAACAAATATGAGATCACTGGCAGAATAACTAATATAACCTCTTCTACCCTCAATCCCAAAGAGCTCACCTCTTGGGCTACCTATCCTTTAGACTCTTAATCCTAGCCAATTTCCCTAGTGGAGGGGTATACTTTATCCATGAATACCCCCCAATGAATATAGAGACTTCATTATATATCCTCCCTTACTCATTAAAATAACTATCACAGATGTGTTGGAATGTATTTGCAGTCCTGCTTTCAAACCAAAGCTGCAAGAATTTGGGTAAGACCTAGAAACATAAATGTATTGTCTACTAGCAGGATAGATGCAGTCATCAGCAAATAAGTTTAAACTTGCTGTAACTCCCAACTTTCTTTATTTCTGTAAGTAAAGACACACATTTCATTTTCTGCTAACTTTTACATATCTACCAGAAATAAACAGAGAGTCAGCAGACACCCCTCTATACAATGGTACTGGCACCATTCTCTGTCTCTCTGTCTTTCACTTTCATGTAATGAAAATTCTCATCCACAGCTATCTCATCTTCCATGAACAAACTATCATCAGTAACATGCTTAAAGATGTGAAATAAACCTTTTTCAGTTCGACTCATTGAACTTCTTTTGGACATTGATTGATACTATCCCTATTCCTCCTGGTATCTCTCCTTCTGCCCATTCTACAAAGTTCAACAGCAGTCTCCAATGACTCACTGATGAATGCCCTATCTACAAGTGAAGTCTGCTGTGAAGACCCTGGAAAATATCATCACATTAACATTACACTGAAAGGAAGGTCTAAAATTTGCCAAACCCTTTTGATCTTTCTTTCATTTCAAACGTATGATCACCAAGTCTCAACCCTTCCAATCTCTATACTCATGACCTACCTACTTATAGAAATCAGTTGGAAAGTCATCACGGTCCCCAGTTTTTTCTTCCTTTCTTAAAATGAATGGTAGCTACAACCTCATCCTTTACACATCCCTTTTGCATTTTACTTTATTGTCCTCAGGCACCTTCTATTCTAACCAGTCTTCAAACAGTTATCCATTCTTCTCCACTTTCTCATATAATCTCATAAAATAATTCTGAAATATTTGCCTCATTTCTTCCTCTTTTCATACTTTATTTCTATCCCACCTTCTCTTTCACTGTTCTTACCCATACTTGTTCCCTTTTTCCTTCAGTCGTTAATCTTCACTTTAGACTACTACTTTGCTCACTTGAGTCCTAGTTCCATCACAGCCTCTGACTCCTCAACCCTGTTTGAATATTCTTAAATATTATTTAGTCTATCCTAACCTGCACCAACCCACTCTTTCTTCATCTTCTCAGTCTGTAGCTTTGTTGACTGTTTTTCCTGCACCCATATTTTACTCATCCAGTCCCTGTTTATCAGTTTTTGCATATGTCATTATTCACCCTCTCTGTGCCACAGTATGTCATCTCACCACTCTTCTTTTGCATTTCCCTCCTCCACAACCTTGTCTTCTTTCACTACTTGCTTTAGTAACTCTTTTAACAACCTAATCCTACCCAACTCCCTTTTCTTCCCAGGATTCTATCTGCATCTGATATTAAACATTTATATAATTGTTGCAGTACCCTAAGCTCTTTGGTTTATATCCTGTGAAGAATATGACCACTGACCAGCTTTCAGAGCTTTAGTGCACAGTCTACATGCCCTAACCATGGTGACACTCAATGAGAGATTCAGAAAAGCTATGGTTAAGGAGCAAAAGCTTCAGAGCTTTCACACAGCCAAAGTGCACTCCCTCTGTGGGCTTTGTGGAGCAAACATTAATACTTCAAGACTGGTAAAATAAGTAACCTTCTGTGGAAATGTTCCTATGACACCATTTTTTCTTTTTAATTTCTTATTTTGAAATAATTTTTATTAATTTTAACATAGATACACAATATCTACAAAGAAAGAAAGGATACAATCATCAAACCTTCAGGTGAGAATTTACTGTAAATCATTTACAAAATCAATAATTTGTTTTACATGTTATAATTAATGCTTTCAGTTTAACCCACCAACAAAAATGTTTAGCATTATTACAATTACATCATCTTATCACTTTTTCATTTTTATATAACAGTAGCAGTAACTAAAATTCTTCAAACAAAGGCGCTTCTTTTAATTTCCATTTTCTTGATATTACTTTTCTGGCAATAGCAAGTAAACTCCAAAGCACTTTAAGGTGGTTTTGATTATTAATAACTTTTGGGACAGTTCATTTAATAATGTTATTTTTGAAATTATACAACTTACAGACCATACATTCACTAAGAAGTTAGTCTCATCTTTCCAAAAATATTCAGGTTTTTTATACTCTACAAATATATGTATCCAATCTGCTTTCATTATCTTGTTACACCTCCAAAATTTGGTATGCAACTTTTTGTAAACTTAAACACTTTATGAGGTCCAGTGAATATTCTGTGTAGATATTTCCATGCAAATATTTCCAATGTAAACTAGAAGAAATTTTACAGATTTTAATAATAATATTTTGTCTATTTTTTCAATGTTTTAGTATCTAAAGAATCAAGAAAATTCCAAAATTTGGATTGCCATTTCCATTACTATTTATTAGAATAATTTTATATAATTTTGGAATATAATTCTTTATATATGATTCTTTTCTAAGAATTGCAATTATAATATTATATATATATTAGGTATCTTTTTCACACATTTTTAATTTATCACAAATAAGAATTTATTAAATGTATAGACTGTAGCATGTATTAAAAAGTATACAAATTATCTAAATTATATTTTTCACATTTGTGATGTTGAAATCAAGAAACGTTTGTCATAGTAATCTGCCCACAGGACAATATTTTTACTCTTAAGCATTTCCATTTTACTAAGATCTTGACTTTCTATTAATCCGTATGAAAAAGCAATGGGAGATATTATAAATTTTCATTTTTAAGTGTTGGAATTTTATAGATAACATTTATAAATATTTAAGTATCAAGTTGATATATAATGGGTTAGTCCTTTGAATTATTTTCTCTTCTAAAATGTTTTTAAATTATTGCAATATGTTTCCTTGAATATTTTTCCATTTGCTGTTATAATTTGGTTTTAATCAAAATAAAATTACTGTAAACATTGCAGCTAAGGAGCAGGATTCCAAGTCTAGAAACATAACTCCTTCCTGTTCCTATAATCTGATATGATTTCTATAATAAGTTCTAGGTTTGGTAGGATGCCATAAAAAGGAAATGGACAGTTTTTCTAACTTTTCATTAGGATTTTATTAGGTAGAAGAGATGTTGATTGAAAAACATATGAATTGTCTTCCAGTCATTTATTAATTATTCTATATCAGCAATCAGTTTTGGAATCAATTAATTTAATAATATCATATTTTATTATAATACCTAAATATGTAAATTCCTTGCTGTCCCATTTATACTTAAATTTCTTTGTAACTAATTTATTTACTTGTTGATTAAGTACTATGATCTCAGTTTTATTTTCATTAAATTTCATTAGTGTTAAATAAGTAAATAAGTTAATTAATTAGCCAAATGGTTTATTAATGTCACTCAATGATAAAGTATCATTAGCAGAAATTTGTATTTTAGTTTTATAATATTCGGTTATCCTAAAACCTTCTGTAGTATTATTAAGTCTAATACTATTAGCTAATGATTCAATTGCTAATGCAAATAAGAGAAGGGATAATGGACAAGCTTGTCTAGTGCCTTTATTAATCTCAAATGATTATGAAATAAACATGCCTATTTTAATAAATGTCTTGGAACCTTTATATATTATTTATTAAACCAACAACTTTCTTAGGGAAATCAAATGTTAGAAGAGTTTTAAATTTTCTGATCTATAAAATCAAATCCTCTCTAAATATCTAAACTTATTAATGCTAGTTTGTTGTTCTGACTTTAAATCTAAAACTGTTAATACTCTTTTGATATAGCTAGTCTGTTAATAATAAAAACAGTATTGTCCTTTAAATAACAATATTTATCAGTCTTGAAGCTCACATTGTCATGAAAAATTTGTAATCTGTATTTAACAGTGAAATTAGTATATAAGATGATACTAATCTATTATTTTTCCTCATTTTAAAATTGGTGAGATTAAGGTATAATTCCATGAAAGTGATATTGATCCAACAGAATAAATAATCAGAAAGTTTCTCTGAATAACTTTATTATGTTGTCTGGTAATATTTTATAGGTTTCATTATATATGCCATCTAATTGTGGTGTTTTCCCTTTTTTACTGTATTTAATTACAGTATTGATTTCACTTAAAGCTATAGGTTTACATTTTTCAAGCTCTATTCTTTATTTAATCTAAAGGGTACATTTTTGTCTAGATATTCATCTAACTTACTTTCATTAATTCATGTTGTTACTTTGATTAAATTCCTTGTGATAATTTTTAAAAATAAGTAGCATTTCACCAATAACTGATGTTTTGCCTTTAGTTAATGGATTCCCTAGTATGACCCTTTTTGCTCAATGTTTTACTTTTATTAGTTACACTATGTATATTTTTTGTGTCATAGCAAAGTTTGAATTCTAAGTTTTTCTAAAGCTATTTTAGTTTTATGGTCTAAAATATTTTGATATTGTTTATTTTTAAGTCCTTTATAACATTTGTATCAATTATTTGTCTTTCTTGCTGTTCTAAGCTCACTTCATGAAGCTTCTCTTGGCTATTAAGTGATTCTTTATTCCATTCCTTAATTTTATTTGACCAGTTCTTCATGTTATTTCTAATGTGCATCTTAAGTGAATCCCAGAGTACAACTTTGTTTATATTGTCTTTATCATTAAAAATTAAAGGATTCCCCCATTGGTTTTGTAAGATAGTCTTTAAAATCTTTAATTTGAGTCATATATCCTGGTAGTCATTATATTATTTGTTTTAATCTTCATACATAGAACATTGTGCTCTGATAGAGGACATTGAATGGTCTTAAAATTAACAATTTAATTAAACTCTTTACAGATGCAAATATTTTATCAATATGTGTTGCATACCATAAACATATGAATAATGAGTGAAATACACGGAATCATTATTAACAACTGTTCCACAAACTGAGCAGAAAGAACTGGCACTGGTATGTAGAAACATCAGAAATGCAAAAAACAAATGACTAGATAGCAAAAAACTCCAAAGGATACCTTTACTATCTTACAATTTATCTTACGGTTGAGCACTTTCATCTAAAATAGATGTCATGAGAATCATAAGAAACTAGAAGTAGGTGGCCATATTAAAAACAGTCTTGACAAAACTCTCTATTGTAGCAACCAATCCTAATACAATATTAGAATGCACCCGCCAAAATATTTAAAGAGAATCCACACATGTAAAAATGTACGTCCAAAAGCAGCAACCACCAAGACAAGTAGTAAATGGTAAAGCAGCTCACAATAAGGTAAATCCAAGTTTAGAAACAGTTTATTTTAAACGCCACACACTGATCCACGCTTTTCGTCAAATTATGACTTCATCAGAATACCATCAATCACAGCAATGAACAGTCTTAAATACTAAATGCCCTAAGTGAATAATAAAATCAATTAACCCGATTAACTTGATTGAATCAAATTGCACACATTTAAAGCACCAAGCTACCTAAAACCTTAAAACACAGAATTTAATAAAAGTATTAAAGTAAACACATTTGTAAAAACTATTCTTTCAAAAATATTTGTTAACATATTAAACCTAAAAATATATAATGTTATTAAAAATGCTTCCAGTTGTTTATACATATAAATTAAATGTTCTTAAAATTTAAACCAATAATATATATATACATATAGGAAATATACATATATAAAGACATATTTCTCATTCAATTACCACATTAAAGTGACCTTTAATTTTTTCTTTCTAGAAACACTTGTAAACTGTATTCATGCAAGTAACCTTAGTAAAATACCTAAATTTTTTGTGCCTTTAGTTTCAAGTAAGGTACAATAGATAAAGAATCATTCAATCCTGGGAAGCGATTGGATTCTAAAAGAATCTGCCAATATGTTTCTTGATAGCACAATCTTACTTCCCAGGGTCCACCCCTAGCACTTTTAGGTACTGAGTCCAAGACAAAAAACAGAAATGTTCCACCCTCACATGTTGTAGTGTGCTTATAAAGTGCATTGTTGCTGTTGCGCTTCTGTATATCATAATAATGCTCATACACACGTCTACGAAGAGGTCTTTCAGTCTTTCCAACATAAAATGATTGGCAGGACTGACACACTGCCAGGTATACAACTCCAAAGGAAAGGCAATTGTAAAATTTTTTGGAAAAAATCTTCCTATTTCTACTCTCCAAATAAATCTTTTCTTGATTTAAAATGTACTTGCATTGTGAGCATCGCCCACATTTATAAGTCCCTTTCTTTTGGTCTCTCACATTTTGGGGTTGGACTTCCTGCTCCAAAATTCTTTTAATATTGAATCCTTTCCTATAAACTGTTTTAACCTTTCTGTCTTTAATACTACCTAAATCAGTAATGTCCTGAAAGGATTTAAACTCATCCTCAATAATTTTAATAAGCCTACCAACATTTGCACTATAGTCAGTCACAAAAAGTACATGGTCATTTTCAAAGGTCAATGTATTTTTCTTTTGTTTGGTCCCTAAATCAAGAGAACCTTGACCCAAAATGGGCTTAAATCTGGTTGACCTTCCTTGAATAACCTCTTCCTTCACTGAGTCAATAAGATACAAGGGATAACCTCTTTCTAAAAATATTGAGGATAGTACATCACATTCAAACTCAAATTCTAAATCCTGAGATGTCATTCTTGATACCCTGACAAACTGCCCTTTGATAATCCCTCTCTTTTGAAACCCCGGATGAGAGCTAAAGAAGTGCAAGTAGCTATTTGAAAAAGTGGGCTTTCTATATACCTTAGAACTAAACCCAAATGGATTTTTCTTTATCGTAACATCCAAATAGTTAACTAGCTCTTCAGACACCTGATGTGTAAATTTTAAAAAAGAGGTGGTAGAATTTATATATAAAAGAAATAGCTCAATAGTTTCAATAGGGCCAGTCCAAAAAATGCAAATGTCATCCAGGAATCTTGAGTAGTGAATCCAATTTTCAACAAACTCACAATGATGGATAAATTTTTCTCCCAAACAGCCATAACTATATCAGCGTAGGTAGGTGCACAATTTGCCCCCATAGATACCCCACTGGTCTGCTGGAAGTATTCACCACCATAAAACACGAAATTGTTCTTCAACACTAACTCCAAAAGACCTGTAATCATGTGCACATCATTGTTTGAAATTGTTGGACATTCCCACAGGGCCTCCTCAATCCACTCCAAACCTATTTCAGTAGGAATAACCGTAAATAAATCTACAACATCTATGGTCAGAAATGTAAGGTTTGGCCTGTATAATTCTGGGGTAATCTTACTTAAAAATTCCCACGAATCCTTGAGAAGATGTGTTTCTTTCCCCCAAACCTGTTTGAGTTTCCAATCCAAAAATTTTGAAATGGAATGGGTCTTTGAACCTTGCGCTGCCACGATAGGTCTTAAAGGTGGGTCCTGAACACATTTGTGTACTTTGGGAATTCCAAATATGGTAGGCACCTTAGGAGAGGGAGTTTCCAGGAAGGAATAAATATCAAATTCAATAATTTCCTGGTCAAGCATGTCCTTAATGGCCAGGTCAATTTTTTGATATGATAGTAAAATCTCATTAATGGATGTCAGGGTATATCTATTAGAATCAAATAAAATGTCATTCATTTTACTTTCGTACATAATCTGATTCATAAACACAGTACCCCCACCCTTGTCTGGTTGCATGACCCTCACAAGGTGATTCTGTGCTAAATCATGCAGTAGCTTATTCTCTTGGTCACTTAAATTGTACTCAAAATCAGCTTGGGATAACTCCTGACGAATAAGTTTCTCCATCCTGGCTTCCAAATTGCTAAGTTGAGGATGTAATGGGGGATGGAATGTGCTAGATTTTTTAAGAAATAAACTTCGAGTCACTGGTGTGTGACCAAATAGATGTTCCAAATTCAGTTTGCGGGTAAACATTTTCAAATCCAAAATGGTATTAACCAAATGACTACCTCTAGAAGGAACAAATTTAAACCCCTTCGTAAATAGGTCAAAACAAGTACTAGTAATAGAAATGTGACTATAGTTGTAAATGTGATACCCTTTCCTACTATAACACTTGTACAAACCAATGCTAGTAGTAGAAATACCATCATTTATTGCCAATCCAAGTTCTTGTTCCTTTTCCACCCCTGCATGCGTTTCTCCTTTCCTTGCTCAAATATGGGGTATAATGGGTATGGCGGTCCCCCCTGCTGATTCCGAATACGTTCCGATCTCCTGGGTAAAAAATTACCTTCATCATGTATTTGATTCTCTGTATCTATAGTTTCCATACCCTCCTCTTCAACTAAAATAGGGGAGGTGGGTTGATCCCTGAACACGGTCTCCTCTTTTGACCAAGAATTTTTTAAATACATGTTTCTACTTTGGGGTGGTTTAGGATATTGTCTCCCTTCCCTATATTCCCTGAAATCCCGGTTAAGTTTGTTGTGTTTCCTTTTAATGACCATATCACAGTGTTTGTCAATGCGTTTACGAACTTCCTGATATTTACTGTTCTGACTTTCCACTGCAAACAATAAATCACTGGTAATTCTTTCGTTACATTTAAAAATCTCTTCAGTTAAACCTTGAATTTCGTTTTCATTTCTTTTTATAATAGCCCGAACTATGTCAAGCCCACACCTGTCAAAAGCTTTTACTAAATCACTGTGAAATTCACTTCCACAAATAACATGATTTGGGTACTTGTGCACCCTTAACCCTTTCGGTACAATGCATCTATTAATACATTCAGACAAATACATATTGTCTAATACAAGATTTTTGTACCTGTGCAAAGTGTCCTCAAGAAAACGTAAATTGTCATCAAAGAAAATACTTTCAATCGAATTAGTCCTAGTATTCCCCGAGAAAACAAAGTCAGGTTTTGAATTAACCCATTCTGAAAACGGTAAAGGGTCCAAAGCAGCTTTAGGAGGTATAATAGGCTGGTGACATGGAATGGAGGCTTCCCCACTGTCCTCGCGAAAAACGGACGGTGTATTCAAAAGTTCTGCACTTCCATTGGAGTTGGTAGCATTGATAGTCTGTTCCACTGGTTTCTGGACCATACCATAACCGCTAGAAGCTACAGGGGGAATTGCGCTAGATGTTCCAATTCTCGTCGAAACTGCTTTTAAAACCTCCTTTTGTTCGGAAATAATAGTTTTTAGTCCATGCCCAATAGGGGTAAGAAGTTGTACTAACTGTGTCAATTGACCCGTGAGCTGGGATAAATCCCCGGTGATGGAAATTGCACCGGTCAAACTGCCTTCCGAGGTGGAACTGCCTGGACAAGCCTCCATAATAACAAACCCCAAGACACAAGAAACGCTGTTACAAACCACCAAGTAAAAATGTACGTCCAAAAGCAGCAACCACCAAGACAAGTAGTAAATGGTAAAGCAGCTCACAATAAGGTAAATCCAAGTTTAGAAACAGTTTATTTTAAATGCCACACACTGATCCACGCTTTTCGTCAAATTATGACTTCATCAGAATACCATCAATCACAGCAATGAACAGTCTTAAATACTAAATGCCCTAAGTGAATAATAAAATCAATTAACCCAATTAACTTGATTGAATCAAATTGCACACATTTAAAGCACCAAGCTACCTAAAACCTTAAAACACAGAATTTAATAAAAGTATTAAAGTAAACACATTTGTAAAAACTATTCTTTCAAAAATATTTGTTAACATATTAAACCTAAAAATATATAATGTTATTAAAAATGCTTCCAGTTGTTTATACATATAAATTAAATGAATCCACAGATGAAAACATGATTACATAAACCATTTTCACATCACAATAAAAATAAAAACAATGCCATAGTTTAGAAGCTTTACGTTTGAGTTCACTGGAAATAGAGATTGCTTCATTTAAACCAAGGAAATTACTGGCATCTAAATGTAACTACCAAATATTTTCCCAGTGTAATAACTGCTTCTGCCATTCACCAGCATAAATAGTTGAATTAATTTTTTTCCAATACAGAAAGTCTAAACTTAGAAAAGTATTTGCATATAGATGCATGCCTGGCTAAGGCACTTTTATTGCCCGTTTTAATGATACTGTACATGTGTTGATATATCCTCTTGTTCAAAGTGTTGTTAGTCTTTCCAAAATATAGAAGGTTGAACAGGTACAGCATCTAGCCATGTAAACTACTTTGTCAGTTAAACAAATATATTCTCTAATCATCCATTTTTCAACCATAGCCATTAATTCAACCCTGAGTCCATATCAGTGAATGAACATTGACAGCACTGGCCATATTTAAAGGTTCTAAAGGAACTTTTGTAAGATTTTTCTCACAGGTCTTTCTAAAATGTTTTTAATGATGAACCTGTTTTTAAAAGTGAACATCAGAGGTTTGTCAAAGCAGTATTTAAGGTGTTCATCACAGTGTAGGATTGACCAATTCTTGCATAAAATATTATGAGGTCACTAGCATCTAAGGAATAATGTAGGACCATGTTGTTAAAGTGCCCTATGCACTTAGTGTCTAGATTGCCCATCACAGTGTTGCAAATGGAATTCTGTAGACCACCACTAATGATCAGAGCATATTTACCACTCCTTTCATGTAGAACCTGAATGTAAAACCTATCCACCATGGTGGCCAGATACCCACATTCCAAAAACATGCTCTTCAACTTATCAAACTGGTCAATGCAGACACTTTCATTGGAAGTCAGTCTAGACACACGTATGAACTGACTTTTAACTACACCTCTCTTTTGGTGTAGTGGATGATTACTTCTGAAGTGTAAGAAGGCATTGCAAATGGTGGGTTTACTGCAAATCTTGGTTTACCACCAAATCCTTGGCTATGCATTTTGCAAAGTATGTATTGAAATAGGTAGCTATTTGAAGAGGGGGAATGTCTGGGTATGGGCTGATAACCTTTTTTTACCTGGATTGATGAGAGAGGATATGGAGGACCAGAATCTTTTAGGGTTGGTTTTATGTGCTATCTTGTAAGTGAATATAATAAGACTTTTTATCTTGATGATCTTGTTTCTTGACTTGGTTTCAAAACTCTCTGAATAGTTGTTGATTTTTGTCATTTTTATTATTTTGCCAGTTAATCCATGCTTTGTCTCTGTCTTTCATAAGGCATTTGCATTGGTTGGTGAGCCATGGGGTATAGCTATTTTTAATTCTTTTTATACACTGTGTACACTGTGTACAGCAGCCTGTATTGGGAGTTTTTGCCAGCATATTTGGGAAGATTATAACTCTTCCACCTGCATTTTAGGTGCTCTATCAAGCCTAATAAAGTTATAACCATGGGGTAATATTTCAGCATCTTTTATTTTAGGTTTTAGCCATGTCTCTGTTGTGGCTATGATATCTGGGTTGTGTTGAGCCATCCAGGCATAAAAATCTGTGATTTTGTTGCATATACTTCTAAGGTTTAAAGTGACTATTTCTAAACTTTTGGAATAGACAAAGCATTTTAATTCTATTTTGTTAGTTTGTTTTTACACTTTCACTGGTGTGACTTTGTTTCTATCTAATTTTTTAGGGTGTATTCTTTGGTCTGGGGTTTGGTTGGGACCCAGGTTAGTGTAGATGCTACCACACTGATGTATGGTTCATAGGTACATAGGCATTTACTAGGCTAATAACCACAAGGGCCTTTTTAAGCCTAGCCATGCACCCCAAACCTCTGACAAGTTCTTCTACCCTTGATAAGTGTAAGCATGGGCCTGGGAGATGAACCATTTATAGGTTACCTGTGTCCTTTAGAGATATAGGTGCCAAACCAGGGCTGAATTTCTGGTTTCTCATCCAATTGTCCAAGTAGCACTTTTATTGGGTTAGGGAGGAACTCTGCTTCACATGGATGGCGAGCCTGTTCCATAGACAGGGTAGTCTCTTGGGATACATACCCATCTCTCCAGCAAGTCCTATTTATATCACAAGCCAGATTTAAGTCTTTAGAATGAGTGATTCTGGTGCTGTTTGTTTTGTGGATATGCATAAGGTCCATCAGAATGGGGTCTGACAATGTCCTGTATGCCAGACATTGATCTCCCCTCAATAGCCTGTAGGCGACAGAATAGGACAGGGCCTTGAGGCAGTCTGCATAGGACATATTACCCTGTATTCTTTTAATGAGGAACCTCTGTGGACATTCCAATTACTGGATATGCCTGGTTAGGTACATACCAAAGGGGGAATTGTACTCAATGATAGGTCTGATGAATGCCAAATATAGGCGAACAATGAATTTCTTTGTACTTGGATGCCATACCTTTGTTTATAAGTTGCAAAACATAGAATGATATCCTCACCACTATAGACATGTGATGATAAAGGCTAGATTACTATCTATGTGGATTTCTAAGTCCCTGACTACTGGGTCAACTCTAAGAGGTGTGTTGTCAATATGATAGTTAGCAGGGATGGATGACTTCCCAAAGGATACTATTATGCATTTCTTTGGATTTAGTTTTAGTCCATGGTTCTGACACTAGTTGTTTGTCTGTTTGTCAGCCCCTCCTGTAGAACATTTGTGTCAGTATGAGATTCAATGACAGCTCCTAATTTGCAACCATCTGCAAATTTAGTCAGCCAGAGAATGGTGGAGAAAGATGCTTTGTTTATTATGGCATCTTTAGTAGAGATGGGTAGTAGTATTACCTTGATGTTGGGAATGACATTTATTAGTATTTTTAGGTTACAACAGTGGAATTGAGTTATAGGAAATAAGCTAGAAGATATGTTTAAGTAGGTCATGGGAAGATGGTTGATAGGTGAGGGTAAAGTAATGATTGAGGTGTGCTTATTTATTATTACTACTGGTGGGGATGTTAGGAATGAGAGGAGAGGGAGGATGAATAAGATGATATAGGAGGGCAACAGCACACTTACTGTTTTAAAAATCTTGTAGTATGGTGAGGTGAGTTAATAAGCTGGAATAATAAAGTGTAGAATAGGTAGATTTTGATGGAGAGGGATCAGAGTGTTATTGGAGAAGGAAGCTGGAACAGAAATGGGTGGGGATGGTATAATGAGGACCGTTTGTGATTGGATAGTGCAGTTAGGCATAGGATATGAGGATGAGTAGAGGATGTGGAATAACAGAGGTATAAGTTTAGATATATTGGTGGTGTGTGGGAATTGGGGATAGGATAGTAGAGTGAAGCCTGAATGTAGTGTGGACTGAATGGAATGCCTTGGCCCACAGTGGCTTAAGTAGCAGGGTAACAATCTGTAAAACTGCAGAGAGACATGAGGTATGACAGGTTCTGATAACTTTAAGGGCAGTAACAGAAGCTGTTAGATTATTGTTATGGTATACCTATGCTGACTGCAGTACTGCAGTGTGTTTGGCTTGAAATGAGGCTATAGTAGCTGGAAAACAACTGAGATGGGGGGCAATCGGGTACTTCAATGGAATGTAGCTACTCCCCCAACAAATAGTTTTCCAACAAAACAATCAATGATGTAGAATGCTTATGGATACAAGGAGAAGGTCTTTGAACTATAACTTCTTGAGGTGAGCCACAGCATTTAATTTTATTGTTACAGACTTTATTTGCTTTGTCCTGGAAAATTTTTCACTGCTAGAGTAAACTGTGCTAAAGTATTAATTTAGCTTCATCCATGTAAGACCTATGGGTGTGTCCTTCCAGCAGATTCATCATTACAGTGCAGAACACACTAATGCAGAAGTGAAGAGAAACAAGATATTTCTTTTATGTTTAATTTGATTCTTGGAAACTGCCTTACATAGGATTTAACTGAAGGTTCATAGGTGTGTACTAGGCTAATGGCCCTGAAGCCTATACAAGCCTAGCCTGAGAAGATTCCCTGGCATCATGGTGCCCGAAGTTAGTTTCCAGTGCCCCTATCAAGCAGGGCCATTGAAGTGATCCCTGGGGTGAACTTTCTATTGCCCATCCACTCGTCAAGATTTCTCTTGAAAAGGACCAGTGAAGTGCTCTGTTTGATGTGAATGGGAAGCTTGTTCCAGAGTAAAGGAAGTCTCTGGGTTAGGAACCTGTGCCTCCAGCATGTTTTGTTTATTGTGGTAATGAGGTTTAGGTTACTGGAGCGTGTGGCACAGAGGGATTGGGATTTCTTTAGGTGTAGCATATCTAGCAGCTCTGGGTTAGACATGGCTTTGTAGGTCAAGCAGAGATCACTTCTAAGTAGGCGATAAGAGACTGAGTATAGCTGGAGGTTTTTGAGTCTGTCCATATAGGGCATGTGTCTAAGGCCAAAGATCCTCTTAGTGAGGTATTTTTGTGGCCTTTCCAGTTATTGCAGGCGTCTAGTGAGGTACATACCAAATGGGGCATTGTATTCTATAGTAGGTCTAATGAGGAATGAGTAAAGGGGGATTATGACCTCTTTCTTCCTGGATGAAAAACCTTTTGTAATGAGATGTGCCACATAGAAGGACTTCCTGACTACAGTGGCAATGTGGTTATCAAAGGAAAGGTTGCTGTCAGCCTGTGTCCCCAGGTCTCTTATCACACCTATGATGTTTAGTGGACTACTGCCTATGTGGTAGTTCATGGGCACTGAATTTTTCCCAAATGGAATAACAATGCACATTTTGGCATTGAACTTAAGGCCATGGTTCTGACACCAGTCATTGGTCTCAGTGAGGCCTTGTTGTAGGATGTCTACATCAGTTGAAGAATCAATAATGGCTCCCAGTTTGCAATCATCTGCAAACTTGGTCAGCCAGAGTCCCTTTGTGTTGGCTTGAACTTCTGAAAAGTATATGCTGAACAGGAGAGGACCCAGAACTGATCCCTGTGGAACACCACTTGTAACTGGTCGGTAGTCAGATTTAGTGTCCGCCACTTTACAGTATGGGTTCTATTAGTGAGCCTCTTAGCAACCTATCTTATGACATAAGGGTTTATGCCTAGCTTAGTGAGTCTATCTATGATTCCTGAGTGAGGGATGGTGTCAAAGGCCTTTGCAAGATCCAGGTAGGCTGTGTGAACTACCTTGCCCTCATCCACAGCTCTGAGGACAGACTCAAAAAAGTCTATCAGGTTGAGCAGGCATGAACTACCTTTCACAAACCCAAACTCTGTGAGGTCCAGAGCTTGGAGGTTCCATATGTCCCTGTTTATAAGGTCCATGATGATGTGCTCCATAGCCTTACATATCAGACTTGTCAAGCTAATGGGATGGTAGTTCCCAAAGTCTGTAGTTGCTCCCCCTTTGTGGAGTGGGATGACCATAGCAGTGCACCATTCAGTAAGAACAAAGCCTGAAATGAGGCTGTGATTGAACATAGTACTCAGGTCTGGTGCCAGTTCATTTTGTAGTTTGTGTAGAACACAGCCCGGGATATTATGAAGTCCCATGGAAGCTGTATTCTTGGCTTTGGACAGTGCATTTTTTACCTGTGTAGCCATGATGATAAGAACTTGGCATTCTTCGGGTATTGTGATGGGTCCTTTAGGGGGTGAAAGGGGGGGGGTAAAGTTCGAACTGAACCTGTCAGCCAATATGTTGGCAATATTAGTTGGTTCTGTGAATGTATTGTCATTGTGCTGTAACTCAGAGCAGCTCTGAGTCTTGCCATGTAGATTCTTGACATAACTATAGAATGCCTTGTGGTTGTCTTTAGAATCTACAGCAATTTTGTTTTCATAGCTAGCTTTAGATGATTTGATGATGGATCTAATTTTTTTGCTGAGGCTAACAAGGGAGTTTTTCCAGTCTTGGGATTTCACTCATTTCTGTATCAGTTTTTTCCTTCTGTTATAGAGTTTGTTTATGGTAGGGGACCACCAGATTGGCTTCCTTTTCCTGGAGGAGAGCATCTTGGTTCTGTTTGGTATGGCCCATTCCATGCACTTGTTTATGTGCTCATACAGTACACTGGTGTATGATTCAGCAGCTATGCACCTATTTTCTATTTGTGTGGGCATCATGAAGTTTGCCACCTCTGTTTTTAGAAGCCCAAAATTGGCTTTGGAGAAGTTTTTTATGGTGGTTTCCTTTAGTGGGGGTGTGGGTGGGATGTGGATATCCATGGTGATAGGCTTGTGGTCAGATCTGACCAGGGAGGAATTGATTTCAGGTGTAGAGCAATGGTCGCTCATGACGGTAATGACCAGGTCAAGGATGTTTTTACCCCTGGTGGGGGTAAGAATGAGTTGGTCCAGGGCATTGGAATTAATGAATTTCAGAAAAGGTTGAGCAAGTGTGTTGGTACATGAATAATTTTCCCAGTTAATGGAGGGGCAGGTAAAGTCTCCTAGTATAAGGGTATTGGGTTGTACCCTAATATTTTCCAGTGTGTTTAGGAATGTGGAGTGGGAGTCTTGGGACAAGATGGGGGATCTATAGCAGGCTGAAACCTAGATTTCAGATTTCACCCAGTGTTAGCTGTACCTGAAGTATCTCTGATGTGTTATGTTGGGCTACTTGACTGGAGGTGGGCATGTCTTTTATGAATATGGAGACACCTCCTCCTTTAGTACTTTGGTCCAGATTAGGGGGCCAAAAGGTGTGGTATGAATTATAGCCTGGTAGTGCTGGGGTGCTCTCCGGAGTCTTGAACCAGGTCTCAGTCACTGCACAGATGTTGATGTTCTCCATTTTAAGGAGTGCTTTGAGTGAGTGCATTTTGAGATTTAGGCTTCTACCATTGAGTAGCATAACCCTCAGATTTCGTTTGCTTATAACTGTTACAGAGGTAATTTTGTCTTCAGGACATTGCCTAAAAAAGGCACTATAGGGATGGCAAGAGCCTTGGCCAGTATCCAGAATCCCAGGGGTGACAGGTGCAGGCCATCTCTGGTAAAGCATCAAGGTCTGTCGATCATATCATCCCAGGCAGACAAATACTGGATCCCCTTAGACTGACATCAGAAACTTAGCCAATTGTTCAAGTTGAACATTTTCTGTTGGTACTGTGTTATCATTCTGGGTGACAGTAGGATGCTTCTCGAGCTAGGGTCATACCTGTACCTGTCTGGGCTACAAGATCCAAGAGCTCTTCTATGTCTCTTTTCATGTAGTCCAGGGTGGTATGTTTCAGGGTGTTCACACCAATATGGACAATGACAGAGTCAAAGTTGTACCTGAAGACCCAAGTGCATGTGTTATGTGGTGGATCCTGGCACCCAACAGGCAGCTGACTGTAACTTTATCCTCATTCAGTCTAGTGAGTGTGACATCAGTGTGCCTTACTATATAGTCAACTCTGACTAGTGTATTGGGTAAGTTGTTTTGCCATAGGAGCTTTGGTTGAGTGGCACACTGTTTATGTGAGCTATGTGTTTCATGGTTTGTTCTGGGATGTGGTGGTTGTTTGCATTTCTGACTCAGAGGTTTCTGTTGTTTGGGCAGATTTTTATTGAGAGCCTCCCCAAAATAGGTGTGTGTTTTGTGTTACTAGGTGAGGGCTGTAGTGGTGTATGTTCTGGAGGGCTAGGTGTTGAATGTGGTTTGGTGCAGTGCAGGTGTTAACCTTCTCCTCTTGACGGCTAATCCAGTCTTGGCTGGAAAATGCTTGGCTACCAGTTTGGCTATATATGTGCATCTCTCACAAGTCATAGTGTTGTGAGGTAAGAGTAGGGGGTTGTCTGTGTACATGAGGCAGTTGCCGCACTGCCTCAGGATGCCCATGTTCACCAGGTTTTCAGGAGAGAGCACAAGGTACGGACCTTTAGACATGCCTGGTTAGATGCTCAGTATATTAAGTACCGGAGCTGTTTTGTCACTTTCCTTTGTGGAGAGTTTATTGCTGGTAGTGGTATATATGATACAGTAATTGCTACAATTAGTTCTGAGCAAGTGCTGGTTTTAAATTATCTAGTTAGAGTGCAAAAATGTGAAAGCTAGCAAGATTTAAGGAAACTTAGCAGTGCTGCGCGTCGCAAAAAAAACCTGCACAAACATGGATTTTTAAGGCAGAAAGTTAAAAGAGATAGAAAGCAGCCCAAAATGGCCAATAAGGTACAATTTCAGAGTGGAAACCACTTCTCTAGCGATAGATAGACAGATTGATAGATAGATAGATAGATAGATAGATAGATAGATAGATAGATAGATAGATAGATAGACAGATAGATAGACAGACAGACAGATAGATAGATAGATAGATAGATAGATAGATAGATAGATAGATAGATAGATAGATAGATAGATAGATAGATAAGATAGGCATTTCTTCATTTGTGCTTTGGCTGCTGGAGTAAAATTCAGCTGTAGAAGTACCCTTGGTAGTGATATCATCTTTACTTTTTCAGCAGGAATTGTCAGGTCCAGAGGTACTATGTGCTCAGTACACCAGGAGAGAGACAGAGAGATTAAAATAACTAGGATTGTGTGGCGGTTGAACTGGGTAGATAAAGCACTGTTCATCAATCCTCTGCCTGTTGAAGTAGTGTTTTAGTAACATAAGTAATGCACTATATTTTACAGGTGTACTGTTTTGCTTTATACCTTTAAATTGTTGAATAAGGCAGCTAACAGGAGATATGTCTAGGTATGCAACTTTGGGATTACTAAAATGGGGGCTTCTACAGTTTATAAGGATAGAGGGAAAATAAAATCCCAGAGGCTCCACTCACTCTGGAACAATCCCAGATGCTCCCCTCACTCTGGAACAAAATCCCAATCCATGTTAGGCAGAGCCCCTCAATGACCCTCTTCAAGATTGTAGGTTTACCCCTGGGATCTCTTCTGTATCCCTACTAGACAGAGGCACAGTAAACTAACCTTAAAAGGGCTATCTTCTGTGACCTACTATACGGAGGCACAGTCAACTAATCTAAAAGGGTGGCGAAAGCCAAACACACTCTGGCTAGGCTTATAAATGCCCTAGGGCAGATAGCCTAGTATCAACCTATGAAACTATGAACCTATGAGCTAACAAGAGATATATGTTGTTATGCAAGCCTGGGATTACTAAGATGACGGTTTCCAGATTTTAGAAGGACAGGTAGAATGCCTATATCAGTTCCCACTCTTTGCTGTACAGCATACAGTCTGTAAATGTGGCACACTTCAGCAATTTAGAATAAGCAGCTTGACTTTTAACAGATATGAAAAAAATAGGCAATGACCCAACTCTTTCCACAAACAGAATCGTCTCATACTATTAACAATTGACTGGACTAGCCAGTAACTGTGCCGTTCAGAAAGCATAAAATCAGGTACGACAACTGAATCCTTCAGTAGAAACATTGTAATAAAATATACCCTCAGTTAACTGTAACTCAAGCAATCAGCACTCTCAAGCAACCAAAAAAAAAAAAAAAATCGAAGAAATACAGTACAATTTTCATGTGTTGCACTTTATGTCCCCCCCGCAGAAACATACCTTATGTTTTTAGACTTTTAGAGTTTTAAAAAGGAAGATAGGAATAAATTCCCTCTCGCCCCAACCTGAGAACAAGTCAAACCAAACAAATAGTATAGGGTACAATATAAGTCAGGCCTATTTTTAATAGTAACTCTGAAGCAACCAGAAACTACAGTTATCCGGTATCTACCAATCCCCATGGGTGCTGGTTAACTGAGAGTTTACTGTATATATGTTAGAAACTAGCAGCTGAGAAGAAAATAACAGTTAACCAGATGGCAACACACTAGAAACTTACTTGCTGTAACTGCAGTTCATAAAGCAAAACATTAGGTACTTTCAGTGAATCATAGATGAAAAAGTTAGTAGAAACTTGCTACATTTGCTAGACATTAGAAGAGAAAGACAACACTTTCTATATCTTAACACCGTAGAAAAAGTAAGGTGTTAGCTCTGAATCCTAGAACAAAAAAAAAAAAAAAAAAAAAAAAAGAGTAAAAACTTGTCGATATATTTGTTAGACATTAACAGAAAAAAGATAACAACACTTAGCCAGTTTGTAACACAGTAGAAGCTTATTTATAAATGTTTCTAGTACAAGACTGAACCAAAATGAAATAACAGACAGGTTCTCTTAAGAAATTAAAAGAATGCAAGGTAGCTTACTCTAAATTGAAGCAGCTGGAGGGAGTTAATTTCACTTGGGTCAAGGGCAGAAAGGTGATTTTGAATTTGGAGCTACTGTACAAAGGTTAAATAGCTGGAGAACAACTGAGATGAGGGGAAGGCCAATCAGGTACCTCAATGGAATGCAGTTTCTCTCCTCCCCACAAATGGTTTCCACCAAAAACAGTCAATGAGGTAGAATGTTTATGGATACAAAGACAAGGTCTATGAACTCTTAACTACTTGAGGTGAGTCATAGCATTTCATTTTATTGTTGTGGGCTTTGTTTTTTTTTCCCCAGGGAAATTTTTCACTGCTAGAATAAAATAAGCTAGTGTTAATTAGCTTCAGCTTAAGCAATATAAGACCTGTGGGTGTGGGTGGGGAGTTCCTCCAGCAGATTCAATATTGCAGCACAGAACACACTGTTTCAGAAGTGAGAGAAAACAAGATATTTCTTTAAGTTTAATTTGTTTCTTAAAAACTGCCTTACATAAGCTTTAAATGAAGGTATTTCTCCTTGTGTGCCTTTGGAACTTGAGTGAAATTCAGCTGTAGAAGTTCTCTTGGTACTGAGATTGTCTTAACTTTTCATAGGCTCATAGGAAGTTACTAGGCTATCTACCTGGAGGTCATTTTCAAGCCTAGCTATTTCATCCCAATGTAATAATATAGATACTCTACTCAATCCTCAGGATTGTATTTAGTAATGACTGCCCATGTCTAGGAGGGTTGTGAGTGCTATCCCCAGTAAGAACGTATGGTGCCCCATCCATTGTCCAGGTTTCTTTTGAACAGTGTCATAGAGGTGCTCTGGTTTGCATGACTTAGCAGCCTATTCCAAAGACATGGTAGCTGGAATTGTCAGAGATACTCTGTGTTCAGTACACTTATCGTAGAGTGAAGTAGCTGGGAGAAGTTTATTTCACTTGGGTCATGGAGTAGAAAAAATAGTTATCTTTTAATAAAAGATATATCATTAAAAATATGTTTTATTAGCATACTCCTTTTGTTACTGCTATTTAGTCCATTTATATTACTAGAAATTAATTTCATTGTATCGAATATGTTATGCAGCAATAATTAAAAGTTCTGAGTAGTAATCCTTTCTCTCTAGAATATAAACTATTTTGATATATTAATAAGTATTCAAACACCATGTACATTTGATTGTTAATATTTATGTATCAACTAACCATGGATGCCAGTGATCCTTTTTTGCCTACTAAAAGTGGAAAAAAACTACTTTCTAACTTAAAAATGATGAAAAATTCAACAAATATAAAGAAAGTTGCTATTGCAATTAACATTAATACACAATCACTTGAAGAATGATATTGAGGCCTGTTTTAAAGGAAAAGACAAATTAATTACAATTATAATTAAAATAGTATTATCCAGTGAGTCGCTTTCCATTTAACAAATGTGATTAGCACTGAAAAGACAACTATCAGCTCTTGTGTTTTTCCCCACAAAATCCATCGACTTATATACCTATTAAATGTTACAATATAAATAAGAGTTATGAAAACATACGAAATAACATTGCATTACATCCTTTCCCAAAACATAACGTTCATATTGTCTCTTAATATGAACATATCTTTCACTGATCTGGACTTAAATGGTTCGTCCTTGCAGTGGATTATGGATATATCCTAAGTAAAAAGTTGATTCTAATCTGAGCCTATATATATCTTTATATGGTCAAAAATGCATATTAATCATAATAAAGTTCTTATAAAAAGAATGATTACTGAACTAAATTTACCCTGGAATTGTATGCTTTCATATTTGCAAATATAAACTAACCCTTTCTGTATATAGAAAGTTGTGTTATATTTTTTAACCTGTAAAATCATTGATACATCTCGTCTCCTTTAAACAAATAAATGCTTGTAGTTTAACCCTTTGAATATTTTTTTTTCCTTTGGATATAAATATTTTCCTCGAAATAACAAGAGTTGTATGAGATACACGCTGGAAAGTAAATGTAATAATTCAGTAAATATATAAATAACAGCCAGGTCAGCAGACATTACATGTAAAATATATAAAAGTTATATTTCAATATTTGAGAGAATAAGAAACGATTTAGGTATGCTATCTTAGTTAGCATAAATCCCATAGTTGTAGAAGACTCTCATAGCTAATGCTATTTAACCCAGAATAAATAATTTACAAGCTCTTCTCTATAATGTGTATGCAACTTCTGGTTGTCCATGCAAACTCTAATCACATTACATTAATATTAAGTTTAAAATCTTAGTGCAAACTACAAAGTTTCTAACAATAGTAATACATTCAGAATTACTTCAGCTCTTCTAACTATAGAAAAGCAATTTAAACTGTAAATATTAATCTAAAACTGTATTACTCTGCTCAGACAGTAAGCCATGGGAGTACATTACATTCAGCATAAACAAGTGAATTGTCACTTTTAGTTTTCTCTTTTCATCTAAGTAAGTCTATTTAGTTGAGCAATAAAAGTAAAATTTTTAAACTTACAAAATAAGTTTAATTAATATGATGAGAGACTTGAGAATAAGTTCAAAGTAACATCTACACATATATTTTATTATTCAAATTTCATATAACCTGAAACGTCCTTGCAGAATTACGTCTAGTACTGCTGTTTATTTTTTCAACAGGATAGCTCGTGAAGCTTGTGACAACTTGTAGGTACATAAAATGTTCAGGCCAGATGTTCTCAACCCACGTTTTCTGTCCCTGAAAAGCTTCTTTATTTTCACTATCTAAATCACAACCTCAGACTCAACTAATGAGCCACAAATTCTCAGTTATGCATTATATATAAATACAAGCTGGAGAATCATTTAATAATAGTATGTAACAGCAACAAGACTGAAACCACCTCTCAGCCTCTCATTTTATCCATTTACCAACAATAAAAAGAGCTTTCAAGCATTTTTTCTTTTTCCCCTTCCACATAATTCTCCAGTCTTAAAGCCCATTTCTTATGTTTTTAAGCATTCTTTAATTCTCAAGGCACAAAGCACCCTACATTTTAATTAACTTTTCCATAAATTCCATTTGGTTTTTGCATTCTCCCTTGAATGTATCTATTTTAGAGTCTACATTGCCCATTTTAACAGATATATCTTGCATGTTTTGTAACAAATACTGCATCTCTTTGCTCAGAAAGGATGAACCCTGGGTGCTTAACTTTGAATAACTCATCTTCAGGTCTTATCACCTTGAAATCTTTAATTGAAGTTTCTGACAAGAATTTATTTTATTCTAGAGTAGATGTTTATACCTTTAGATTCTGCATGAGCTTAGTGACATAGTTTTGTGTAAAATACCTCAGAATTAATAACTGTTTCTCTTCAATATTAGAAAGGACAATATTAATCAATATTAGTTAGAAATAACATAAAGTTACAAAGCTTCTTTCAGTTGCTACAGTCAATCTGCCATCTTGTCCACAATCCCCATCATTGTTTTCTGAGAAAAAATGTGCTTTTCTGTAAAACTATATATTTTATGCTAGGATATGTTATTTCTTATGGACTTTCATGTCTGGAAAGGGATTTTTACTTGGGGAATGCTTGTATGAAAAAATGTGCAAAAATCTGTTCTTTATTTTTTTTTCTACATTTTTTATGTAGACTACTTATGTGAGGACCACAGTATTGTGGTTTTCAGGGCTGTCACTGAAATTTTTACCTCAAAACATTACATTTTCTGCCTGGAGGCTTACCAACCCACCCAGGCTCTGATACCCACTTTCCTTGTTTAAACATGGTCTCCTCCGTTCTTCCTTTTCCCGTCTGCAAGAAGAAATAAAAACTATGAGAGTCTTTG